>NC_139245.1:62848820-63449014 GCF_977018435.1 Lepisma saccharinum | reverse complement strand
AGTGACGACGCATCCTAATAATGACTGGAATTTTCTACATTTCAACCTTCCAACGTTCCAACAGTCCAGGATATAATCCAATGTACTTATTTGGTAAGGAATTTCCTCACAGAATAACAAGGTAATGCAATAAATTGAATTTTCAATCTTCACGCATGCGCAACCCAAGAGCTTTACCAAAGTCAAATGAACACAGCATACACGCATTGCAGGAAACCACATGCTGTTGTCCACACGTTGGTAGACTGTTGATCATCGCTAATGGATGCCTGTTATTGAAGGCTTCACAGAGATGATCTCTGACCCAGCTTCATCAATCTTCCAGCCTGCCGCAGTACCTTGTACTTTTTTTTTCTTCCCAGACAACCGTGAAACTGCCTGGAAGAACCGTAAAGATATAATTACATTGGTCCCATCCGTTATGAAGTTGCATGCCTTCGGAATACTAGATTTGATAAGACCAAGACGTTGAACTGTGGGTTGTGATGGTCGAATGTAGTGCCACTAGTGAGGAGTTAAGTGTATCCTATAAATACTCCTATCTCTCTCTATCTCTCTCTTTCTCTCTCTCTCTCTATGTGTGTGTGTGTGTATATATATATATATAAATATATATATATATCAGGAGCGTATATTCTAGGCTATCTCCGAAGCCTGAAGTCTAGAGAATAAAATACAGGAGAAAAATCGATCAGAAATTGTAAATAAAATTATTCATATCAGTGAGATGATGATGGTGATTCTGGAGTTGGCAACCTGATTTCTTGTGAGCCGGTAACCTAATTTTCTATGAGTTGGCAACCTGATTTCCTATGAGTTGGCAACCTGATTTCTTATGAGTTGGCAACCTGGTTTCTTACCATATTAAACAAATTAATTTATGAATTTGACATATTAATGAATTTCCACCATATTTAATTAACTCAGCTGGTATTAAATCAATGCCATGTGCTTTGTTATTCTTTAGCCTTTTAATAGCATCTTTAACTTCAGTCAAGTTAGGTTCTGGAACTAAAGGTTCTGCTGTGTGTACTTCATTTACTTCTGATTTATCTCCTACATGGACATTTAAAAGGTCATTAAAGTAGTTCTTCCATCTATTTAGAATATCGCTAGGGTCAGCAGTAGTGTAAACCTATTGGTTCTAAGTACTCCTTGTAGGTATGCCTAGTATTTAGCCTCAGTTGTGACATATCTTGATGATTTTGATGATTTTCTTTATGGATTTTATAGCATTTGACGATGTTATAGCCCTATTTTTTGCTCAATCTTATTTTGGGACCTTTTTTGTAAGGTGGTGGGGGCCCTCAACGTAAACGCCTACGGGCCCTCAGCGTAAACGGCTACGCCCCCCACCCTTTTCACGATGTATGTCGTGGCAATAGGTTCAATGCCTCCACTACTACTTTTGGAGGGTGGGAGGGGCTCGCAGTGTTGCCAAATTACTCCACACAAATTTCACCACATGATATTTCACAGGCGAAGCTAACCTACAAATAGAAGTTGGCAACACAGACTAGTACCAAGAAATTTGCTTCTTTTTTAAATTTTGCCATATGATATTTCACAGGCGAGGCTAATCTACAAATAGGAGTTGACAGCGATCTATGCTGTAATATTTTGTAGCCTTCTAAGATGATAGGTATGCAGTAAGATGGAGAGTTGGTGACAAATGAGTACGCTAACTGGCAATAGTGGTGGTGCAGTGTTGATGCTCTTGTTACCCCCTGTTTTTTTCTAGCATACTGATCTATTGCATGCTAACCAAAAACTCTTAAGCAATATTGGGAGACAAGCTCGTTTTTTGTAATGCCTCGGTTGTAAATATGCATACCTCTGTCTTCCACATGTATGTAATGCGATTTGAGGGGAAGGGGGTCAATTAATCTTATGGCTGACAATGTTTCTATAAAATAACAATGCCTATGAACTCTGTAAATTTCCGAGCATATGTTGTATTCATATTTTTACTATCTTCGAGTGTACATTACAAATTCGCAAACAGATTTTGCCTATCTCGTACCGTTTAAGAGATAAATCTACTTCCGGTCGCCATTTTGGATTTCCGAGCATAGGTTGCATTCAAACTTTTACATGTCTTCGAGTGTACATTACAAATCTGCAAACAGATTTTGGCTAACTCGTACTGTTTAAGATATAAACCTACTTCCGGTCGCCATTTTGGATTTCCGAGCATAGGTTGTATCACACTTTTACTTATTTTCGAGTGTACATTACAAATCTGCAAACAGATTTTGGCTAACTTCTACTGTTTAAGAGATAAACCTACTTTTGGTCGCCATTTTGAATTTCCGAGGATATGTGTATTCATACTTTTACTTATCTTCGAGTGTACATTACAAATCTGCAAACAGATTTTGCCTGTTTCTCTCTGTTTTAGAGATATTCCAAAATATATATATATATTTGATAAGCGACAACAACAGAGCCATCTATGTGCAAATGTTGGAACTCGATGAATGCTTGAGGGGGAGAAGTCATTTTTTTTCAGTACGTCAACATTTTTAACTCTTTTTGCCAGTGAATGGGTTAGGTGACTTGCAACGACGAAGGCCTTCTAGCAATACGAACTTAGCTTATGCCGGCGTAATTCGCTAAAATATCTTTAATTTACATATTTCTCATACCGCCGTATCTTGTTCAATTAGACCTCTTCAAGAAAATCGCCAATTAGTGAAAACTAATTGAGCACAACAGCGAAAGAGGTGCTAATAGGGCTAGCATACAATCATATGGGGATATGTGAATTGTCGGTTTCTTCGATTCGGATAAATGGATCGAATTGAAACTGGGATATTTTGAATTTTTTATATGATTTCTAAAATAACGGAGATTTTGATTAGCTAATAATTTATACGTGGTGTTTTCTGATTGGTTTAAGTAAGCAAGATTTCTATTGGCTCAATAAATCTATATAAGTCAGAGCACAGTGCTGATTTCTCACCTTTGCTGGATCGGCAGAGGAACCCACATCGCGGGGGATAGAACCTGAACGGGCTCCACCATAGTATAGGAGACTTGAAGCATATAATTTGGCGGAAAAAACCCAAGTAACGTCATAGTGTTTTTCATAGGGAATAGTTTTATCAGGTTGGTGATATCCCATTAAATTTATATAATTTTTTTAAAGTTTTATATAAATAACATATCTGAAGTTTCTATTGTTTGTTTGCTCATATTTTAAGGCATATAAAAAATGGAATCACCTACCTGTTTTACTCGTAAGAATGATAAGATCGAATGTGTCACTTGTGGGAAACTAATTTCAAAGAATAATTTATCGATACATAAGACAAGGTGTAACGGAGCAAATCGTTTGTTACCTTCTAAAGCCTGTGCTCAATGTGGAAAAGAAATTAGTATTCGAAATGTAAGTAAGTAGGGTTAAAAAGACAGTTCAACGCCAGAAAGTGGCGCGTTTTTTGCAGCCTTAACGGAAAATATCATAAGGCAAACGAAAGTGGCGCACTCAAGGTTGCCAACCTACTGGGCTCTTGCCATAGCCTTTTACGATGGGGTTTCACCAACATCAAGAGTAGGGCCAAAAAAAGAGTTCAGCAACCGAAAGTGAGGCTCGCCTTACTGGTTTGCTCTTGTAAGGCATAAGCCTCACTTTCTTGCAGTGTTGCCAACACCTTACTCGAAAAAAATCACCAAGGTTTTTTCTTGGTCTAACTTAACCTAAAGCAAGGAGCTGGCAACCTTGCTTGAGGCTTGCTTTACAGTGCATAAAGCAATTTTTTGCCAACCTACTGGCATCCTTGCCATAGCCTTTTACGGGGAAAAAAAGGGAGTTAAACAACCGACAGTGCTGCCAACACCTACCTACAGCCCTTCTTCTTCTTCTTCTTACTTGACAAGGGCTACCTTGCTTGAGGCTTAGCCAATTTATATACTGGCGTAACACACACTGGGCAAGGAGAGCCGGCAACAATACACTGCCGTAAAAGAGAGAGAGATGGATGGATGGCAACACAGTATGTGTGGTGTGTGTGTGTGTGTGTGTGTGTGTGTGTGTGTGTGTGTGTGTGTGTGTGTGTGTGTGTGTGTGTGTGTTCTTGCCAATACTGCTTTTTGTAACATACAAACGTATAAAATAACAATGCCTACGAATCTGTTTGTCTTCAGGAAGCAAGCTATGGAAGTGCCCGTCCAGCCCACGTCGTGGTCGTAGTCGTCGAGCTTCGACGAACTGCTGCCTTCCATCCTATATAAACTTAACGGTCTGTTAATTATACACTTGAATAGCATTTTGACCCAGTACGACGAGGATGTGGGCAAAACCTTCTATGTATTCAACAACAATTTGAACTATTACCGGTTCCCCATCTACGGCAAACTTAAGTTCGACATGAACCCCGAGAACGAAGGGGAGGCCAAGGTTTCCTCAGGCAAGAACATTTATCGCATCAAGCACGATAGGATGGATGCGACTACAACGTACGATGTGTCTGCTGGCGATCGCCTGTACGTGGAGCTCTTGGACGACTACGATAAACTCATCCCTCTCTTCATAGAAATGAAAATCACCTACCATATAATAAATAACCACAGTGGCAGCAATGCCTAACGACATTTTCGGTCACACCAAACGCGACGACCACGGCGACGAGCTTCTCATGCTCGACGTCAGAGTCAAGAAGCTGCGAAGCGACCTGCAGTCCCTGCAGGCACGCTCAACTCCAGCCTGCAGTCCGAGATAGCTAGAGGCGAATGCTTTTAATATTGTGTTAAAAAATACGTAATGTGATGACTCATATCTTATGATTGCGCAACGAAGTATGACGTAATATGATGACTCATATCTAACGTGGTCTCTTTTGATTGGTGGAAAAAATACATCATACTTAACGTGGTCTCTTCTGATTGGTGGAAAAATACGTCAGAAATAAACCGAAATTATGTAAGAGGGGCCAGAGCAATCAATCACAGTCTGCGAGAGCAGTTTGAAGAGTACGGACGTCCCGTCACAGTGTTCCTCGTAGATTTGCCCTTATATGGTGATATTTTCTATTTGATTTTTAAAAATTATATACACAGTAGTTGAGTTTTTGTGAGACTGATTGAAGAGCAGTTATTTTTTCTTGTAGTGCTTTTTTTGGGGGGTATCTATTTGTGCAACACTCAGTACCTAATTGTGCAATACTCTCTACCTAATTGTACTGCACTTTATACCTAATTGTACAACATTTTGTACCTGATTGTACAACAGTACGTGTGCATTCGACATCTAAAAAAAATCATACATCAGCATATCTACGTATATAAATAAACACCCCACCAAAAAAATATGCGTCCTACGAAGAGTTGTATTACATGTAAGATAAATATTTCCAGTGATCATTATGCACGACATAGTCGTACCTATGTACCTGGCAAGCATTTAACAGGAACCGAATTGTGTCCTAAGTGTAACAAACACTTTACAATTGCACACGCCAAAAACCATATGCCTAATTGCAAGGGTACTGGAGACCCTGTGCTGCAACCATCGACCTCGGTCAAAAGAAAGGCTGATGCAGATTTCTTAAACATATTACCATCTGCCAAACGCGTCAAGTCGGCAACAAAAGCAAGTGATGTACTGGCTTTAAACTCTACTAAATTTTATGCATCGCTGGGATGCCAATACAAAAAAAACATCTGATGAGGAATACAGCTTTCACCATAATACCAAGGCAAAAATATTGCACTTCGCAGATGTTGCCAACCTCGAGAGTATCTACGACAAATTCTTGGAGGAGCTGGTTGCCAAACAAGAAGAACATCAGGCTGAAGGCTCGGGTGGTTCGTTGTGTGGTACTCCGCATAAACTTAAATTGAGTCTTAACAAGTTTGTTCCACTGTCTGGGTCTAGTTATGTTCCACTGCCGGCAATAATTGCAGTCAAGAAGGCTGTTCTAAACATCCAGAATAGCGATTCAAAATGTTTTCTTTTATCGGTGCTGGCAGCGCTGCATCGTATCTACTGGAAAGATCATCCGCATCGTGTTACCCACTACATGCCCTACGAATCAAAAGTAGAAAATGCGATGGCTGGGATTATCTACCCAGTTCAGTTGTCGGACATAAACAAATTCGCGACCCGTGCACACAATTTATTAAACCTGCAACTAGCTATCAATGTTTACGGCCTTACTAAGAACACAAATATTGTACACCCTATTCGAGTGAGCAACATGGAAGGTGAAGCTGTACAAGAAATCAATTTGTTACTTATCAAGAACGAGACTTGCTACCATTACACGCTTATTCGCTCTCTCTCCCGGTTAGTTTCAGATCAAAAAAGCCAGCATGATGGTTGTATAGAAGTCTGTCGCAGGTGCTTGTCCACGTTTGATAATCAAAAACCACAAGATTACCAACATATTCAAGGTCCTGACATTGCTGCCCAGAAGCTTGCGCACCACATGCGCTATTGTAACGACAACAGGCCTGGGGTTGCAGTCTTACCCGGGCCTGATACTGTGGAGCAATTTCGGGCGCATAGTGCTATGGGAGAGCACCCTGCTATTATCATTGCGGATTTAGAGGCCTTCCTTGAACCGCTGTCCACCTGTTAACCCAACCCAGAAGTTTCTTCTACAACGCCTTGCCAAATTCACAAGGTCTCCAGTTTTGCCTATGTTGTGGTGCGACGAAATCAAATAATTGCCCCTGAGCCATATGTATATCGCGGTCCCGATGCAACCAAACATATTCTGGAGAGGATATTTGTAGAAGTGAACGAGATACGAGAAGTATTGTTAAATTCTGTAGCTATGCGAGACTTAACTCCCGAAGAAAAGCGTAAACACGAAGAGGCTACACACTGTCCAGTTTGTAACGAAAAATTTATTGATAGTAGGAAAAAAAGGAAGTTCGACACCACGATCAGTTCACCGGAAGCTATATTGATTCTTGGTGTAACGGGTGCAACCTGAAAGCTAAGTACCCGCGCTTCGTCCCCGTATTCTTCCATAACGGCTCCGGGTACGATTTTCACCACCTTATCAGGCATCTCGGATACGACGATGCGCGCATTAATATTGTAGCACAAAATTGCCATCACTAAATGGGTGCAAGGCATAGAACTTCGGTTTCTCGATTCCCCGAGGTTTCTCCAGGCAGGCCTCGATGCTCTTGCTGGGATGCTCAACAGAAATCAACTAATTATTACCTCAGCCAATTTCCCGAACTTGGATGCTAGTCTCTTTAGGTGTAAGGGGGTCTACCCCTACGAGTATGTCAGCGACCCTTCCAAGTTCGAGGAGGAGTCGTTGCCTCCACAGGCTAAGTTTCACAGCCGGCTGCGAGGTTCGGGCATCAGCGATGAAGAATATCAGCATGCTCAGTCCATGTGGCTCAAGCTGGGTTGTCGAAATTTTGGAGAATACAATGATGCCTACTTAAAACTTGATGTAACACTCCTCGCAGACGTCTTTCAAGAGTTTCGGGCAAATGCAATGCAAATCTACAAGCTGGACCCTGCATACTTCTACGGACTCCCCGGGCTGGCATGGTCGGCCATGCTCCTTCTAACAAAAGTCAAGCTCGAGCTTATTTCCAATGTGGACATGATGCTTTTTGTGGAAAAGCTTGTTCGGGGTGGCATGGTCCAGGTGTCACAACGGTACGCTCGCGCCAACAACCAACACATGTCGACCGGGTACGACCCTTCTCAACCATCCAGCTACATCATGTACACGGATGCTAATAATCTTTACGGGCACTCCATGGTGCAAAAACTTCCATTTGGAGGATTTGAGTGGGCTGAAGGTTTCAACGACTCGGAATGAGGCTTCTTTGTCGAGGTGGACCTCGAGTTTTCCGAGAAGCTGCAGGATGTGTTCTGCGACCTCCCACCAGCATCGGAATTCAAGTGTCCACCTGCGTCGAAGCAGAAAAAACTTATTATGGATTTCGAACCCAAAAAGCGTTACGGGTTGCACTACCGAAATCTTCGGTGGTTGATGCAACGAGGGGTTACGATTACATCAATTCACCGAGTCCTCACTTTCAACCATTCAAATTGGTTGAAGCCATACATCGATCTCAACACTAAACATCGTACTGCTGCTACCTCGGAATTTGATCGCAATTTTTTTAAGAACATGATTTCTATAATATTTGTCAAAACAATGGAAAACACACGAAATAGCGAAGACATAAGGTTGCTTACTAGCGTCGACCGTTGTCGCAAACTTGTTGCAAGCCCACTGTTTAAATCTCGAACAATCTACAACGAACAGCTTGCTTTGGTACACATGAATCGTGGTGAGGTAAAGCTCAACAAACCAGTCTATGTTGGTGCCACAGTGTTAGAGTTAAGCAAGCTGCAAATGTTCGAGATATATTATGATATACTACGCTTGCACTATGGTAACAACATTAACCTTCTCTACACAGATACGGACAGTCTGGTATATCACGCCCACACTGCTAACGCATATAAAGATATAGCCATGATTCCAGCCCTCGTTAACTTGTTCGACACGTCGAGCTATCCCCAACCAAATCGATATGGAATCCTGGCTCCAAACAAAAAAGTACCTGGCAAACTAAAGTATGAAAAAGATGGGGATATTATATTAGAGTTTGCCGGTCTTCGTGCCAAAGCATATGCAATTCAAGCTGAGAGTTCTGTGACCAAAAAAGCTAAAGGCATAGGCAAGCAGGTGGTTCAGAGAAAACTCAAATTTGAAGACTACGTCGAGTACCTCGAAACCAAAAAGCCGATTCTGCGAAAAGAGTATCGCATCCAGAGTGTTAAACATATACTTACAACCAACACCGTCAGGAAAATTGCTCTGGATGCACGAAACGACAAGAGATGCGTTCTCGAATGTGGGATTCATAGCTTGCCGTTGGGTCACTATCGCCTGAAAACAGGTAAAACTTGCTCTGTGTGCTCAAAATAAAAAAAAAATAAGAAATTTGCCCTCGAATGCAAAAACGAGGGGGTGGATGTGGGATGTTTTTTTTTCAAAATATTAATTTCACATTTCTTTTTTTTTTGTAATACATACTATATATTCAATCAACATAATTTTTGTTGACCTACACAAAAAAATACAAAAAATTAACAATATCTGTAAATATATAGTATGTATATTTTTTTAACGGAACTAACTCCCGCCGTGTCCTACGGGGCGAAAATTTGGGGCATGTGCAGGGCCAAAGAGGAAGTTCTTTTGCGCGCTCAAGCATGGCTTTTTTTATTATTATTATTATTTCCTATTCATATTTAAAACTGCTCTGTCACTCTTTCATTCTTGACATCATACACAAAAGTTTTATCTGCAATAAGTATGACGCTGCATAGAGTATCGGCAGGCAAGGCATCGTGGAACTCACAGACAATCTTGATGTTGATGCGATCGTTAACAACCACCTGCTTTCTCTTCGATGTGTTAATGACGAACATGGGTCTGCGAGCTATGAACTCATTGGGGTTGGTACACGTCCACGTTGCCGGAGGTCACCCTCTTGTAAGCTGTGTATGCCTCGTACAGTTTCAGGTAGTCGTTGTTTGCAATGTTCAGGTTGTAGTTCTCACGCGGGAATATCTCGTTACTGCCATTTTTGAGGTAGATGTTCTTGATCTTGCAATTGTCGAACTGGCTCGAATCTTTTTCTTGGTTGTTGTCCTCCCCCATCTGGAAGAGCACGACCACAAACTCTGGCATATCGTACCGGATGCTGTTAAACTGTGTGGTCACGTCAAATTCAAAATGGTTGCCGGAAGCAGGTTTCTGCACGCACTGGTAACCGTAAAATTGGATGGGTACTTGTGGATTCTTCAAAATGTCTGATTTGTACTTGAGAGCGTAGTGAGTTTCGTATTCCACTACGGCCATGCGCAGCTCCATGGACTGGATGATGCAATTGGCAGGATCAGGTAGTGTATTGGGAATTGCTGAACCGTCTGCACTCAAAGTGCTGTAACGCATCAGCGCATTGTTGTCATTGGCGCTTCTGCGAAAAGTGACGTGCAAACCACCCTTCCACATAATCTCTGTGTAGTCGGAGAAGAAACCAGGAAGCAGACGCATGGGAAACAGTAATGTGGGACTTTGAGTTTTGATTTTTGTACCTGCTTCGAATCCCCCTGCCTGGTAGTATGCTGCATCGGTCTTCGAGAGTTTCAATGTTCCCACAGCTGTAGAGGTAATCCCGGGGTAGTCAACCCTATCGAAGACGGTGCCATGCTTTCTAACTTCCACCTGCGAGAATAGGTACGGCACAAAATTATCTACGAGTCCTAGGTTTGCGTTGGTGGGGAATGCTTCGCCGTTGTTTCTCTTCACAACATTAAACTTGATATACAAATCAGCTCTGTGAGGGTGAATGAACCCATCCCCGACGTCCACGTCGTATTCTATCTCTCGATTCGCTTCGTTGAGGTTGGCAAACGTGCGACGATTGGGAGGGAAGGACTGCAACTCGTAACTTTCGATTTGCTCCATGATGGTTATTTATTATACGTTAATCTCCACGACGGCAGTGGTCGTGGCTCCTGCAAATTAACCACCTCTCCCTTCTCGTTGGTAATTGCCAATTCTATGTTGTCGATGCGATTACGAGATACAGAAAAATATATCGGTGAGGAGGGTGTGTAGATAATTGGCTCCATGAACTCAGAGTTTGGTTTGAACGTAGCGATAATACCTGTCTGCTTGTGACTCCCTGGGATGCCGTCCGAGGATTTGGTGATCATAACTTCTGCCACGTTGCAATGTATGTTCAGAGTCTCGATGGCTAGAAATTTAGGAATGTTAGCACCGATGTTCTTTATGCCAGGTTCGAGCTTTGTGTTGTTCTCGAATCCCAAAAGCTCTCAGATGGTACCCAGGTCTACGGTTTCCGTGGCAGACACCAGTTCCACCCTGTGAGTTACAGAATTTTGCGACAATAGTACGCTTCTTTTCAACTGAGCCTGCAAGGTAAACAGGTTGTACTGGCCAGGGGTGATGGTAATTTTCTCATTGCCAATTTTGATGGTATTTTTGTGTACCGTCACGTTAGGTATCAGCTACATGCTGTAGAATGCACGAAGAGCAATAAATTTAGGATAGATGATATCGTCATGCAATGTGAGTTTCAGAAGTGAAGTCTTGCTTGTGAGATGTAATACTCCCATAGTGCTTCAGGTGCCACAATCCTTTCTGGAAATCCTCGATTGTTGGGTTATTTAATTGCGAGAGGAAGACAAGCATGGAAACGCAGAGATAGCCACAGTTCACATCGTTCACATCGCTGAAACCCTGAATGCGTTCGTCATTGTAGTAGATGTTGGCAACACTGAGATACTTTACCAACCCAGCAGGTGGCGTGCCTCCGAATGAATCGAAAACAAATGTTTTGTTGATGTTGTTGGCTTTGAGGTAACATATCCCATGTGTACCTGAATTTTCGTAACTGTCCAAATTAACCACGCCACACTCTTTTTTCTTCACAACAGAGGGTAGAGAATCAGACATGAAAACGCTCCTGAAGTGCTTGACCCCCAACGAATCGATCAGAGATTCAATATCGAAGTTGGACAGGGGCTCTTCTTTTTTTAAAACTTTTTCAAAGCTTCGAGGTTGTTCTTTCGCTTTTTGGTAACACCTTTCCCCTTTTTCTCCATAGCCAGGTTGTGGCATTTCTGCTCTTCCAACTCGGCTTTATTCTTTTTTGCATCGATGACGGTCTTGGCAATGGCGGCACTGCACCCTGGTAAGCTGCCTACAGCGCCCAATGCTGCCAAGATAGCCGGGATGCTGAATATGAAACCTCCAGTCTTCTGCTGCTGCTTTCGCGAACCTTGTAACCTCCTCAACTGAGGAATGCTAAGCAGCAATTTCATTCCATGACTTTTGCCAAGCAGGAATGTTTCTTCTCCCGCTGCTTTTTGGTGAGCAATCCATCAAGAGCTCCGAGAAACTTGAGGTTTGCATAAGGTATTTGGTAAACGACACCTTTGGGTTTCATGGTGATAGTATGTTATTTATATATATCGTGAAAAGGTAAGGCTTTGCCCCCTAATAGGTTGGTTATACGAGTTGCTTTTTTTCACAGGGTGTTATTTATTTACAGCCCTAACCCCAATTTTTGTTTTGCGTTCATGGCGATGGCCGTACCCAATGCGGCAACCCGTTCACCTAGCGAGGCATCTCTGCTGACGAGTCTCCCGAAAGCAGCATGCTCCAACATCCTGTCGGCATCGTGACGTGCCTCGAGATCTGTGTGAGTATTGCAGGCAATGCCATGATCCTTGCATGAAGCGTCCAGTGGGTTCACACCCTTGTCTCCTCTTTCCTGTCGGTGTTCGAGTTTGGTACCGGGGCCGCAGTACTGGTAACCTGGCAGGTGCATCTCGAAGGGTAGCTTGTTGATAATATCGTTCACGAGACTTCGACCCTCGGCCACATTCCAGAATTTGGGAGGCAGGGAGTTGATGATTTTGATGAGGTACCCTATACCTTTGCTGTCGTTGACAATAAATTTGCTAAGCTTGGTGCTAATCAAGTCCATTATGCCCACCTTCTCGTTGTGGAAGTTGCGATTGCCTGCATTTTCTTCTCCTGCGATAACCAGCAATCGATCCACAAGCTTCCTTACGTCGCCTACCCAAACAAACTCTTTAGGTAGGGTATTGTAGAATTTGACACCGCTGCCAGTCTTGAGCTGGGTCCATATTGGCTTGATGAGGTTCCTGTACTTTTCTCGACTTCTAGATTTCACGCGATTCTGTGTTGCATCGTTGTTTTGGTACAGGGCGTCCGTCATGATCAACATTTCTGTGTAACTTTGGTAATCCTCGTCTGTATAATCTTTAGGTTGCTTCTTAGTGATAAGTTCCCACAGTCCCACGGTGCCGGGATACCTGGTCCAGCTGTTCTTCTCGCCCAAATTGATTTTTACATCGTCGCCCTCGGACGTGACTTTCGATTTTCCAATTTTCCAAATCACACCCTCGTTATGTTCCATGGTCGGGTAGAATCCGAACACCTAGTATTTTTCGAATTTCCCGGTGCTTAGGTAATCCCTCGCCAACGGACCCAGCTCGACTAGCTTGTCCGAAGAGGTACTGCATAGGGCCTGACATCTCGGAGCCGGAGTAAGTTCGAACGGAGTAGAGTGAATGCTGGATATCGGTGTGGGTATGGTATAATTTCGAGCAGTAAGTGGCACAAGCTCGTTGATTAACTCTTTGTTTTGCTCGGTAACATCTTTGATTTATTTACCAAGTCCACTGATGGTATCGATGATAGGTTGGTCCTGTGCTTTTTCTCTTCGTAAATTCCCCGATTCTCGGATTTCCAACCCTTAAACCGTTTTGCGAGGTAGCTACGCAACTTCAGGTTGTCGTCTGCAAGTTTGCGTTTCATTTTTTTTGTATGTAGTTATTTATAGTAGGTCAAGACGTTTCTTGTAACGTTGCAACGTTCAGAAAATTATTAATTTTGTTTCTGTATTTTCCGTTATTGGGTTTCCTCGTCATGTCTATTGTGACGAATCCAAAATCATCTTGGTTCCATCAGGAAGAGCAAAATTTGGAAAACTGATTGTAGTTTATGTCCCCACCTACATAATCATCGTAAGCGTGTTTTAAATTAGTGTAGTCTTGACGAAACAAACAAATAAAATTAGCATTGTCTCGGAGTAGCTGCTTGGGGATTTTGGAAAAAGTCTGAGCAAGGTAGAAGCAGTCCATGCATCTGTGGCGACCCTGAGTAAAAAAATTGCGAATTTCGTTTTGGTTCTCCAGGATTACATCGTCAAAAACCACCACCAAATTTTCGAGACAGCAATCTAGTGGTATCACTTCAGAAGCAAATATAGCTATGCCTAGCCCCTCGTACAGTTTGAAAGCTGGCGATACTTTGGTTGCTCCAAACTTTTGGAGAAAACGTACAGGTGCTGTTCTTCCAGTTTAACCAGTTGGGTCCAAGAAGAAAATTATCAATAGGCAACGTTGTTTTTCCACATCCAGAAGGTCCAACAATAAGGCAGCGAATGTTGTCGGGTAGAAGCACGCCATTTTTCCTATCCAGACGTTCCGAGGGAAAATCTGGATGTCGCCGTACCACATCCCAAGCACCCGTTACACAATCACCTCGTTTGCGTCTATCCAACTTTTTTCCTCGAGTCCCAGCCATTTCACCAACAGTTTGTCACCTTTTCTACGTAATACTTTTTCAATAAGATACGTGTCGGGGTATTTTGTTTTAGAAAGTTCCTCTTCGTAAAATATTCCTTTCAGAATTTCGTCGCGATTATCTTTTATTATATAAGTAGTTGTATTTGTGATATTATAAACCCGAGAAATGATGACCCCCCCTCAGGCAGATTTGGCTACACTTAAAACTAGCTCAAGATGTGCATATGAGTTTATTGCTCAAGTGTGGTACTCTGTCTTACCCAAGATTTTTGTAAAAATGCCCTCGGGAATTTCCCGTGAAATGATGAGCCCCTCAGATTGATTTGCCTACACTTACAAAAGCTACATCTGTGAGATTGTTGTCCATAAGCTTGTTAAAAATATGCTCTACTTCATATTTGCTATGGCTACACTTAAAACTAGTGTAATACTCTGTCAAGTGTGCTTAAATACTTGACAGTCAGTTCAGAGTATTAATATGTTAACCCGAATATTTTAATTGGGCACCAGGCCCAACTTGCATATCTTGTACTAAGACAATGTAATATGCAGAGGCTTTCTAGAATTGCTCTGTGACTCTCTCATTTCTTGCATCATAAACATATGATTTTTCACCTATAAGAATAACACTACATATGGTGTCATCAGGGAGTGTATCATGGAATTCACAGATAATTTTAATGTTTGTCCTGTCATTAACCACAACTTGTTTCCTTTTTGAAGTGTTGATGACAAACATGGGTATGTGTGCTTTGAATTCATCTGGTGCGTAATACATGTCAGTATTGCCAGTAGTGACCCTTTTGTATGCCGTATATGCCTCATATAATTTAAGAAAATCATCCTTGGACATGTTTAAATTATAATTTTCTCTGGGGAACACCTCATTTCTGCCATTTTTAAGATACATGCTCTTGATGTTGCAGCTATCAAACTTACTTGCATTTTTTTCCTGATTATTGTGTCTTCCAGTCTGAAACAGTACCACCACAAAATCTGGCATGTCATATTGTATACTGGAGAATGAATTTGTAGCATCAAATTCATAATAGCTTCCAGTGGCAGGCTTCTGCACACACTGATATGTATAAAATTCTAAAGGCACCTGTGGATTTTTTATTATATCTGCTTTATATTTAAGAGCATAACTGGCTTCATATTCAACTACTGGAATTCTTAGTTACATAGTCTGAATAAGGCACTTGCCTTCATCAGGTAGGGTATTAGGCAGAGCTTCCCCAGTAGAGTTTAATGAACTACCTCATCAAAGCATTATTATCATTGGCAGCCCTTCTAAATGTAATTCCTAAACCACCCTTCCATATAATATCTTTGTAATCTGAGAAGAATCCTGGCTACAGGCGCATAGGGAACAGCATTGTGTGGCTTTTAGATAAAATTTTATCACCAGCCTCAAATCCACCTATTTTGTAGTATGAGGCCTCGGTTTTGGATAATTTTAGTGTGGCCAAAGCTCTAGAGGTAATACCAGGGTAATCTACTCTGTTTATAACAACACCATGTTTTCTGATCTCAATTTCAGAGAACAGATGCGGCACAAAATTGTCTACCAATCTTATGTTTGAGTTAGCCGGATAATCTGTACCATCGAGCTTTACAACATCAAATTTGATGTATAGGTCTGCTCTGTGAGGGTGTATAAAGCCATCTCCTACATCAAGATCAACCTCAATCTCTGTGTTGGGTTGATTTAAATTTTCAAAAGTCCTCCTGTTTGGGGGGAATGATTGTAGCTCATAACTCTCAATATTTTCCATTTTCTTTTGTATGTATTTTTATATAAATATTAATTTCTGTGATAGCAGTTGTTGTGGCTCCAGCAAAATCAACTAATTCTTCTTTTTCATTAGTGACCTTCAACTCAATGTAATCTATTCTATTATGGCACACAGGCAAATATAATGTTGCTGATGGAGTGTAGATGAGGGGCTCCATAAATTCAGAGTTAGGTTTGAATGTTGCAATGATGCCAGTTTGTTTGTGAGTACCTATGCCATCTGATTTGGTGATCATACCCTCGGTCACATTACAGTGAATATTTAGAGTCTCTATGGCTAAGAATTTAGGTATATTAATAGCAGTGTGTTTAATGGCTGGTTCAAGTTTTGTGTTGTTCTCAAAGCCTAACAGCTCTCCTATAGTACCCAGATCCACTGTTTCTGTAGCAGACACAATCTCTACTCTGTGAGTGACAGAATTGTGAGTTAACACTATACCTCTGGGTAACTGAGCATTTAAAGTAGATAGATTATATTGCCCTGGAGTGATGACAATGTTTTGATCACCAACTGCAATTGTGTTGTTGTGGTGTGTAATATTAGGGATCAAGTACATGCCATAAAATGCTCTGAGAGCTATTGTTTTGGGATACACTATATCATAATGTAATCTAAGTTTCTATATTGAATTTTGGATGGTGAGATGGAATACTCCCATGGTGTATTGAAAATCTTCAATTGATGGTTTATTTATATGAGACAGATATCTAAGAACAGATAAACACAGATGTCCACCACAATTAACATCTTTGAAGTTTTGAACACGGGCATTATTGTAATAAAGATTAGTTGATTTTATATATTTTACTAAATTTTCAGGTGGAACACCTCCAAATGAATCAAACACAAATGCCTCATCTTTTAAATATTTAAGATAACAGATCCAGTGAGTGCCCTGATTTTTGTTCTTATCCAAATTAACAATGCCACACTCTTTGTTGAGTGGTTGTTCTGGCAAAGAATCAGACATGTACACACCTCTACAATTTGTGATGCCCAGTGGTTGGATTAAAGCTTCAATATCTTGGTTTCTAAGCGGCTGTTGTTTTTTTAAACTTATTCATGGCTCTCTTAAGACCTTTGCCTTGTTTTTCCATGGCCAGATTATGGCGCTTCAATTCATCTAATTCTGCCTTATTCTTTTTGGCATCTATTACTGTTTTTGCTATAGCAGCTGATCCCCCAGCCAAGCTTCCAACAGACCCCAAAGCTGCTTAGATGGCCGGGATACTAAATATGAAGCCCCCTACATGCGATTTTTTCCTGGAATGCTGTAGTTTTTTAATTGGGGGGTACTAAGTAATAATTTCATTCCATGGCCGTTGGCAAGACAAGAATTTTTTTCTTGCGCTGCTTTTTGCTTAAAAGACTATCAATAGTTTTTAGAGATTTAAGACCTGCATAAGGTATCTGATACATAACACCCTTGGCCTTCATCCTAGGTTTATTATATACATATTCTGGGATTAATTAAGAGGCTTAAATTTATTTAATTTATCACAACCCGCACCCCAGTTCTTGATTGGTGTTCATAGCTATGGTGGTCCCCAATGCTGAAATTCTCTCACTTAAAGAAGCATCTTTGCTTACAAATCTACCAAATGAAGCCTCTTATAATTTCTTGTCTGCAACATGTCGCCTATCAAGATCAGAATGTGTGTTGTATGCTATGTCATGGTCTCTACAAGCAGCATCTAGGGGATTAACACCAGGATCACCTCTGTTTAGCCTATGATCTAGTTTTGTGCCTGGACCACAATACTGATAGCCTGGTATGTGTAGTTCAAATGGCAACTTGTTTATGATGTCATTAACCAGTCCCCGACCCTTAGAGATATTCCAAAATTTGGGGGGTAGATTATTAATAATTTTTATAAGATATCCAATGCCCTTAGTGTCATTCACTATAAAATTAGACAATTTGGTGTTTATCATGACCATATTTCCAACCTTTTCATTGTAAAAATTGTGGTTGCCAGCATTTTCCTCCTAAGCTATCACCAGCAACCTATCTACAAGTTTCCTGACATCATCAACCCACACAAATTCTTTAGGCAGGGTGTTGTATTGTTTGATTCCACTACCTGTCTTGATCTGTGACCGTATGGGCTTGATTAAGTTGTTGTATTTTGCTCCACTGCTAGACTTGACTCTTTTTGTGTGGGATCATTGTTCTGGTATAGAGCATCTGATTTTATTAATATTTCTTTGTAATGCTCGTTGTCTTGATCTGTATAGCTGCCAGGTCTCTTCCTAGTCATAAGTTCCCACAATCTAGGTGTGCCAGGGTACTTAACAAAAGCACCTCTTTCTCCAAGATGAGATTCTGAATATACAATTAGATCATCTCCCATAAATGTTACTCTAAAATTGCCAATTCTATTTATGATGCAACCATCACGCTCAGTGTCAGCATATAAGCCAAAAACCTCACCTTTGTTGTCTTTAGGTGTGCTTAAATATTTTTGAGCAAGAAGACCCAATTCAATAGGTCCTGAGTAGCTTCAATTCTTCGAGGAGCAATAGGACTAGGTGTATGAATACTAGAAAGTGGAGTGATTGGATAATCTAATATGTTCCTTGCAGCTACAGGTACAAGCTCTGTGATCAAATTTTGATTTTGCTCTGTATCAGTTTTGATATTTTTACATAATTCACTAATAGCATCAATAATAGGTTGTTCTGTTTGCTTGTGTTGTTCACAGATTCCTCGGTTCTCTGATTTCCATCCCTTAAATCTTTTTACAAGATAATCTCTTAATTTAAGATCATCAATAATTGGCCTTTTCATGGTTATTTATATATGTTTCAATGTCTAGAAAATTGTTGATTTTATTTCTGTATTTGCAACTATTGGGTTTCCTTGTCATATCAACCGTGACAAACCCATAGCTGTCCTGGTTCCAGCACCTACTGCAAAACTTGGAGAAATCATTGTAGCTCAAGTCCCCACCTACATATTCATCATGTATGTGTTTGAGGTTGGTATGATCTTGATGAAACACACAGATAAAATTGCTGTTGTCTCGGATCAGCTGCTTCGGTATTTTAGAAAAAGTCTGTGCCAGGTAGAAGCTATCTATGTTTTTGTGCCGCCCCTGTGTAAAAAAATTTCTAACCTTGTTTTGATTATCCAGTATAATGTCATCAAACACAACAACAGAATTATCGAGACATTCATGAAGTGGCTTAACATCTGGTTCAAAAGTGGCTATATCCAGTCCATCATATAGCTTCATCAGCTTTTGAAATTTTAATAGTTCCAAGCTCTTAGAGAAAACATACAAGTGCCTGTTTTTCCAGTCTAACCAGTTGGGTGCCAATAAAAAATTATTAATCATTAGTGTAGTTTTACCACAAGCCGATGGCCCAACAATAAGACATCTAATATTATCGGGCAGCAGCTTTCCATTTCTCTTAATCTGCTGTTCAGGATCTGGTAGTCTTTTTATAACATCCCAGGTGTTCATAGTATCACTTTGTCTGCCTCGATCCAGCTGTGTTCTGGGAGACCTAGACATTTGACCAGTATTTTATTGACTTTTCTGCGGATGATTTTTTCTATGAGATATGTGTCAGGCTGCTTAGTTTTGCTGAGTTCTTCATCATAAAACCTGCCTTTGAGAATTTCTCCTCGATGATCTTTTATTATATATGTGCATCGGGTCCCAGGTTTAACTTGAACCACTGTAAATAATTCAGTGCTGCAGTTTCTGGTAAAGCCTCTTTTGAATATGTGCTTATATTTGCTGATTCTTACTTGATCACCTACCTTGCATTTCGCTTTTCTTGTTGTTGGCTGGTATCTAGGATAATAAACAGTACTGATCAATTTTTGCTCATCAGATGAAGTTACCTCAGAGGCTTTCATGTTTATTGTAGAATGGACCGAGTTGTTATATCTATCTAAATGTTCTGGTAGGATACTGAGCCATTTATAATTACCTTGAAGGGTAAATTGTTTATACATATGATTTTTTAGGGTTTTGTTGAATCTTTCTACAATAGAGGCCTTGAGATCACTGTAACTGGAGTAATGTTGTATTGACTGGCTTTTAATAAATTGTTGGAACACCAAATTATTGAATTCTTTGCCATTATCTGTTTGTAGATAGCGCGGTGATCTTCCACTCTGATTGATGATTGTCCTGAAGGCTTCTGTAACACATGATCCAGTCTTGGATTTGAGTGGCACAGCCCAGGCATATTTTGAAAATGTGTCTATGACAGTGAGTAGATACTTGTAGCCCTTGTTGATCTTGTCTAAATTTTACCGCTGTCCACTTGCCATCTCAACCAAGTCACACTGCCATAAATCATCTATGCCTTTTGTAACTACGGGCAGTCTCTTATAATTATGTCTGACTTGTCTGTGTAATTCATCAACAATAATTTGTCTAGACATAGTATGTAAACAAGAATATTGCAACTATAGGGTGTTCAGCAGCTGATACTACAGGATTTTCTAAATATAATTTGTCTCCTATTTGTATATTAAATTCCAGAGAACCATCATCATCAGCATAAGATGTCTCTAATGTATTGGGGTCTGTAAAATCTTCTAACTCTACACTGGTGATTTTTGCTTTGTTGTCAGCATTTGTTATTGATAAGGTAGGGTAGTGGTGTGCCTGTGGTTGTAGCCAATATTTGATCTTCATTGGTCTAAGTGTGCCCCCAACAAAAAACTGGTAATAAAATTGTGCAGGGGACAGCATATATATTTTGCCACCTGGTGTAAATGGTGAATCATATTCTTTGTTGGGAATACTGTACAATTCAAGAATTACTGTATGTTTATTATTCTCGATTAGGCCAGTTATTTCTTTTTCTGCTGTAAGCAATCTACTTGTTACAGATTCAAGATGCTCATTGATAGTCCTAACAATCTCATCGTGGCCTGGTTTGATTCTTATATCCACAGCAAGTTTTTTGTATTGTTGGACAATCTCTTGAAGCTGGGTGGCAAAAACAGACAGAGCATTTGCTTGGTTGGATTCCATGGTCCCTAGCTGTTGCTTGATGTTGGCTACAATGGACATTTCCACTTTGACATGAAAAACGTTTTAAATCCATTCATTTTACAGATAATGACACAAACATGAGATGTGCAAAATATCTCGGCGATATTTGTTTCGGTTCTCGAGAAACACGCCTTCAACCACCGCTGAAATTCACTTACTACGTCACGGATTTGAAAACGTCCTCTCCACAGACAGGAGTTCCTCTGACGTCATCACTTAGAAACGCGTGCACGCGGGGCTTCTGCTCGTCCCGTCAACTTAGCATGACCCGCGGAAGCGACAGCAAATTCACTTGTTACTGTGTAAAACAAGTATCTTACACCTTCCAGTGCAAAAATCTGTGCTCCATTTCTTGGAGATGAATTACACCCTAGCAGTATAGTAGTATTTGCTATAATTCAGCCACTCGGTAGAGGGTTTTCCCATTAGGGTGACAAAGCAAACCTTGTAACAGTCAATGGCTGAACACGTGTACAGCCTTGTTCATTGCGAATACGTAGGTTAGTTCTGACTGGCAAGTACTTAATGTTATAGGAATGCCTTTTCTGGAATTACAATTATTTTCGTCATAATATTTTCTTCGCAAATTTTAAGATAATACGTTTATAACACACTGGTTTCCACTCCAATTTCTGCAATATAAGAGGTGATACGGTATAAAGAGGCACGGGGAGTTTTTTCAATTTCCTGCAGTAAATGACAGTTTTCTTCAGTTAATATATATATTGCAAGTTTTTGTATTTAGCCTACTTTTACGTAGCTTTTCCGTTCACTTTGCTAATCCACAACGATGAGAACGCATGGTTAATTTAGTATGTATCTTCTCTAACATCACATTTCTTCCCACTTTTGGCTAATCACTACAATGAAGATGAATGACTACAAGCAGTATTCGAAGTCGGGGTGCAGGAGGCCACCTCCCCCCCCACACACACACTAACACCACCACCAACAAGCACAATCTTACTATCACCCAACCTACCACCATACGAGACGAACTTTTTCTTCTGTCCCATTTCATTTTGAAAACATTCACTTGTCCCATCTCCTTTTATGAGACAAGACGGAAAATGTCTCGTTTCGTGAACAACACTAACATTAACAATAGAGGCATCCCCCTAGCTGTCCCCAAAGTCTCGAACAAACATCCTCCCATGTAACAATTTCCATTTCAATGAAATGTCACTCACAAGGAAACAGTCATGCCCAGGTCGAGAGTCAAACCTGGAACATGCGACTTCCTCAGATAAATCATGAATTTTGTGTATAATAATTACAACGCCACTTCATTCCTGGTAATTCTAATCTGCAGTTTGGTTTGCATACATAAGCAGGATAATATTTAGTTTTCGAGGGCTGTACCGTAGAAACGAGAAGTAAAAAAAATATTTTTAAAGTTTTTTTGTATTTATAATGATAAGCCTTTGCATACGTTGTTAATTCTATTTTTCTAGACTTGAGACGAGAACGAGAATTGCCCTCCCAAACCAAGACGGATGTTTATAAATTGAGACGAGACTGTCAATGAGACATTTACAACTCTCAACGAGAACGAGACCAAGGCTTCCATGTCTCGTCTCGATAGGGTCCTTAGTGGTGAAGTTGTGAACCAACCAATTAATGCGTTCGGG
This sequence comes from Lepisma saccharinum, assembly GCF_977018435.1. Classification (NCBI taxonomy): domain Eukaryota; kingdom Metazoa; phylum Arthropoda; class Insecta; order Zygentoma; family Lepismatidae; genus Lepisma; species Lepisma saccharinum. The sequence continues at coordinate 63,426,411 of NC_139245.1, read as the reverse complement.
GTAACGAGATGAGGCGGCTTTTTTCGAAATACAAAATAATTATATCGTACCATTTCAGTATGGGATATTGTTATTCACATGGGCGTATATATAGTTCACGGGGGGGAGGGATGGATCAACTTTTGGTGTAATTGGGATTGCTTTATTTCGTAAGTGAAATTCTACGACACTGCTGGCCGGAAGCTTGTTGGGGAGCGTGGGGGGAGGGGATGTTGGACCCGACAAAGTTGTGTGTTTGTAGTCACGAAGTCACGCTACTTAGTATTGATACTTTTCTGTTCATCTTGTGTCACTACGTTCTTAAGAACCAAATTTCTTTAATATGATTCGAGGGGGGGAAAAATAACTGATTTGACAGTCTCAATGCAGTTTCTTATCGCAGAAATTCCGAAACTATCAGGAAATTGCAGATATTGGTCTGCAGTCCCATCTGGTGTGTGGAATTACGGAATTTCCTTCCCATCCGTATCCCATCCTATACTTCTCGAATTTAAGAGAATGAAATAAGTCCGAATGATTTTTTTTATGAACAAACGGATAGAACAAGGAAACTGGTAATTTTAGTGAACCAAAAAAAGAGGGGGGTTGGACCCGTTGAATCCCCTTTAAATACGCCCATGGTTATACACATTATTTCCTTGTAATAATTATACACAAACTAAGTATAGATATGTACTGTGCAACTAATGTAATCTTCTCAGTGTATTTTCTCTTATCTGCACAAAAATATTTGATCATAATTTGCGCAACAGAAATGGAACACAAACTGAAATTGCTTTATGGAAAAGAATGTTAAATAGGCTTTATAAATAAAGTGAAGAATGTGAAAATTCCTATTTTTCACTACATAGGTTACGGTAAATATAAGTTTAAAAAATATGTTTGAGTGTCTGGTCTGCAACCAATTTTATAAGCAATATTTTTCGCATGGCCTGAGAACACACACGCAGCTGAATCCTTTCATTTATCTTGCACGTGAGCACCAGGGATATTTCATAGAAGAATGATCATTACAAAGCATAGCTTTCCTTTCTGCTATCGCTCCTTCTTCCATTATTTAAATCGGTAGTTTTGTAAAACTGCTGCACATGTTCGCTCACCGCGGGCTATCCGCAGTAAACTGGACGCTCGAAGCAGACGACAAACGAGCTCTCCCTAAGGAGTGACGTAGTAACATGGCGGCGACGTGTTTTCAGCGCAACGCAAGCCTCGCAACTTTGGAAGTCTCGTTTCTGCCTTAAACTGGACGCACAGAAACGCGAGAACTTGCAGGGGTCCTTTTTCCAGTGTGTAGTTTTTAAAATTGTTGTAAACAAATTTGAGTGGAAATGTCCATTTGCTGTAGATTTTCAACAACTGCCAATTTTGAATTTTGAGCAGTAAGATCATGAAATTGTCTTCTGATATCCTCAAACAAAGCATGCAATTCATTAATATGTTGATTAGTTGGTAGAGTGGCCACTGTCTGAGTAAGTTGTTTGATCTCTGTATGGATATTCTTGATATCTTCTGATTTTAATATGCGATTCACAGCTCTCTTAATATTTTTAAGTTCCTGTGATATAGGCAGATTTGCTACAGTATTCTGCAAAGATTCAAGTGCCAATTTCACATCATTTAATTCAGAAGCATCAGCCACACTTCGCATAGCATCTTGGAGCAGGGTTATGTCTGCCTGAGTAGGTGTTGATTGTTGTAAAATTTCAAGCATTGTTTGGATATCATCGATCAAGTGATGAAAATGAGATAGCTCAGATTCAGTGTTGAGGTTTTCAAGTTTTGTGATCTGTTGCTGGACACTGACAAGGGTATCTACAATACCAGGCAGGTGAGATTCTAGAGTTTCTTGTACATTTGTCAGATCACTTTGCACTGCTGCTATTGTACCCTCAAGATGGCTTATGGTACTCTGAATTTGTCCAAAATCTTCATATGTTTCAAGTTGCAGCTTGATGTTGGCAACACTACGAGTTATAGAACTCAAAGCATCAGAAGATGGCAAGTTGTTCATAAAATTTTCAAGTGTCTCAATTTTTTCTTTAACCTCAGCTATGGCATTGTTCAAGGGGTCCAGATTAGGTATCTGTAGTGATTGAATCTGTTCCTTTAGAGTGGAAATTACTAGATCAAAATCTTCTTGTGATTTTATGCTTTTGACAATTGTTTGGATCTGTGTCTGGACATTATTAATCTGTTGTTCTAATCGTTGTCTCAATTGCTCAGAGTTGGTGGCCTGAGTCTTAAATTTGGCTTGAAGAGCTGCTACAGCCTCCTCTAAATTTTGAAAATTATCTAATGTAGCCAAGTCAGTATATTTTTGAAGCAGCAATTTGAGTTCTGAATCAATTTTAAGAAGAGGGTCCATGCATTGTGATTGTAAATTTGTAATTTCTAGTTGAAGACTGGCACTGAGTGTGGTTTGTAAAGCTTGTAAATCACTTCTTAATTTTTTAACTCTGACATCAAGCATCAGATTCTCATCACTGTGAACTTCATGCCTTGTATGGCCAAATATATCATTAGGCATTTTTTGTTTTAGTGGTTATTTATTATAAAATATCTAATTCTTAATTCTATAAAAAAAGGTATAAGCTTGTCATAGGATCCCGGGACCTTAATATATAAGCAGTCACCAGCAGAAGCAGTATATACAGTGCCAGAAACCATGTTTGAGTGCTTAATTCTATAAATATTTCCCTATTGAAACCTTGACATTACCCTCGGGAGTTGTAATAAATTGTAATTGACCACCTACAGGTAATTGGTAATGATTTAAATTATTATTAAATATGTATAATGTTTTACCTGTTTCATCATCAACATCTGTAAGGATCCTGTTCAGATGAATAACTAACAAACCACTTAGTTTAGATATTATATCAGAAGAGTGTGCTGGTGTTGGCAGGTCCATAATAGCCTGTTTTTTGAACCCAAATAAGTTCATTGGCATGTTTATTTATTTCAAATCATGCTCTGTAATTGGGCATTGATTACCACTTTTCAAATCACAATGGCCCCATGGTAGAGTATGTATGCCACATGATAAAATGCATCTCTTATCATCATGTGGGTCCAGAGCAATTTTTCTTACAACATTTGTAGTCAACAAATGATCCACACTCTGGATTCTGCATTCTGATGTTCTGATTGTGCTACATGATTTGAGGCAATTTTTGTAATCTTCAAATTGGAGCTCTTTGTCAACAGTTACTCTGCCAATGCCCTTGGCCTTTTTGGCAACAACACCACTACATGTTTCAAAGCTGTACATCTTGGCCCTTAACCCAGCAAATGTCACAATAACATCACCAAGTGTCTCATCTTTTAACTTGCCAGGCACCTTTTTGTTGTAGGGTTGAATTTTTGTATGGTCACTGGTATCAAAATATTCAAGCAATGCAGGCTGTGACATATCTTGATAAACATCTTCTGTCTGAATATCAAGAATAAAGCTATCTGTGTCCATGTACATCAGTTTTACACAATCACTATAAATAGGCTTCAGCACATCATAATAGAGCTCTAGCATATGAAATTTGGCCAATTCTATTATCACAGCCCCTACATAAATAGGCATATCAAATTTAATCTTTGTTTTTTTCATGTTGAAGAGTGCCATATTTTCATCATAAATTCTTCTGTAGTTGAAATTAGGCTCTGCTATCAATTTTTTCCTCTGGCTGGGGTCAGTAATTAATTTAACATCACTATGTTTTCTAACATTTTCTATAGTTTTGCCAAACACTGAATTTACCATCAATTTAAACAAGTTTTTTCAAATTGGCTCGTTGCAGATGTTCGAAGCTCTGTGTTTGTATCAATATATGGCTTCAACCATCTTGAGTGCCTGAACCTTAAGACTTTGCCAACTTTGGTCACTTGAACACCATGATTCAGCAGGAACTGGAGGTTTTTATAATATATGACATAACCCTGTTTTGGCTCTAGAGTCATCATGAGCTTCTTCTGTTTAGAGTCAGGTGAACACTTAACCTCAGGAATTAAGGGCAGATCAGAAAACTTGTTGTGTAAATCATCAGGAATTGTCAGATCAACTTCTAAGAACAGGCCATAGTTACTGTCATCAAAATCCTGAAGATCTTCAATATTGAAATCTTGAACCCACTCAAGCCCTGCATATGGCAATTTATCCATCATAGCATAACCATACAGGCTGTTGGCATCTACATACAGTATATAATTTGATGGCAGTGCTGGATCATAATTGGGAATATACTTGTTATTTTGCTCTGGCATATATCTGAGAACATTGCACCATGCCTCCTCTTATACATTGCTCCATAAACAGATACATATCTTGATCTTGGATCAGATCCAATTGCATTTTAGTGTTTAAAAACATTGCAGACCATGCTAGGCCTGGAGCACTGTAGAAATACATTGGATCCAGTTTATAATTTTCCATCGATGATTTTCTAAATGCCTGAAGTATATCAGCTAAGAGAGTCACATCAAGTTTTAAATATGCCTTATGATAATCACCAAATGTCTGGCATTTTAAATTGTTCCACATCAACTGGGCATGGTGATAATCATCATCAGTAATTCCAGATGCTCTGAGTTTGCTGTAATATGCTTGTTGTGGTGGCAGAGAACACTCATAAAATTTAGAAAAATCTGTAACATAGTCATATGGGTATACACCTTTCCGCCTAATTAATTTCAGGTCCTGATTTGGAAACAAAGCACATGTGATTTTGAATTGATCATCAGATAATTGACTGGCCAGTGTAGCCAGGCTAGCAAACAGAATTCTGTAGGAATCAAGAAATCTTAAGTGAATGGAAACAACGTTAATTTTAATTATTTTGCTAATAGCAATATATTTCTCATTATTTTCTGCTAAAATATTTAATTTCTGCTTGTCAAACCCCTCATATTTGATCAAATGATGAAAATCATAATTAGAAGCACCATGGCAAAATATTGGGACAAATTTTGGTCTCTGGATCTTAATATTAGAACTATTACACAGGGACATTTTGAATTTACCATCTGTATGAGAATGATGTTTCACCTTGATATTTGTATCTGAAAATTCAGAATCACATACCGGGCATTTTTCTGCATTGTTGAAATCTTCAATCTCATCCTCTGTTAAAGGCAACATAGGTTTTGATTTTAATAAGATATTAGATGCTATGTTATGGCACTCATTTTCTATTCTATGTGCAAATTCTTTGATGGCATCTGCTCCCATGTATAAATATTCCTCACTAACAACACCATCCTGTACAACAACATAATAAAAACTAGAAGGCTCGTGTAACTGGTATGATGTAATTGAAGATTCATCAGGATCTGGGCTGCATAATGCAAGGGGTTTGAGGTTTGATTCAAAATCACAGACTATATATGCTGGGTGTTCCAACAAGGCTTCCATTTTTTTGAATTTCGCATTTTCACTTGGATTAGGCATCACCATATGAACAGGTTTATGGTTGCCACAGTATTTTAAATGTTCAATTAACTTGTTTTTAGCAATTTCTGCATTTTGTTCATAAACACCATTCACCATTTTTCTACCATCAAACACAGTCAAACATCTTCTGCACAACTTGAATATTGTATTGGATTTGCCTTGTTGTTTTCTGACTAAAGCTTCAAGACTGTGTATCAGAGTGTAATGATATGTGTCATCCCCTTCAATTAAGAGCAGATCAATCGCAACAGCAGAATCATCATCAAGTGTACTGATTCTGAGAGGTGCTATCAAGCAATTGCCACGGCCAGTAGAACAAATAAAACCATTAATAGATAATTGTTTACCATTGATATCCCTGGCCTTTTTTTCAAATTTATCAATATTCTGAACAGACATTGGATATTCTAAGCCCTCCATAGCATCATCAAAATCATGTTCATGTTGTTTATAATAAGTTATTCTCTCAGGATGCCTTAAAACTGGAAACAAAGCAGCTAAAATACACCACAGAAAACATTTCTCATCATTATTTTCTATGTTAACCACGGCTCTTTTGTTTTTAATATTGGCAGGTAAAGGCAGATATGTAGATCCTTGTAATGGGCTGAATTCACCAATATTAACATAGAGCTTGTGTGGAGATCCACATAGGCTCCAACCCGATTCTTTTACTGCAAATTCAGAGTGTTTAATATTCAATTGATCTATCAAACTGCTTATTATTTTGTCTAAATTTGCATTTGAATATACAGCTACAGTTTCTGTTATGTGGGGCTGTGTAAATTTTGTGCCATTTGACTTCTTATATTGTGTAAACTATTTGAGGGACAGCTTATAAGAGCCATTTTGTGCATTTAGAATAGCCTGCACATCAGAATTTACACTGTTCAAAAAATTCTTAATGTCACATCTTGGCTCTGATACAAAACGGTGATCCCTAAGTTGGCCATTAAAACTGCTATGGATGGGTTCATAGCGTGGCTGCTTTGCCGGTCTAGCATTAACAGGTGTTTCAAGCTTCCTTTTCAGACCAGATGAAGATGTAGATGGTTGTGGGGGCAATGTTGATGACTGTGCAGAACAAGTACCCATATGTTTATATGCGAAGTATTCCATGCTATATTTTCTATGGCATTTTGGGCATATTTTTGTGGGTGTTCTGCATTTTTCTGGATCACAATTCTTTTGGTGCCTAGCCCAATTGGGGCTGGATATATTCTTATTGCATTGATTACAATATTTTTGATTTGGCATTTTTGTTGTTGGTTTATTATATATATTTCTTGGGATTCAAATCAAAATTCTATGCTTAATAAAAATATCAGTTGGGTTCAACAGTGTGCTTTGTATACCTAATGTGTGTATATGTGTGTGTGTGTGTGTGTGTGTTAATATTTTTGGCTTTGGTATTTTTGTTGTTGGTTTATTATATAAAATTTCTTGGAGTTCAAATCAAAACCCAATACTTAATAAAATTATAACAGGTTGAATAAAGCTGATAGCCTACATGCACAAAGGTAAAATAAGTATTAATCTACAGAACCACTAAGCCACCACAAATACATGTCTACACAGGCATGTCCTAGAAAGGCAATGACCTAATACCATGTGTCATGTATAACAAACTGGGGCAGATATAAACCCTTTGTTCAATATATTAAATATATGTTTGATATGAATAATAAAAATTCTGTATATTAAATCAAACAAACCTATAATTCAATTTATACAAATCTGCTATATTTTTGTGTTTTTTTTTAAAAATATGGGGAGGACTGCAACAACACATCTGTACTCTGTACTCTTACAATACTAACTGATATGTAATGCAAAAGCTCTTGCATCATAATTTGTTGCATAATATTCGGTAATAATTTGTTGCACAACATGATGCAAGAGCTCTTGCTTTATAATTTGTTGCATAATATTGGGTAATAATTTGTTGCACAACATCATGCAAGAGACCTTGCCAGTAGTAGTATTTGTGGTATTATAAACCCAGGAAAGTATGAACCCCCCTCAGGCAGATTTGCTTATACTTAAAACTAGCTCAACATGCCCATATGAGCTTTTTGCTCAAGTGTAGAACCCTGTCTAATCCAAGATTTTTGTAAAAAATGCCCTCGGGAATTTTTCGGAAAGTATGACCCCCCTCAGATTGATTTGCCTATACTTACAAAAGGCACTTCTGTGAGATTGTTGTCCATAATCCTGTTAAAAATATGCCTTTCTTGATATTGTATGATATCTTAAGTATAGTAACTGCTATAGTGCCCTAGCATGTATAGATTTCAAATATTAACAATTTTGTTAATATTGCATTTTTCAGAAAATTCTTTTTATAAAAATTAGGCATTTACAACTTAAATATTGCATATATCAGGAAAATTATAGAGACAAAGAATGTAGAGAATCATGCCTAGAATATGCCTACAAAATTTCAAGTCTCCAGTACTGATAGTTTCTGAAAAATCTCAAATTCAAAAAATTATCGATTTTTTAACAAAACTTCTAAACAGCCTCTAGATTTCAAATATGCAACCCCCATGCACCTATCTTGAAAAATAAGTAAGTTATTCAAGATCTAGAGAACAACAAGAGATTTTTGAAAAATTATAGAGATCAAAAAGTTGCATCTCGGCATGCCCATGAGAAATCACCAAGCCCCATGTCTCTAGTATTCATGGTTCCAGAGATAATCAAAATTATTGTTAATATTGCACTTTTCAGAAAATTCTATTTATAAAAATTGGGCATTTACAGCTTAAATATTGCATATATCAGGAAAATTATAGAGACAAAAAATGTAGAGAATCATGCCTAGAATATGCCTACAAACTTTCAAGTCTCCAGCACTGATAGTTTTTGAAAAATCTCAAATTCAAAAAATTATCGATTTTTTAACAAAACTTCTAAACAGCCTCTAGATTTCAAATATGCAACCCCCATGCACCTATCTTGAAAAATAAGTAAGTTATTCAAGATCTAGAGAACAACAAGAGATTTTTGAAAAATTATAGAGATCAAAAAGTTGCATCTCGGCATGCCCATGAGAAATCACCAAGCCCCATGTCTCTAGTATTCATGGTTCCAGAGATAATCAAAATTATTGTTAATATTGCACTTTTCAGAAAATTCTATTTATAAAAATTGAGCATTTACAGCTTAAATATTGCATATATCAGGAAAATTATAGAGACAAAAAATGTAGAGAATCATACCTAGAATATGCCTACAAAATTTCAAGTCTCCAGCACTGATAGTTTTTGAAAAATCACAAATTCAAAAAATTATCGATTTTTTAACAAAACTTCTAAACAGCCTCTAGATTTCAAATATGCAACCCTCATGCACCTATCTTGAAAAATAGGCAAGTTATTCAAGATCTAGAGAACAACAAGAGATTTTTGAAAAATTATAGAAATCAAAAAGTTGCATCTTGCTATGCCCAGGTCAAAGCAACAAACCCCATGTCTCTAGGATTCATGGTTCCAGAGATAATCAAAATTCAAAAAATTATCGATTTTTTCAAAATTTGAGTATGTTGCAATGGAGAACATGCAGAGTCACCCCCAGGAATATAACTGGCCTAGGATCAAAACTAGTGAAAATTGCAAAAATAAAATAATCGATTTTTTCAAAATTTCAGTATGTTGCTCTGGGGGCCATGCAGTGTCACCCCCATAAATATAATTGTCCTAGGATCAAAATTAGTGACAGAATGTAGAAACAAAAATTATAATAGGGCTTGGATACAGCTACCAGCCACCATATTTTTATTTTGAACACAGCACTTAAAACTAAGCCAAGATGCACCCCCACCCACCCCCACCCACCCCCACCCCCACCCACCCACTTCCATACATATTTACTTCCCGGTCCACTTCTATTGCATCATGTTGTGCAATATTAATTGATTAAATAGTTATGACATAATGTGATGATGTGGTGTTTTCTGATTGGTTTAAATAAGCAGGGTTTCTATTGGCTCTGTAAATCTATATAAGCCAGGGCACAGTGCAGATTCTTCACCATTGCTGGATCGGCAGTGGAACCCACATCGCGTTAGATAGAACCTGAACAGGCTCCACCAAAGTATAGGAGACTTGAAGCATATAATTTGGTGGAATAACCCAAGTAAGGTCATAGAAACAATATACACTCATACAATAAAAGCCAATTTTTGGCAGGGGGGCCAAAGTGGTTCCTAAATACAAAATAATTAATATCTCAAGAACTAATTGACATAGAGCTATGCAGTTTTTTTTGTCTGCCATACAGTCTGGTGGAATAACCCAAGCAAGATCATAGGAACAATATACACTGGTGCAGTAAAAGCCAATTTTTGGCAGGGGGGGGTCAAAGTGGTTCCTAAATACAAAATAATTAATATCTCAAGAACTAATTGACATAGAGCTATGCAGTTTTTTTGTCTGGTGGAATAACCCAAGTAAGGTCATAGAGACAATATACACTGATGCAATAAAAGCCAATTTTGGCAGGGGGGCCAAAGTGGTTCCTAAATACAAAATAATTAATATCTCAAGAACTAATTGACATTGAGCTATGCAGTTTTTTTGTCTGCACTGAACCCAACTGATATTTTTTATTAAGCATAGAATTTTGATTTGAATCCCAAGAAATTTTATATAAATACCAAAGCCAAAAATATTAACACTCATACATACATACACATACACACATACAAATCACACTGCTGAACCCAACTGATATTTTTTATTAAGCATAGAATTTTGATTTGGACCCCAGGAAATCTTATATAATAAACAACAACAAAAATACCAAGTCAAAAATATTGTAATCAATGCAATAAGAACATATCCAGCCCCAATTGGGCCAAGCATCAAAAGAATTGTAATCCAGACAAATGCAGAACACCCACAAAAATATGCCCAAAATGCCATAGAGAATATAGCATGCAATACTTCACATATACACATAAAAATACTTGTTCTGCACAGTCATCAACATTGCCCTCACAACCATCCACATCTGGTCTGAAAAGAAAGCATGAAGCACCTGTTAATGCTGTACCGGCAAAACAGCCATGCTATGCACCCATCCATAGCAGTTTTAATGCCCAACTTAGGGATTATCGGTTTGTATCAGAGCCAAGATGTGGTATTGAGAATTTTTTGAACAGTATAAATCCTGATCTGCAGGCAATTCTTAATGCACAAAATGGCTCTTATAAGCTGTCCCTCAAATTGTTTGCACAATATAAGAAGCCAAATGGCACAAAATTTACACAGCCCCACATAACAGAAACTGTACCGGTATATTCAAATGCAAATTCAGACACAATAATAAGCAGTTTAATAGATCAATTGAATATTAAACACTCTGAATTTGCAGCAAAAGAGTCTGGATGGAGCCTATGCGGTTCTCCACACAAGTTATATGTTAATATTTCTGAATTCAGCCCATTGCAAGGATCTACATATCTGCCATTACCTGCCAATATTAAAAACAAAAGAGCCGTGGTTAATATAGAAAATACCGACCAGAAATGCTTTTTGTGGTGTATATTAGCTGTTTTGTATCCAGTTTCAAGGCATCCTGAGAGAATAACTTATTACAAACAACATGAACATGATTTTGATGAGGCAATGGAGGGTTTAGAATATCCAATGTCTGTTCAGAATATTGATAAATTTGAAAAAAGGGCCAGGCATATCAATGGCAAACAATTATCTATTAATGTATTTATTTGTTCCACTGGCCGTGGCAATTGCTTGATAGAACCTCTCAGAATCAGTACAATTGATGATGAATCGGCTATTCCGATTGATTTGCTCTCAATAGAAGGGGATGGCACATATCATTACACTCTGATACATAATCTTGAATCTTTAGTGAGAACACAACTAGACAAATCCAATACAATATTCAAGTTGTGCAGAAGATGTTTAAGTGTATTTGATGGCAGGAAAATGGTGAATGGTGTTTGTGAAGAGAATGCAGAAATTGCAAAAAATAAGTTAATTGAGCATCTGAAATACTGTGGCAACTATAAACCTGTTCATATGGTGATGCCCAATCCAAGAGAAAATGCAGAATTTAAAAAGTTTGAAGCCTTGTTGGAACACCCAGCATATATTGTCTGTGATTTTGAATCAAACCTCAAACCTCTTGCATTCTGCAATCCAGATCCTGAAGAATCTTCAATTACACCATACCAGCTACATGAACCGTCCAGCTTTTATTATCTGGTTGTACAGGATGGTGTTGTTAGTAAAGAATATTCATACATGGGAGCAGATGCCATCAAAATATTTGCACATAAAATAGAAAATGAGTGCCATGACATAGCATCTAACATCTTATTAAAATCAAAACCCATGTTGCCTTTAACAGAGAAACAGATTGAAGATTTCAACAATGCAGAAAAATGCCCGGTATGTGATTCTGAATTTTCAGATACAAAAATCAAGGTGAAACACCATTCTCATACAGATGGTAAATTCAAAATGGCCCTGTGTAATAGCTGTAATATTAAGATCAAGAGACCAAAATTTGTCCCCATATTTTGCCATGGAGCATCCAATTATGATTTTCATCATTTGATCAGGTACGAGGGGTTTGACAAGCAGAATTTAAATATTTTAGCTGATAATGATGAGAAATATATATCTATTAGCAAAATAATTAAAGTTAATGGTGTTCCTATTCACATAAGATTTCTTGATTCTTACAGAATTTTATCAGCTAGCCTGGCCACACTGGCCACTCAATTATCTGATGATCAATTCAAAATCACATGTGCCTTGTTTCCAAATCAGGACCTGAAATTAATTAGGCGGAAGGGTGTATATCCATATGATTATGTTACAGATTTTTCTAAATTTGATGAGTGTTCTCTGCCCCCAAAACAAGAGTTTTACAGCAAAATCAGAGGATCTGGAATCACTGATGAAGATTATCACCATGCCCAATTGATGTGGAACAATTTAAAATGCAAGAAATTTGGTGATTATCACAAGGCATATTTGAAACTTGATGTGACCCTCTTGGCTGATATATTGCAGGCATTCAGAAAATCTTCGATGCAAAATTATAGGCTGGATCCAGTGTATTTTTACAGTGCCCCGGGCCTAGCATGGTCTGCAATGTTTTTAAACACCAAAAAGCAATTGGACCTGATCCAAGATCAAGATATGTATCTGTTTATGGAGCAATGTATAAGAGGAGGCATGGTGCAATGTTCTCAGAGATATGCCAGAGCAAATAACAAATATATTCCTGATTATGATCCAGGACTGCCATCAAATTATATACTGTATGTCGATGCAAACAGCCTGTATGGTTATGCCATGATGGATAAATTGCCATATTCAAGGCTTGAATGGGTTGAAGATTTCAATATTGAAGATCTTAAGGATTTCGATGACAATGAATATGGCCTCTTCTTAGAAATTGATCTGACAATTCCTGATCATTTACACAACAAATTTTCTGTTCTGCCCCCAATTCCTGAAGTTCAATGCTCACCTGGCTCTAAACAGAAGAAATTGATGATGACTCTGGAGCCGAAACAGGGTTATGTCATATATTACAAAAACCTCCAGTTCCTGATGCATCATGGTGTTCAAGTGACCAAACTTGGCAAAGTCTTAAGGTTCAGGCACTCAAAATGGTTGAAGCCTTATATTGATACAAATACAGAGCTTCGAACATCTGCAAAAAGCCAATTTGATAAGGCCTTGTTTAAATTGATGGTCAATTCTGTATATGGCAAAACAATTGAAAATGTCAAAAACATACCGATGTTAAAATAATTACTGACCCCAGCCGGAGCAAAAAATTGGTTGCAAAGCCTAATTTCAATTATAGAAGAATTTATGATGAAAATATGGCACTTTTCAACATGAAAAAACAAAGATTAAGTTTGATAAACCTATTTATGTAGGGGCTGCAATATTGGAATTGGCCATATCACATATGTTCAAATTGTATTATGATGTGTTGAAACCTTTTTATGGTGATTGTGTAAAATTGATGTACATGGACACGGATAGTTTTGTTCTTGATATTAAAACAGAAGATGTTTATCAAGATATGTCACAGCCTGAATTGCTTGAATATTTTGATAGCAGTGAACATACAAGGATTCAACCCCACAACAAAAAGGTGCCTGGCAAGTTAAAAGATGAGACACTTGGTGATGTTATTATGGCATTTGCTGGGTTAAGAGCCAAGATGTACAGTTTTGAGACATGTAGTGGTGTTGTTGCCAAAAAATCCAAGGGCATTGGCAGAGTAACTGTGGAAAATGAGCTCCAATTTGAAGATTATAAAAATTGCATCAAATCCCAGAATTTAATCAAAACATCAGAATCCAGAATTCAGAGTGTGGATCACTTATTGACTTCAAATGTTGTAAGAAAAGTGGCTCTGGACCCACATGATGATAAGAGATGCATTTTATCATGTGGCATACATACTCTACCATGAGGTCATTGTGATTTGAAAAATGACAATCAATGCCCAATTACAGAGCATGATTTGAAATAAATAAACATGCCTATGAACTTATTTGGGTTCAAAAAACAGGCTATTATGGACCTGCCAACACCACAACCCTCTTCTGATATAATATCTAAACTGAGTGGCTTGTTAATTATTCATCTGAACAGCATACTTACAGATGTTGATGATAAAACAGGTAAAACATTGTACATATTTAACAATAATTTAAATCATTACCAATTATCTGTAGGTGGGCAATTGCAATTTATTACAACGCCTGAGGGTGATGTCAAAATTTCAGTAGGGAGAAATATTTACAGAATTAAGCACTCAAACATGATTTCTGGCACTGTATATACTGTTTTTGCTGGTGACTGCTTATATATTGAAATCCCTGGATCTTATGACAAGCTTATACCCTTTTTATAGAATTAAGAATCAAATATTCTATAATAAATAACTACTAAAACAAAAATGCCTAATGATATTTTTGGCCATACAAGACATGAAGATCACAGTGATGAGATTTCGATGCTTGATGTCAGAGTCAAGAAATTAAGAAGTGATTTACAAGCTTTACAAACTACACTCAATGCCAGTCTTCAATTAGAAATTACAAATTTGCAATCACAATGCATGGACCCTCTTCTTAAAATTGATTCTGAACTCAAATTATTGCTTCAGAAATATACTGATTTGGCCACATTGGATAATTTTCAAAGTTTAGAAGAAGCTGTTGCAGCTCTTCAAGCCAAATTTAAGACCCAGGCTAACAACTCTGAGCAATTGAAACAACAATTGGAAGAACAGATTAATAATGTCCAGGCACAGCTCCAAACAATTGTCAAAAGCATAAAATCACAAGAAGATTTTGATCTAGTGATTTCCACTCTAAAGGAACAGATTCAGTCACTCCAAATACCTAATCTGGACCCTCTGAACAATGCCATAGCCGAGGTTAAAGAAAAAATTGAGACACTTGAAAATTTTATGAACAATTTGCCATCTTCTGATGCTTTGAATGCAATAACTCGGAGTGTTGCAAATATTAAGCTGCAACTTGAAACATATGAAGATTTTGGAAAAATTCAAAGTTCCATAACCCATCTTGAAGGTACAATAGCAGCAGTGCAAAGTGATTTGGCAAATGTACTAGAATCCAGATTGCCCGGTATTGTAGATACTCTTGTTAGTTTCCAGCAACAAATCACAAAGCTTGAAAACCTCAACACTGAATCTGAACTGTCTCATTTTCATCACTTGATAGATGATATCCAAACAAAACTTGAACTTTTACAACAATCAACACCCTCTCAGGCAGATATAGCCCTGCTCCAAAATGCTATGCAAAATGTGGCTCATGCTTCTGAATTAAATGATGTGAAATTGGCACTTGAATTTTTGCAAAATACAGTGTCAAATCTTCCTACATCACAGGAACTTAAAAATATTAAGAGAGCAGTGAATCGCATATTGAAATCAGAAGATATCAAGAATATCCAGACAGAGATCAAACATCTCACACAGACAGTGGCCACTCTTCCAACCAATCAACATATTAATGAACTGCATGCCCTGTTTGAGGATATCAGAAGACAGGTCCATGATCTTACTGCTCAAAATTCAAAATTGGCAGTTGTTGAAAATTTGCAACAAATTGTAGCTAATATCAAGCAACAGCTAGGAACTATGGAATCCAATCAAGCAAATGCCCTGTCTGTTTTTGCCACCCATCTTCAAGAGATTGTGCAACAATACAAGAAACTTGTTGTGGACATAAGAATCAAGCCTGGGCACGATGAGATTGTTAGGACCATCAATGAGCACCTTGAATCTGTAACAAGCAGATTGCTCACAGCAGAAAAGGAAATAACAGGCATAATCGAGAACCCAAAACATACAGTAATTCTTGAATTGTACAGCATCCCCAACAAAGAATATGATTCTCCATTTGCACCAGGTGGGAAAATATATATGCTGTCCCCTGCACAATTTTATTACCAGTTTTTTGTTGGGGGCACATTGAGACCAATCAAGATCAAATATTGGCTTCAACCACAGGCACAGCACTACCCTACCTTATCAATAACAAATGCTGATAACAAAGTGAAAATCACCAGTGTAGAATTGGAGGATTTTACAGATCCCAATACATTAGAAACAGCCTATGTTGAAGATGATGGCTCTCTGGAATTTAAAATACAAATAGGGGACAAATTATATTTAGAAAATCCTGCAGTCTCAGCTGCTGAACACCCCATAGTTGCAATATTCTTGTTTACATATTATGTCTAGAAAAATTATTGTTGATGAATTACACAGACAAGCCAGACATAATTTTAAGAGACTGCCCGTAGTTACAAAAGGCATAGATGATTTATGGCAAAGCGACTTGATTGAAATGGCAAGTGGGCAGCTGAAAAACTTAGACAAAATCAACAAGGGATACAAGTATCTACTCACTGTAATAGACACATTTTCAAAATTTGCCTGGGCTATGCCACTCAAATCCAAGACTGGAACATGTGTTACAGAGGCCTTCAGGACAATCATCAATCAGAGTGGAAGATCCCCGCGCTATTTGCAAACAGATAATGGCAAAGAATTTTATAATTCAGTGTTTCAACAATTTATTAAAAGCCAGGCAATAAAACATTACTCGAGTTACAGTGACCTCAAAGCCTCAATTGTAGAGAGATTCAACAGAACCTTAAAAAATCATATGTATAAACAATTTATACTTCAGGGTAATTATAAATGGATTAATATTCTTCCAGAACTTCTACAAAAATATAACAACTCGGTCCATTCCACAATCAACATGAAACCCTCCGAAGTAACTTCATCTGATGAGCAAAAATTGATCAGCACTGTTTATTATCCTAGATATCAGCCAACAACAAGAAAGGCCAAATACAGGGTGGGGGATCAAGTAAGAATAAGCAAATATAGGCACTTATTCAAGAGAGGCTTTACAAGAAACTGGAGCAGTGAATTATTTACAGTGGTTCAAATTAAACCTGGGACCCTTAACACACATATAATAAAAGACCACCGAGGAGAAATTCTCAAAGGCAGGTTCTATGAACAAGAGCTCAGCAAAACTAAACAGCCTGACACATATCTCATAGAAAAAATCATCCGCAGAAAAGGCAAAAAGTTACTTGTCAAATGGCTAGGACTTCCTGAACACAGCTGGATCGATGCAAACAAAATAATAATATGAGCACCTGGGATGTTATAAAGAGGCTGCCAGAACCTGAACAACAAAATAAGAGAAATGGAAAATTGATACCTGATAATATTAGGTGTCTTATTGTTGGGCCATCGGCTTGTGGTAAAACTACACTAATGGTTGATAATTTTTTATTGGCACCCAACTGGTTAGACTGGAAAAACAGGCACTTGTATGTCTTCTCTAAGAGCTTGGAACAATTAAAATATCAGCAGCTGATGAAGCTATATGATGGATTGGATATAGCCACTTTTGAACCAGATGTTAAGCCACTTCATGACTGTCTCGATAATTCTGTTGTTGTGTTTGATGACATTATACTGGATAATCAAAACAAGGTTAGACATTTTTTTACACAGGGCCGGCACAAAAACATAGATTGTTTCTACCTGGCACAGACTTTTTCTAAAATTCCGAAGCAGCTGATCCGAGACAACAGCAATTTTATATGTGTGTTTCATCAAGATCATACCAACCTCAAACACATACATGATGAATATGTAGGTGGGGACTTGAGCTACAATGATTTCTCCAAGTTTTGCAGTAGGTGCTGGAACCAGGACAGTTATGGGTTTGTCACAATTGATATGACAAGAACACCTAATACTGGCAAATACAGAAATAAAATCAACAATTTTCTAGACGTGGAGACGTATATAAATAACCATGAAAAGGCCAATTATTGATGATCTTAAATTAAGAGATTATCTTGTAAAAAGATTTAAGGGATGGAAATCAGAGAACCGTGGAATTTATGAAAAACACAAACAAACAGAACAGGCCTATAATTGATGCTATTGGTGAATTAGGTAAGAATATCAAAACTGTTACAGAGCAAAATCAAAATTTGATCACAGAGCTTGTACCTGTAGCTGCAAGGAACATATTAGATTATCCATTCACCCCACTTTCCAGTATTCATACACCTAGTCCTGTTGCTCCTAGAAGAATTGAAGCTACTCAGGATCCTATTGAATTGGGTCTTCTTGCTCAAAAATATTTAACCACACCTAAAGACAATAAAGATGAGGTTTTTGGCTTATATGCTGACACAGAGCGTGATGGCAGCATCATACATAGAATTGGCAATTTCAGAGTAACATTTATGGGAGATGATATAATTGTATATTCAGAATCTCATCTTGGAGAAAGAGGTGCTTTTGTTAAATATCCCGGCACACCTGGATTGTGGGAACTGATGACTAGGAGAAGGCCTGGCAACTATACAGATCAAGATTATGAACATTACAAAGAAATATTAATAAAATCAGATGCTCTATACCAGAACAATGATCCCACACAAAAAAGAGTCAAGTCTAGCAGTGGAGCAAAATACAATAATTTAATCAAGCCCATATGGTCACAAATCAAGGCAGATAGTGGAATCAAACAATACAACACCCTGCCTAAAGAATTTGTTTGGGTTGATGATGTCAGGAAACTTGTAGATAGGTTATTGGTGATAGCTGGGGAGGAAAATGCTGGGAACCACAATTTTTACAATGAAAAGGTTGGAATTATGGACATGATAAGTACCAAATTGTCTAATTTTATAGTGAATGACCCTAAGGGGATTGGATATATTAAAAAAATTATTAATACTCTACCACCTAAATTTTGGAATATTTCTGAGGGTCGGGGCCTTGTTAATAACATTATAAACAAGCTGCCATTTGAACTACACATTCCAGGCTATCAGTATTGTGGTCCAGTTACAAAATTGAATCATAGATTAAACAGAGGGGATCCTGGTGTTAATCCCCTAGATGCTGCTTGTAGAGACCATGACATAGCATACAACACACATTCTGATCTTGACAAGAGACATTTTGCAGACAAAAAATTAGAAGAGGCTGCATTTGGTAGATTTGTAAGCAAAGATGTTTCTTTGAGTGAAAAAATAGCAGCATTGGGAACCACCATAGCTATGAGCACCAAACAAAAACTGGGGTGGGGGCTATGAATATGTATATAATAAACCTAGAATGAAGGCTAAGGGTGTTATGTATCAAATACCTTATGCAGGTCTCAAATCTCTTAAAACTATTGATAGTCTTTTGACCAAAAAGCAGCGCAAGAAAAAAAATTCTTGTATTGCAAAGGGTCATGGTATGAAATTGTTGCTTAGTACCCCCCAATTAAAAAATTGCAACAATCCAGAAAAAAATCACATGTGGGGGGATTTATATTTACTATCCCTGCTATCTTAGCTGCTCTCGGGGCTGTGGGGAGCTTGGCCGGGGGATCAGCCGCCATAGCAAAAACAGTAATAGATGCCAAGAAAAATAGGGCAGAATTAGATGAGCAGAAGCGCCATAACCTGGCAATGGAGAAACAGGGCAAAGGTGTTAAGAGAGCCATGAATAAGTTTAAAAAAAACAAGAGCCGCTTACAAATCAAGATATTGAAGCTTTAATCAAGCCACTGGGCATCAAATATTTTAGAGGTGTGTACATGTCTGATTCTTTGCCGGAACAACCACTCAACAAAGAGTGTGGCATTGTTAATTTGGATGAGTACAAAAATCAGGGCACTCACTGGATTTGTTATCTTAAATATTTAAAAAATGAGGCATTTGTGTTTGATTCATTTGGAGGTGTTCCACCTGAAAATTTAATAAAATATCTAAATTCAGCTAACCTTTATTACAATAATGCCCGTGTTCAAAACTTCAAAGATGTTAATTGCGGGCATTTGTGTTTATCTGTTCTTAGATATATGTCTCAAATAAATAAACCATCAATTGAAAATTTTCAAAAAGCCTTGTGGTATCTGAAACATCATGGGGGTATTCCATCTCACCAGCCAAAATTCAATATTGAAGCTCAGATTACATGATGACATAGTGTATCCCAAAACAATAGCTCTCAGGGCATTTTATGGCATGTACCTGATCCCTAATATTACACACCACAACAACACAATTGCAGTAGGGGATCAAAAAATTGTCATCACTCCAGGGCAGTATAATCTGTCCACTCTAAATGCTCAATTACCCAGAGGTGTAGTATTAACTCAAAATTCTGTCACTCACAGAGTAGAGATTGTATCTGCCACAGAAACAGTGGATCTGGGTACTATAGGAGAGCTGTTAGGATTTGAGAACAACACAAAACTTGAACCAGGCATCAAACACACTGCTATGAATATACTCAAATTCTTGGCCATAGAGACTCTGAATATTCACTGCAATGTGGCTGAGGGTATGATCACCAAATCAAATGGCATAGGCACTCACAAACAAACAGGCATCATTGCAACATTCAAACCTAATTCTGAATTCATGGAGCCCATCATCTACAATCCATCCCCAACATTATATTTTCCTGTGTGTCATAATAGAATAGATAATATTGAATTGATGGTCACTAATGAAAAAGAAGAATTAGTTGATTTTGCTGGAGCCACAACAACTGCAATCATAGAGATTAACATTTAAATAAAAATACATACAAGAAAAAAAATGGAAAATATTGAGAGTTATGAGCTACAATCATTCCCCCCAAACAGGAGGACATTTGCAAATTTAAATCAACCCAACACAGAGATTGAGGTTGATCTTGATGTAGGGGATGGATTTATACACCCTCACAGAGCAGATCTATACATCAAATTTGATGTTGTAAAGCTCGATGGAACAGATTATCCGGCAAATTCAAATATAAGATTGGTGGACAATTTTGTGCCGCATCTATTCTCTGAAATTGAGATCAGAAAGCATGGTGTTGTTATAAACAGAGTAGATTATCCCGGCATTACCTCCACAGCTTTGGCCACATTAAAATTATCCAAAACCGAGGCTTCTTACTACAAAATAGGTGGATTTGAGGCTGGTGATAAGATATTATCTAAAAACCACACAGTGCTGTTCCCTATGCGCCTGTTGCCAGGATTCTTCTCAGATTACAAAGATATTATGTGGAAGGGTGGTTTAAGAATCACATTTAGAAGAGCTGCAAATGATAATAATGCTTTGATGAGGTACAGTGCAATAAACCCTACAGGGGAAGCTCTGCCTAATACCCTACCTGATGAGGGCAAATGCATTATTCAGACTATGGAGTTAAGAATCCCTGTTGTTGAGTATGAGGCCAGCTATGCTCTTAAATACAAAGCTGATATAATAAAAAATCCACAAATTCCTTTACAATTTTATACATATCAATGTGTACAGAAGCCCGCATCTGGTACATATTATGAGTTTGATGCCACAAATTCATTCTCCAGCATACAATACGACATGCCTGATTTCGTAGTGGTATTGTTTCAGACTGGGAGACACAACAATCAGGAAAAAAATTCAAGTAAATTTGATAATTGCAACATCAAGAACATTTATCTTAAAAATGGCAGAAATGAGGTCTTTCCTAGAGAAAATTACAATTTAGACATGTCCAAGAATGATTTCCTCAAATTATATGAGGCATTTTCTTCCTTCAAACGTGTCACTACAGGCAATACTGATATGTATTACACTCCAGATGAATTCAAAGCACAGAGACCCATGTTTGTAATCAACACTTCAAAAAGGAAACAAGTTGTGGTGAATGACAGGACAAACATTAAAATTATCTGTAAATTCCATGAGGCATTACCTGATGACACCATATGTAGTGTTATTCTCATAGGTGAAAAATCATATGTTTATGATGTAAGAAATGAGAGGGTCACAGAGCAATTCTAGAAGAATTACATTATCTTAATACTAGATATACAAGTTGAGCCTGGTGCCCAATTGAACTTAAACCAGAAGTAAATATGTGTGTGTGTGTGTGTGTGTGTGTGCAGTGTACTGTGTGTGGGTGTGTGGCCTACTTTTAGGTGTGGGCAAAAAAAATATCAAGAAAGGCATATTTTTAACAGGATTATGGACAACAATCTCACAGAAGTGCCTTTTGTAAGTATAGGCAAATCAATCTGAGGGGGGTCATACTTTCCGAAAAATTCCCGAGGGCATTTTTTACAAAAATCTTGGATTAGGCAGGGTTCTACACTTGAGCAAAAAGCTCATATGGGCATGTTGAGCTAGTTTTAAGTGTAGGCAAATCTGCCTGAGGGGGGTTCATACTTTCCTGGGTTTATAATACCACAAATACTACTACTCTTGCCTTATAATTTGTTGCATAATATTGGGTAATAATTTGTTGCACAACATGATGCAAGAGAAATAAACCAGAAGTAGGCCACAAGTCGGCCGGAAGTGGACCGGAAGTGGGTAAACCGGAAGTAAACCGGAAGTGGACCGGAAGTAGACTGGTGTGGACCGGAAGTGGACCGGAAGTAAATATGTGTGGGTGTGGGTGGGTGTGGGTGGCTCTTATGAGCATTTTGGCTTAGTTTTAAGTGTAGCAAAAACAATATCAAGAAGGGCATATTTTTAACAAGCTATGGACAACAATCTCACAGATGTGGCTTTTGTAAGTGTAGGCAAATCAATCTGAGGGGGCTCATCATTTCACGGGAAATTCCGGAGGGCATTTTTACAAAAATATGGGGTTAGACAGAGTACCACACTTGAGCAATAAGCTCATATGCACATCTTGAGCTAGTTTTAAGTGTAGCCAAATCTGCCTGAGGGGGCTCATCATTTCTCGGGTTTATAATATCACAAATACAACTACTTATATACGTGTGACGGTTTCCGGGTAAGACTCGAACTACGGTGAAAAGTTCCGTACTCCAATTTTTTGTGAAGCCCTTTTCGAACGCGCGCTTAACTTTACTGATTCTCACCTGATCTCCAATTTTGTATTTCGGTTTCTTGCTTGTAAATTTGTACTTTGGGCAATAAACCGTAGAAATTAAACGTCGCTCGTCAGATTTGTTGACGTCAGCTGGTGTCATGTTTATCGTGCGAATCAAACTGTGATTATAGCTGTTAACGAGTTACGGAAGCATGCCGAGCCACTTGTAATAACCCCTGAAGCGTGAACTGTTTCCACATCCGTGTTTTGAGAGTGCGATTAAAACGTTCCACTATGCTGGCTTTGATGTGACTATAAGGTGGAGTAATGTTGAATATTTTGTTTTTTGAATAAATTGCCGAAAGACAGAGTTGTAGAATTATTTTCCGTTGTCCGTGTGAAGAAATCGAGGTCGCCTGCCACTTTCATCGAAAATAGTTTTGAATGCTTCCACCACGCAGGTTCCTGTTTTTGCCTTGATGGGTAAAGCCCACGCAAATTTTGAAAATTTGTCTATAACTGTGAGAAGATACTTGTAACCCTTGTTGGTTCTATGTAAATTTTTTAGATTACCACTGATCATTTCCACAAGGTCAGCTTCCCACAAGTCGTCTATGCCTTTGGTCACTACAGCCAGTCATTTGTAGTTTCGCCGTGCAGGTTTGTGCAGCTCGTTCACAATAGCCTGCCTAGACATTGCGCGAAAATAAGAATATAGCTTCGATGGGATTTCTGGCCGCAGACAATGCCGGGTTTTCTGTGTACAGCTTATCACCTATTTCTATTTCGATAATTTGAGTTGCATCTTCGGCATAGGCAGTCTCGCGACTTTCGGGGTGGGTGAAATCAACCAACTCCACTCCTCTTATTTTAGGCTCGTCCCCAATGTTCGTTACGGTCATGGTTGGGTAGTGGGTAGCGTGAGGCAAAGACCAGTATGAAACCTTGACGAACTGAAGTGTGCCAGCAAGGAAAAACTGGTTATAGGCTTTTGCAGGGGTCAGCATGTAGAGTTTGGCACCCGGATGGAAGAGCGAGGAAAATTCCCTGTTTGGAATGCTGTACAGTTCGATGACAACAGTGGACTGTCGAGATTGTCGATGCTGGCGTTCAGGGTGTTTACATTGGTTCGAACCTCGCTCTCCACATCCTCCAATCTACCGTTCACCGATTCCAGGTGTTCCTCGATAGCACGGACAACAGTGTCGTAATCGGGCGTGATCTTCACATCGACAATTAGTCTCTTGAACTTTTCGTTTAACTCATGTAGTTGGGTACTGAAATTGGTTATGGCCGATTCCTGGCTCGCCTCGATGCTGCCAATTTGATCTTTCACATTGGCGATAATCTTCTGTAGACTTTATACGAGTGTCAACTTGGAACTCTGGGTTGCGAGGTCGTGGACTTGGGTTCTAATTTCGGCAAACAAGCCATGTAACTTGCTGATGTTCTGATTGATGGGTAGGGTTGCAACAGACTCCCGAAGCGATTCAATTTCGGTTTGGATGTTTTTGCTGTCGTCGGATTTGAGTATTCGGTTGAGAGCCCTCTTCACGCTTTTCAGTTCCTGCGAGGAAGGCAGGGTGGCCACCGTGTTTTGGAGCAACTCCAAAGCTTTTTTCATCGCATCCAACTCCGATGCATCCGCAGCAGCGGGTATGCCTTCTTGTAATTGCGTCATGTCGTCCTGGCTGGGGGTGGATTGTTGCAAAGTTTCCAACTTGGCCTGTATGTCGTCGATCAAGTGATGAAAATGCGACAACTCTGATTCGGTGTTTAGATTATCCAACTTGGTGATCTGCTGTTGGACGCTGGCCAGAGTATCCCTGATGCCAGGCAGTTTGGATTGCAGTGCTTCGTGTACGTTTGCCAGATCATTTCTAATAACAGCAATAGCATCCTCAATATGGGCTATGGTGCCTTGCAGCTTCCCGAAATCCTCGTAAGTCTCAAGTGGAAGTTTTATGTTGGCCACGCTACGGGCAATGGCATTCAGCTCGCTGGACGAAGGTAGATTGTCGATGAAGTCCTCTAGCGTTTCGAGTTAAGTTTTGACTTTGTTGATGGCTGCATGCAAACTGTCCGTTTGAAGCTCAGCCTTGATGCTTTCCAACGTAGGAATTTCGAACGATTGATACTGTTCGTGTAATTTGGCAATACTGGCATTCACGCGATCGTAGTCACCTTGAATTTTTATACTCTGGAAAATGTTTTTCAGTTCAGTCTGTATAGTGCTCGTTTGGTCCTGCAAGTGTCGCTTTAGCTGTTCCACGTCAGAAGTTTGCGCTTGCTGCAGCTTTACAAGTTAGTTCTGGAGCTTGTCTACGCTTAGTGCCAAGTTGTCGAAGTTGTCTATTGACGCGAGGTCGGTATACTTTTGCAGGAGCGATTTAAGCTCGGCGTCAATTTTGAGTACGGGGTCCAGGCACTGAGTCTGTACGCTAGCTATGTCTGACTGGAGGCTGGAGTTTAGCGTGGACTGTAGGGCCTGCAGGTCGCGTCGTAACTTCTTGACCCTGACGTCGAGCATGAGAAGCTCGTCGCCGTGGTCGTCGCGTTTGGTGTGACCAAAAATATCGTTAGGCATTGTTGCTATGGTTATTTATTATAGGGTAGGTGATTTTCATTTCTATGAAAAGAGGGATGAGTTTATCGTAGTCGTCCAAGAGCTCCACGTACAGGCGATCGTCAGCAGACACATCGTACGTTGTAGTTGCAGCCATCCTAACATGCTTGATGCGATAGATGTTCTTGCCAGAGGAAACCTTGGCCTTCCCTTTGTTCTCAGGGTTCATGTTGAACTGCAGTTTGCCGGAGATGGGGAACCGGTAATAATTCAAGTTGTTGTTGAATACATAGAAAGTTTTGCCCACATCCTCGCCGTACTGTGCCAGAATGCTATTCAAGTGCATAATTAATAGACCGTTATGTTTAGATAGCATGGAAGGCAGGAGTTCGTGGAAACTCGACGACGACGTAGGATGGACGGGCACTTCCGTAGCTTGCTTCCTGAAGCCAAACAGGTTCATAGGCATGCTTATTTTAAATGCTTGTGTTGATAGAAATATTGCCAGCCAAAAGTTTTTTTTTAGTGCACTGTATGCATTTCTTACTACTATCTAAACGATAATGCCCCCAAGGCAACGTGTGGATTCCACCAGACATAATACATCTTTTATCATCTTGTGGATCTAATGCTACTTTCCTAACTTTGTTTGTTGTAATCACATGGTCTACAGTTTGTATTATTTTTTCCAATCGTAGCTGCTTCTTTAATTCCTTCATACATTCAATATAGTCTTGAAATGAAAGTTTGTTTTGTACAGTATTTTTACCAACGCCTTTAGCTTTCTTCGTGATGCTGCTCTCAGTTCTAAATGTATACATTTTGGAACGCAAACCGACAAACTCGAGAATGATGTCACCGTTGCACTCGTCTTTTAATTTACCTAGAATTTTTTTGTTACTACATGGAATTCCAAATCTGTTCGGTTGAGGGTAGGAAGAAGTATCATAATAATCAAGCAAGGACGGATTTTTTTACATCTTCATATAGATTGGCTGTTTTAATGTTATAAATAAAACTGTCGGTGTCCATGTAAAGTAATGAAATGCTATCGTTGTAGAAAGGATGCATAACATTGTAGTGAAATTGAAACATGTGAAGTTTCGATAAATCTAAAACTGTTGCTCCCACATAAATTGGTTTTCGGAATTTTATCACTTTTATATCTAGATTGAAAAGTGACAGATTCTCGTTGTAAATTTTTCGTGATTTAAATCTAGGATCAGCCACCCATTTACTGTATTTATTTTCAGATGAAACCAATCTCACGTCCACGTGATTTCTCACGTTCTCCATTGTCTTGCCATATACAGCATTATTCATCAATTTGAAAAAGTCTTTGTCTAAATCGGAAGTGGCAACTGTTCTATGTTGTGTGTTTGTTTCAATGTATGGTTTGAACCACTCGAAATGCTTAAACCTGCGGACTCTTCTAATATCCAATACTTTAGCACCCATCGCAACCAAAAACTGAAGACTTTTGTAATGGAGAACATATCTTTCTTTTTTCTCCAAAGTTAATAACAGCTTGCGTTGATTAGAATTAGGCGGACATTTAAGTTCGGGTGCCGGTGGTAAATCGGAAAAAAATATCATGCAAATTGTCTGGAAATTCAATATCCACTTCTGCAAAGAAACCAAATTCACAATCGTCAAAATCAATAATATTTATGGAAGTTGTTTCTATCCATTCGAATCCTCCATAAGGAAGTTTCTGTACCATAGCATATCCATAGAGATTATTAACGTCGATGTAGAAAATGTAATTCGATGGTTTATTTGCATCATATTTTTCTTCCATGTGCATGTTGTTGGCTTCTGCATGTCTCTGTACACATTGTACCATCCAACCTCGAATCCCTCTCTCGATGAAAAGTAACATGTTTACATCTGTTATTAATTCTAACTTAATTTTTGTTTGCAACAACATTGCAGACCACGCTAATCCCGGGAGGCTGAAAAAATGCGCAGGGTCCAACTTGTAAATAGACATTGACGTTTTCCTGAATGCTTGTAAAACATCCGCAAGTATTGTTACGTCTAATTTCAAGTATGCGTTGTGATAATCTCCGAATGTTTTACATTCTAGTTTATCCCACATCAGTTGTGCATGTTCGTATTCTTTGTCTGTAATTCCTGCTTTTCTCAGTTGACTGAAGAATTCGTTTTGAGGAGGGAGAGTGTCGTCATTAAATTTAGATTCATTGTTTACGTATTCATACGGATACATCTCTTTACTTCTAATCA
This sequence comes from Lepisma saccharinum, assembly GCF_977018435.1. NCBI lineage: Eukaryota > Metazoa > Arthropoda > Insecta > Zygentoma > Lepismatidae > Lepisma > Lepisma saccharinum. The sequence continues at coordinate 63,398,743 of NC_139245.1, read as the reverse complement.
GTTTTATATCCACGTTGGGAAAACTAGCTATCGTAATTTTGAATTGTTCGTCACAAAGTTTACTTGTTAGAGCGTCCAAACTTGCAGAGAGAAATCTAAACGAGTCAAGAAACCTCATCTCTATGGTTTCATTTGTCCCCGAAATCTTAACTTTCTTACTTATAGAAATGTATCGTTCTTCATTTTGAGCAAGAATATCTATTTTTTGTGTGTCATATCCAAGTTTACGAATTAATTGATGAAAATCGTAATTTGATCAATTATGAAAAAATATGGGGACAAATTTGGGCCTTTGAATTTTGAGGTTGCAAGCATTACAGATTCCGCTGATGAAACGACCGTCTGTGTGCAAATGGTGAAACACTTTACGATTCTCGTTTGTGAAGTATTGATTGCACACTGGACACTTGACAGTTTCATCAAATATTTTTTGTTCCTCTGGTGTCAACGAATTCATCGGTTTGGATATTTGCAAGAAGCTGCCAATTTTCTCAACCTCCTCTTCCATTTTTTCAAAAAAGTGTTCGATAATATTCGGTCCACGGTATACATATGGTTTACTTATTTCATCTTGTCGTATGACAGTGTAACCAAAACTATTTGGTTCATGAAGCTGGTATGGCGTTGTGGAGGAAATATCTGGATTTGGTTTGCAGGAGGACAGTGGCTTCAGATATGATTCAAGATCTGCGACGATAATGGCTAGATGTTCAAACAAAGCCTTGTACATTTTGAATTCTTCGAATACGTTCTTTTTGGGCATCAACATTCGAGCTGGTTTGTTGTCACCGCAATATATTTCATGTTCGACACGTTTTTCAACAGCAATTTGCCGTGCGGTATATATTTGGTGATTGAATTATCTTCGATCATTAAACGTGGTCAAACACCTTGGACAAACCGCGATGTGATTTGCATACTTCGTTGCTTGACTTCTGATTAGTCGTGATAGTGAGCGAATAAGGCAGTAATGGTGAATATTGTTCTTTGAAATTAAAAGAAGATTAATTATATGAGCATTTTTATCGTTGATATCATTTATCCTGATGGGATGCAAAAGATGTTTTTCTGACGTATAAGAATATACATTAATAGCAATGCGTTTTCCACCAGAATCTCGTGCGCGCTACTCGAACTTTGATATGTCTGACAATGCCACGGGGTATTCAATGCTAGACATTATATTTTCAAACTCTGTCTCGTACTGCTTGTAACGATCAATTTGCTCCGGATTATTTTTCCAATGAACAGGATGAAGAGCTGCCAAGATGTACCAAAGAAAGCTATTTAAGTCATTATTTGGAATATTTAACACTGCTTTCTTGCTTTGATTGATCGGTGGTAGAGGAACATAACTCCATGCAGAAAAAGGCATGAATTTGTTCACGTAAATAGTTAATGTATGAGGACTACCACATAAAGACAATCCCGACCCCTTAGCCTCGAAAGTGTCATGTTTCATAATCAACTCATTAGACAGATTAGAGTAAAACTCGTCCAAATTTTCAACATCTGCCAAATAAAGAGCCTGGTTTTTGCTACGATGATAAAAAACTATTGTTGTACCATTGACTTTCTCATATTCGGAACATAAATCAACGTATACTTTTATGGAATTATTTTCAAGATTACTTTTCAAAGTATTCAGTACAAAATTTTCGCTTCACGCAAGAAACTAGGAGCTTCACGGCCTGCTTCCGACGTAAATGATAAATCCTGAAGTCGACCATTAAATGCAGACCTAACTGGTTTATATTTATTATTTAACTTAATTTGTATTGGAGCAGTAGCTTCAGCTTCAGAATAATCAATTTTTGTTTTCAATGTTCCTTCTCCGGTCGATGGTTTGCAAATTTTCAAATGTCTACTTAAGTAGGGGTAAAAAGACAGTTCAACGCCAGAAAGCGTTTTTTGCAGCCTTAACGGAAAATATCGTAAGGCAAACGCGAAACTTGCGCGCTCAAGGTTGCCAACCTACTGGGCTCTTGCCATAGCCTTTTACGATGGGGTTTCACCAACATCAAGGGTAGGGCCAAATAGAGAATTCAGCAACCGAAAGTGAGGCTCGGTGAGGCTCGCCTTAATGGTTTGCTCTTGTAAGGCATAAGCCTCATTTTCTTGCAGTGTTGCCAACACCTTACTCGGAAAAAATCACCAAGGTTTTTTCCTTGGTTTAACCTAACCTAAAGCAAGGAGCTGGCAACGTTGCTTGAGGCTTGCTTTACAGTGCATAAAGCAATTTTTGCCAACCTACTGGCACCCTTGCCATAGCCTTTTACGGGGAAAAAAGGGGATTAAACAACCGACAGTGCTGCCAACACCTACCTACAGCCCTTCTTCTTCTTCTTCTTACTTGACAAGGGCTACCTTGCTTGAGGCTTAGCCAATTTATATACTTGCGTAACTCACAATGGGCAAGGAGATCCGGCAACAACACACTGCCGTAAAAGAGAGAGAGATGGATGGATGGCAACACAGTATGTGTGTGTGTGTGTGTGTGTGTGTGTTCTTGCCAATACTGCTTTTTGTAACATACAAACGTATAAAATAACAATGCCTACGAATCTGTTTGGCTTCAGGAAGCAAGCTATGGAAGTGCCCGTCCAGCCCACGTCGTGGTCGTAGTCGTCGAGCTTCGACGAACTGCTTAACGGTCTGTTAATTATACACTTGAATAGCATTTTGACCCAGTACGACGAGGATGTGGGCAAAACCTTCTATGTATTCAACAACAATTTGAACTATTTCCGGTTCCCCATCTACGGCAAACTTAAGTTCGACATGAACCCCGAGAACGAAGGGGAGGCCAAGGTTTCCTCCGGCAAGAACATCTATCGCATCAAGCACGATAGGATGGATGCGACTACAACGTACGACGTGTCTGCTGGCGATCGCCTGTACGTGGAGCTCTTGGACGACTACGAAAAACTCATCCCTCTTTTCATAGAAATGCGATTCACCTACCCTATAATAAATAACCACAGTGGCAGCAATGCCTAACGATATTTTCGGTCACACCAAACGCGACGACCACGGCGACGAGCTTCTCATGCTCGACGTTAGGGTCAAGAAGCTGCGAAGCGACCTGCAGACCCTGCAGTCCACGCTCAACTCCAGCCTGCGGTCAGAGATAGCTAGCCTACAGTCTTAGTGCCTGGACCCCGTATTCAAAATTGACGCCGAGCTTAAATCGCTGTTGCAAAAGTACACCGACCTCGCGTCAATAGACAACTTCGACAACTTGGCGCTGAGTGTAGGCAAGCTTCAAAACGAACATGTAAAGCTGCAGCAAGCGCAGACCTCCGACGTGGAAAAGCTGAAGCAAGACTTGCAGAACCAAACGAGCACCATCCAGACTGAATTGCAAAACATTATCCCGAGCATCAAGACTCAAGATGACTAAGATCGCGTGAATGCCAGTATTGCAAAATTGCACGAACAGTTTCAATCGTTCGAAATTCCTATGTTGGAAAGCATCAAGGCTTAGCTTCAAACGGACGGTTTGCATGCAGCCATCAACGAAGTCAAAACTAAACTCCAAACGCTACAGGACTTTATCGACAATCTACCTTCGTCCAGCGAGCTGAATGCTATTGCCCGTAGCGTTGCCAACATCAAACTCCAACTTGAGACCTACGAGGATTTCGGGAAACTGCTAGGTACCATAGCCCATATTGAGGATGCTCTCGCCGTCGTCAAAAATGATCTGGCAAACGTACACGAGGCACTGGAATCCAAATTGCCTGGCATCAGGGATACACTGGCCAGCGTCCAACAGCAGATCACCAAGCTGGAAAATCTAAACACCGAATCAGAGTTGTCACATTTTCATCACTTGATCGACGACATACAGGCTAAGTTGGAAAATTTGCAACAATCCTCCTCCACCCAGGACGACATAACACAATTACAACAAGGCATACGCGCTGCTGCTGCTGCCTCAGAGTTGGACGCGATGAAAAAAGCTTTGGAGATGCTCCAAAACACGGTGGCCACCCTGCCTACCTCGCAGGAATTGAAAAGCGTGAAGAGGGCTCTCAACCGAATACTCAAATCCGACGACATCAAAAACATCCAAACCGAAAATGAATTGCCTCGGGAGTCTATTGCAACCTTACCCACCAACCAGAACATCAGCGAGCTACATGGCTAGTTTGCGGAAATTAGAACCCAGGTCCACGACCTCGCAACCCAGAGCTCCAAGTTGACACTCGTGGAAAGTCTACAGCAGATTATCGCCAATGTGAAAGAGCAAATTGACAGCATCGAGGCGAGCCAGGAATCGGCCATAGCCAATTTCAATACCCAACTACATGAGTTAAACGAAAAATTCAAGAGGCTAATTGTCGATGTGAAGATCAAGCCCAATTTCGACAGTTTTGTCCGTGCTATCGAGGAACACCTGGAATCAATAAACGGTAGATTGGAGGATGTGGAGAGCGAGGTTCGAACCAATGTAAACACCCTGAACGTCAGCATCGACAATCTCAAGTCCACTGTTGTCATCGAACTGTACAGCATTCAAGAAAGGGAATTTTCTCGCTCTTCCATCCGGGTGCCAAACTCTACATGCTGACTCCTGCCAAAGCCTATCACCAGTATTTCCTCGCTGGCACACTTCAGTTCGTCAAGGTTTCATACTGGTCTTTGCCTCACGCAACCCACTATCCAACCATGACCATAACGAACATTGGGGACGAGCCTAAAATAAGAGGAATTTGAGTTGGTCGATTTCACACACCCCGAAACCCTCGAACTGCCGATGCCGAAGATGCCTCTCAAATTATCGACATTGAAATTTGTGATAAGCTGTACATAGAAAACCCGGCATTCTCTGCGGCCAGAAATCCCATCCAAGCCATATTCTTATTTTCGCGCAATGTCTAGACAGGCTATTGTGAACGAGCTGCACAAACCTGCACGGCGAAACTACAAACGACTGGCGGTAGTGACCAAAGGCATAGATGACCTGTGGGAAGCTGAACTTTTGGAAATGAGCAGTGGCAACTTAAAAAATTTACATAAAATCAACAAGAGATACAAGTATCTTCTCACAGTTATAGACACATTTTCAAAATTTACGTGGGTTTTACCCCTCAAGGCAAAAACAGGAACTTGTGTAGTGGAATCATTCAAAACTATTTTCGATGAAAGTGGCAGGCCACCTCGATTTCATCAAACGGATAACGGAAAAGAATTCTACAACTCTGTCTTTCGACAATTTATTCAAAAACAAAACATTCAACATTACGCCACCTTTAGTCACATCAAAGCCAGCATAGTGGAACGTTTCAATCGAACTCTCAAAACACGGATGTGGAAACAATTCACGCTGCAGGGGAATTACAAGTGGCTCGACATGCTTCCGGAACTTGTTAACATCTATAATCACAGTTTGCATCGAACGATAAATATGACACCAGCTTACGTCAACAAATCTGACGAGCGACGTTTAATTTCTACGGTTTATTGTCCAAAGTACAAATTTACAAGCAAGAAACCGAAATATAAAATTGGAGATCAGGTGAGAATCAGTAAAGATAAGCGTGCGTTTGAAAAAGGCTTTACAAAAAATTGGAGTACGGAACTTTTCACCATAGTTCGAGTCTTACCCGGAAACCGTCACACGTATATAATAAAAGATAATCGCGACGAAATTCTGAAAGGAATATTTTACGAAGAGGAACTTTCTAAAACAAAATACCCCGACACGTATCTTATTGAAATAGTATTACGTAGAAAAGGTGACAAAATGTTGGTGAAATGTCAGGGACTCGAGGAAAAAAGTTGGATAGACGCAAACGAGGTGATTGTGTAAAGGGTGTTTGGGACGTGGTACGGCGACTGCCAGATTTTCCATCAGAACGTCAGGATAGGAGAAATGGCGAGCTTCTACCCGACAACATTCGCTATCTTATTGTTGGACCTTCCGATGTGGAAAAACAACGTTGCTTATTGATAATTTTCTTCTTGCACCCAACTGGTTAAACTGGAAGAAGAGACACTTGTATGTTTTCTCCAAAAGTTTGGAGCAATCGTAGTATCGTCAGCTGTCGAAACTGTACGAGGGGCTAGGCATAGCTATATTTGCTTCTGAACCGATACCACTAGACTACTGTCTCGAAAATTCGGTGGTGGTTTTTGACGATGTGATCCTTTAGAACCAGAACGAAATTCGCAATTTTTTTACTCTGGGTCGGCACAGAGGCATGGACTGCTTCTACCTTGCTCAGACTTTTTCCAAAATCCCCAAGCAGCTACTCCGAGACAATGCTAATTTTATTTGTTTGTTTCGTCAAGACTACACCAATTTAAAACACGCTTACGATGATTATGTGGGTGGGGACATAAACTACAATCAGTTTTCCAAATTTTGCTCTTCATGCTGGAACCAAGATGATTTTGGATTTGTGACAATAGACATGACGAGGAAACCCAATAATGGAAAATACAGAAACAAAAATTAATAATTTTCTGAACGTTGCATCGTTACAAGAAACGTCTTGACCTATTATAAATAACTACATACAAAACAAAAATGAAACGCAAACTTGCAGACGACAACCTGAAGCTGCGTAGCTACCTGGCAAAACAGTAAGGGTTGGAAATCCCAGAATCGCGGAATTTACGAAGAGAAAACGCGTCAGGACCAGCCTATCATCGATGCCATCAGTAGACTTGGTAAAGAAATCAAAGATGTCACCGAGCAGAACAAAGAGTTAATCAACGAGCTTGTGCCACTCGCCGCTCGAAATTATACCATACCCACACCGATATCCAGCATTCACACTACTCCGTTCAAACTTACTCCGGCTCCGAGACGTCAGGCCCTATGCAGTACCTCTTCGGACAAGCTAGTCGAGCTGGGTCCGTTGGCGAGGGGTTACCTAAGCACCGGGAAATTCGAAAAAGACGAGGTGTTCGGATTATACCCAACCATGGAACATAACGAGGGTGTGGTTTGGGAAATTGGAAAATCAAAAGTCACGTTCGAGGGTGACGACCTGAAAGTTAATTTGGGCGAGAAGAACAGCTGGACCAGGTATCCCGGCACCGTGGGACTGTGGGAACAAATCACTAAGAAGTAACCTAAAGATTATACAGACGAGGATTACCAAAGTTACACAGAAATTTTGATCATGACGGACGCTCTGTACCAAAACAACGATGGAAAACACAACCGCGTGAAATCTAGCAGTGGAGAAAAGTACAGGAACCTCATGAAGCCAATATTGACCCAGCTCAAGACTGGCAGCGGTGTCAAACTCTACAATACCCTACCTAAAGAGTTTGTTTGGGTAGACGACGTAAGGATGCTTGTAGATCGATTGCTGGTTATCGCAGGCGAAGAAAATGCAGGCAATCGCAACTTCCACAACAAGAAGGTGGACATCATGGACATGATTAGCACCAAGCTTAGCAAATTCATTGTCTGCGACAGCTAAGATATAGGTTACCTTATCAAAATCATCAACACCCTGCCTCCCAAATTCTGGAATGTGGCCCAGGGTCGAGGTCTCGTGAACGATATTATCAACAAGCTACCCTTCGAGATGCACCTGCCAGGTTACCAGTACTGCGGTCCGGGTACAAAACTCGAACAGCGACTGGAGAGAGGAGACAAGGGAGTGAACCCACTGGACGCAGCATGCAAGGAACACTATATTGCCTACAATACTCACACCGATCTTGACGCACGTCACGATATCGACAGGAAATTGGAGCATGCAGCTTTCGGGAGACTCGTCAGCAGAGATGCCTCGCTAGGTGAACGGGTTGTCACATTGGGTACGACCATCGCCATGAACGCAAAACAAAAATTGGGGTGGGGGCTGTAAATAAATAACACCCTGTGAAAAGAAAACAGCAACTTGTATAACCAACCTATCATCGCTTCATTGCATTAGGGGGCAAAGCCTTACCTTTTCACGATATATATAAATAACATACTATCAAAATGAAGCCCAAAGGTGTCGTTTACCAAATACCCTATGCAAACCTCAACTCTCTCGGAGCTCTTGATGGATTGCTTACCGAAAAGCAGCGCGAGAAGAAACATTCCTGCTTGGCAAAAGTCATGGAATGAAATTGCTGCTTAGCATTCCTCAGTTGAGGAGGTTACAAGGTTCGCGAAAACAGCAGAAGACTGGAGGTTTCATATTCAGCATCCCGGCTATCTTGGCAGCTTTGGGTGCTGTCGGCAGCTTGGCAGGAGGCAGTGCCGCCATTGCCAAGACCGTCATCGATGCAAAAAAACAACCTCGAAGCTTTCAAAAAATTTAAAAAAGAAGAGCCCCTGTCCAACTTCGATATTGAATCTTTCATCGAATCGTCGGGGATCAAGCACTTCAGGGGCATTTTCATGTCTGATTGTCTACCCTCTGTTGTGAAGAAAAAAGAGTGTGGTGTGGTTAACCTGGACAGTTACGAAAATCCAGGTACACATTGGATATGCTACCTGAAAGCCAACAACAACAAAGCATTTGTTCTCGATTCATTCGGAGGCACGCCACCTGCTGGGTTGGTAAAGTATCTCAGTGTTGTCAACCTCTACTACAATGACGAACGTATCCATGGTTTCAGCGATGTGAACTGTGGCCATCTCTGCGTTTCCATGCTTGTCTTCCTCTCGCAATTAAATAACCCAACAATCGAGGATTTCCAGAAAGGATTGTGGCACCTGAAGCACTATGGGAGTATTACATCTCACAAGCGAGACTTCGCTTCTGAAACTCGCATTGCATGACGATATCATCTATCCTAAATCTATTGCTCTTCGTGCATTCTACAGCATGTACCTGATACCTAACGTAACGGTACACAACAATGCCATCAAAATTGGCAGCGAAAAAATCAGCATCACCCGTTGCCAGTACAACCTGTCTACCTTGCAGGCTCATTTGCCAAGAAGTGTGCTGCTGTTGTAAAATTCTGTAACTCACAGGGTGGAACTGGTGTCTGCCACGGAAACCGTAGACCTGGGTACCATCTGAGAGCTTTTGGGATTCGAGAACAACACAAAGCTCGAACCTGGCATAAAGAACATCGGTGCTAACATTCCTAAATTTCTAGCCATCGAGACTCTGAACATACATTGCAACGTGGCAGAAGTTATGATCACCAAATCCTCGGACGGCATCCCAGGGAGTCACAAGCAGACAGGTATTATCGCTACGTTCAAACCAAACTCTGAGTTCATGGAGCCAATTATCTACACACCCTCCTCACCGATATATTTTTCTGTATCTCGTAATCGCATCGACAACATAGAATTGGCAATTACCAACGAGAAGGGAGAGGTGGTTAATTTGCAGGAGCCACGACCACTGCCGTCGTGGAGATTAACGTATAATAAATAACCATCATGGAGCAAATCGAAAGTTACGAGTTGCAGTCCCTCCCAATCGTCGCACGTTTGCCAACCTCAACGAAGCGAATCGAGAGATAGAATACGACGTGGACGTCGGGGATGGGTTCATTCACCCTCACAGAGCTGATTTGTATATCAAGTTTAATGTTGTGAAGAGAAACAACGGCGAAGCATTCCCCACCAACGCAAACCTAGGACTCGTAGATAATTTTGTGCCGTACCTATTCTCGCAGGTGGAAGTTAGAAAGCATGGCACCGTCTTCGATAGGGTTGACTACCCCGGGATTACCTCTACAGCTGTGGGAACATTGAAACTCTCGAAGACCGATGCAGCATACTACCAGGCAGGGGGATTCGAAGCAGGTACAAAAATCAAAACTCAAAGTCCCACATTACTGTTTCCCATGCGTCTGCTTCCTGGTTTCTTCTCCGACTACACAGAGATTATGTGGAAGGGTGGTTTGCACGTCACTTTTCGCAGAAGCGCCAATGACAACAATGCGCTGATGCGTTACAGCACTTTGAGTGCAGACGGTTCAGCAATTCCCAATACACTACCTGATCCTGCCAAGTGCATCATCCAGTCCATGGAGCTGCGCATGGCCGTAGTGGAATACGAAACTCACTACGCTCTCAAGTACAAAGCAGACATTTTGAAGAATCCCCAAGTACCCATCCAATTTTACGGTTACCAGTGCGTGCAGAAACCTGCTTCCGGCAACCATTTTGAATTTGACGTGACCACACAGTTTAACAGCATCCGGTACGATATGCCAGAGTTTGTGGTCGTGCTCTTCCAGACGGGCGAGGACAACAACCAAGAAAAAGATTCGAGCCAGTTCGACAATTGCAAGATCAAGAACATCTACCTCAAGAATGGCATAAACAAGATATTCCCACGTGAGAACTACAACCTGAACATTGCAAACAACGACTACCTGAAACTGTACGAGGCATACACAGCTTACAAGAGGGTGGCCTCCGGCAACGTGGACGTGTACTACAACCCCAATGAGTTCATAGCTCGCAGACCCATGTTCGTCATTAACACATCGATGAGAAAGCAGGTGGTTGTTAACGATCGCACCAACATCAAGATTGTCTGTGAGTTCAAAGATGCTCTGCCTGCGGACACACTGTGCAGCGTCATCTTTATTGCAGAGAAAACTTTTGTGTATGATGTCAAGAATGAAAGAGTGACTGAACAGTTTTAAATACAAAAAAATTGGATAATTCTATAAAAATTACACTGACCTTAGATCCAAAACATTCTTCACACATAAAAAAATCGCTATACTATAGAAATTGAGGCAAAACTGAGTAATGCCATCTTCTATTTGTAGGTTAGCCTCGCCTGTGAAATATCATGTGGTGAAATTTTTGTGGAGTAATTTGGCAACATTGCGAGCCCCTCCCACCCTCTAAAAGTAGTAGTGGGGGCATTGAATCTATTGCCACGACATACATCGTGAAAACGGGGGGCGTAGCCGTTTACGCTGAGGGCCCGTATTCCGTTACGTTGAGGGCCCCCACCACCTTACAAAAAAGGTCCCAAAATAAGATTGAGCAAAAAATAGGGCTAGAACATCGTCAAATGCTATAAAATCCATAAAAAAAATCATTAAAATCATCAAAATATGTCACAACTGAGGTTAAATACTAGGCATACCTACAAGGAGTACTTAGAAAAAATAGGTTCTCACAACTGTCAGCTATAAAATCACCGTCTTTATCTTTTTTCAAGTTTACTTTAGGTTGCCACCCCTTTCTAAATTCATATACACCTTTATATAAATCTCTGATATTTTTGTTTTTGCTATTTGTTTCAATTTCACTAAATTAGTTTACTTTTCAAGTAATCTCTTTTTTAACTTCTAAACGTGCGGTTAACTTCTCGCTTTATTCTATTATAATTGCTTAGATTTGTATCATCCGAGTTATTTAACCACCTAAGTCTAGCCTGATTTCTTATTTCTATTAGATTATGACATTCATTATCAAACCATGGCTTACTTTTTCTTGGTTTATGGTATCCTATACTTTCTTTAGCTGCTGATTCTATTGCATTACGTATGTGCTCCCAATTCTTATTTATGTCTGTCTCATTTATATTTTTATCATCATTTAAATCCTGCAAAACATCAAATCTATTTGACAGTTTAATTTGGTAAGCCTTCTTAATTCTTTCAACAGCAAATTTTCCTGTATCAAATTTTAAAACTTTTAGATTTTGTTGCTTATGATTCATAACTGAGAGTATTTCTCTTAATTTAGCAATTACTAAATAATGGTCACTGGCACAGTCAGCACCTCTATGTGTACGAACGTCAATTATACTAGTATGCCTTCTCTTATCAATGAGAATATGATCTATCTGATTGTGAGTTTTACCATCTGGAGAAGACCAGGTATATTTATGGATATCTTTATGTTTAAAAGTGGTACTTTTCACAATTAAATTCTTTGAGGTTGCAAAAGTAATCAATATTATACCATTATCATTACTTAATTGATGAAGACTTTCTTTACCAATCGTGGGTTTAAATGTCTCTTCTTTGCCAATTTGCGCATTACAGTCACCTAACAGAATTTTCATATCATACTGAGAAAATTTATCAAAGACCTGTTCTAATTCTGCATAAAAATCATCTTGAGTATTATCATATTTATCTTCCTTTGGTGCATGTATGTTTATTAAAATAATTTTACACCACCTACCCTGTAAAACTGCATATGATATCCTATCATTAATACATTCTACTGTTTTAAGAGCCGAGATAATTATATTATTTATGAAAAAGCCTGTTCCAAAATTATGATTTTCAGTACCACCATAGAAAAAAAGTATAATTTTTGGTTTTACAATTCCCTTCTCCTGGCCACCTAACTTCCTGGACAGCTACTACATCTAATTTATACTTAACTATCTCATTAACTGTACACTGAAATGCCCCAGGCCGGTAAAGGCTCAGAACATTCCAGGTGCCTAATTTAATATCCTTATTTCTAATGTAGATCTTATCCTTAGTCCAGGGACCTCCCAAAGTAGTCCCCACCCGGAGATCTGAACGGGGGACTATTTTACCTCCGGAATATTTTACCTTGGGAACATCCATGGCCTTATATTGTTGTTTCTTGACATGTCTTTTTACAGTGCAGAGTTGTCAGCTCTACGCTGCTAGTGTCGTAGAGGCTTGAGCATTTTACATTATACTCAGTAAATAACTGTTCTACTTCACAGCAAATTATGAAATAACACTAATGTATATAGTTCAAAATCACAACACTGTTCTCTGATGAGTATACTTATTATTTGCACTGGATAAATACATTAATTATGCACCAATTACTATGATTCGAACTATATGCAAAACGTTCTTGTTATTCCCTTTCACTTGTTTCTTACAACTGGTTGCTACGCAACAAAACAGTATGCTATAACATTTCTTTCTTTTTCTTTTACACAAGAAGTGATTATACATTTTACAATTTGAAAACAGTCACAACATTCTCCCTCCTTCGGAGAAAAAATTTAGAACATCGGTTTTAAAATTTTTAGATAACATGAAAAACTACAAAGAAAACAAACTTTCTCATGACATACATATTGTCATTAATTAACATAGAAAATATTTAAAACATATCATAATTATTTAAAACATATTAACATTTCTTATTAAAAGGTTGTTGAGATCTTTTGAAATTACTTAAGTTTGCATAATTCGTCCTTTCTTTCCTGACTACAATTAAATTTCTTTAAATTGGATACATTATGTGTTTGTACAGTTCTCTTTCCATCCAACGATAACAATTCACAACAGTTACCATTAATTTCTTTAACTAAATATGGACCAAGCCACAAGTCCATAAATTTGTGTATTCGTTTACACTCAGCACTGCTTTGTCCATGGTTTTTGACTAATACTATATCATTTGTCTCTATCCTTGTGTATCTATCACTAGTTTCCTTAGGCTTGATTTTATATTTTTCCTTCAAACGAGATTTGGCAATTAAACATTTATATTTCCAAGGAACTGCTTTCAATGTCTCAGGCCAATCAATTTGGTTTAAAACAGGATCTCTTATTTCATGATGCAAGAATAATTCATTTGGAGTGTATCCCGTTACTTCAGATACGGAGTTATTTAATAGTCCTAAAACAAAACTTAAATATTTTGACCAATGTTCATGATTTTTGCTTATGTAGAGTCTTAATAATCTAATTAACTCCTTGTTGTATCGTTCAATAGGATTGGCAAACGGAGAATAAACTGAAGTTGTGATATGCCTTATTTTAAATTCTTCCACAAAAGTTTTCCATTCTTGTGACTTGAATTGCGAACCATTATCAGACAGTAGACTATTACATACAGGATAATGATAAAAATATTGCAGTTTAAATTTATTAATTACTTCTCTAGATGTTGCTTTCCTTAAAGGATATGCCATAAGAAACTTAGACATTACATCTATTACAGTCAATATAAATGTGTAACCTTGAGATTTCGGAAGTGGTCCTATCAAATCAACTGAAATCAAATAATGTGGACTGGTAGAATAAACGTGTAAATCATCCTTTTCATTTTTCAAAACAGCTTGTTTAGTTCTGGCGCAAGTTAAACAATTATTCAAATACTGTTTAATACTGCAGTTCATCTTTGGCCAATAATATAATTTCTTACATTTACTGAAAACCTTTCTATATCCAAAATGTCCTTGCATATCATGCAGTTTATGTAAGATTTTCGGTATTAATGAAACTGGCACAACTAATCTCCAATTATCTTCAGAAACACATTTTAAAAATAAAATGCTATCTTGGAAAGCATACTGAGTTTTACAAGACTTGGAAAGATTTAAGTTCTCTATCTTCTGAATTAAAGCACTACAATATGCGTCACGATGTTGAGACTCCTTCCAGAATTCCAAAGTATCTTCTTCAATAATATCCCATTTTAAGTTATTAATAAACAAGTCGGATAAAGAAATATTTCCTGTAGTAGTATCGGGATATCGACTTAATGTGTCAGCCGCTTGATTGTTTACTCCAGAAACATGGTGGATATCATAATCAAAACCTTGAAGTTTTAAACACCATCTATTTAAACGTGGATTTAAAGTTCTTGCTGACTCCAGCCAAGAAAGAGATTTATGATCTGTGAACAAATTAATTTTAGTTCCTGCTACATAAATATAAAATTTCTCAAAAGCAAAAATAATTGCTAAACATTCGATTTCATGTGTACTGTAAGACAACTCATTACCACGAAGAACTCTACTTGCATATTGAATAATCCTGGGATTATCTTCTGGTGTCTCTCCATTTTGCCATAAAACACCTCCAATACCTTTCTTTGAACCATCTACATTTATGTTAAAAGGTTTAGAAAAATTAGGCTGTGCTAAAGCTTCTGGAGATATAACCAAATCACGTAACCTTTCAAAAGCTTCTACATGCACTTCCTTCCACGTCCAGAGAATATTCGACTTTAGAAGTTCATAAAGCGGATGGGCAACTTCTGCAAATTTATTCACGAATTTTCTTCTCCAGTTAACTAAACCCAAGAATTTTCGAAGTGACCTTTTGTTATTTGGTGTTGGAAAATTTATTATAGCAGAATTCTTGCTACTATCTACCTTAATTTCATTTCCAGAAACAATATGTCCAAGGAAAGCAATTTCTTTAGAAGCAAATTTGCACTTTGAAAACTTGATGGACATATTAACATCTTTCAATTTTTGCAGAACAGCTTCCAGGTGTGTTAAATGCTCCTGCCAAGTTTTACTAAAGATCAAGAGATCATCTAAATAGCAAACAACAAAGTTGTTGAATTCTCTCTTGAAAATTTTGTTCATCCTGTCTTGAAAAATGGACACAGCAGATCGTATGCCGAAGGGAAGATATCGAAATAAATATTGTCTACCACGATATGAGAAAGCAGTATAAAGATGTGATTCTGGAGTTAATGGGATCTGGAAATAGCCACACGATAAATCAATAGAAGAGAAATATTTTGATCCCAAAAATCGTTGTAACATTTCATGAATTGGTTCAACTCTAACTTGAGGACTGATGACATGCTTATTCAAATTTCTAAAATCCACTACTGGTCTCCATGAACCACCTTGTTTTGGCACAATGTGTAGAGGATTTAAATATGGGGAAGATTCTTGATATATGATACCCCAACTTTCCCATTTGGCGAGTTCTTCTTCTAAATTCTTTCTCCTAGAAATTGGTATAGGATAAGGTGCCGTGGCAATAGGTACGTCACTGTCTAACTGTATCTTATATGGTTCTACCTTGGCATGTCTTGGTTTGTCAGAAAATTGTTCGTGATAATTCCATAAGAGTGAAAATAAATCACGTTTCTGTGAGTCACCGATATCTTCAATTGCAAATACTTTCTCGTGAATATCCCTCTGGGAAGGCATATAATTTGTTTCAATATCTAACATATGTACATATTTCAACATTCTACATGACTGGAATTTATTCTCAGTTATGTCAGTATCGTGCTTGACATCAGATACAAGCTTGTCAGATTCAACACTTATCGTACTAGAATTCTTATTATCTAATGTTGTACACACTTGCTTTCCTGATGAAGTTATTAAACTTATATTCTGATTCCTAAAATCCACAATTGCCTTGTACTTTCGT
Organism: Lepisma saccharinum; assembly: GCF_977018435.1. Classification (NCBI taxonomy): domain Eukaryota; kingdom Metazoa; phylum Arthropoda; class Insecta; order Zygentoma; family Lepismatidae; genus Lepisma; species Lepisma saccharinum. The sequence goes on along the minus strand of NC_139245.1, from coordinate 63,382,708 downwards.
AAGAAAGGAACACCTAAAATAATGTCTGCATTAAGTTCTTTTAAAATGAAAAATTCCATTGGAAAGTATTCGCAGTCAATCTGAATATTTATCGTATTACAACCGACAATTTTGCACTTTTTATTTCCAGCAAATCCACATAATCTAATGTCATCCACCTTGTCTAACGTAAGATTACCAATACATGATGATATCTTGCACCAAACCTCATAATTCATAACATTTGCTTGGCTACCACAATCTATTATACAAATGATAGGCAATTGACATATAATTCCATGTACAATTGGAACTTCTGTTAAAGGTACAGGAATATCTTCATCGTTAATAACCCAGTCAGGTTCTTCCTCAAACCATTCTAACAAAAAATTAATTTGCAAGTTACTTAATGCATTTTCATTGGAAAATTGCATAGCATCACAAACATTATATAAATCATTTGACTCTTCCTTGTGCCTCTTGTAGGTGGTGCAGAGGGAAAGAGGCTCTTCCGACTGCCACTTTAATTTAAAGTAAATTGCTTTTCCAACTGCTGTTGCCTAGCATCATTAAATTGTAAAGACTGAACACCAGAAGTTGGATTTTGAGTCAAATTAGGATTTACACCAGTATTAGATGTACTCGTCATTATATTACTTTGCATATTGCTGGGCTGATTCCTCATTGTATCACTCACCACTGGCACATCTCGATTTTGTGGTGGACAATTTTCATAAACAGAGGGAAACAAAGATCTGTTATTATTATAGTAACCATTCCTTGAAAATCTGTAATTAGACTGCCTAAAATGAAGACCATTATCTTGTCTGGAATTCTCATTCGGGATATTTCTATTATTATTACGGTAAAACCTGCCAGTATCGTAAAAATTCCGAGGAAACATCTGATTTCTATTCCGACGGAAATTTCCAAAATTAGTAGCATTACTTTCATTATATCTTGAACTCATAGATTGGTTTACATTGTCTGAACTATTTCCAACAGAGGCACCCAAATTATCAGAAGGCAGAGTTTGAGTAGAAGAAGAACTAGTACTTCTTGCTTGTCGAATATTTACTTGTCGTACATTTAATCTTTGATGTTCATTCTTCTTAAGACCTTTGTTAGACTTGTCGCAATCTAAATCTTCAGGTAAATGCATAAGTCCTTTCCTACTAGTTCTAATAACATCTAATTTACAAAGCATATTTGTAAGCTGATCCATCGTCTGAACACTATGACACGCGATATTGTTAGCAACATTATCAGGCAACTGGCTCATTATCAATTGTATAACATCAACATCATTCGGATTGTTCACTAAATTACAATATGTGGAATGTGTTTTTAGTGCAAAGGTTTCTAAACTACCATGTGCATTTTGGTCGTATTTTTGATTCCTTAAAACAGCTAACTGTGACTGTAACATTTCAGGCGAAGCAAACTGTTGAATAAACTTACTTTCGAAATCAGCGTAAGAACAGAAATATCTTTTGTGTGTTCTAAACCAATAAGCTGCTCGATTTGTAAAACAATTCTGAATGCTCTGCAATCGTTTATCAGCAGGCACTCCTATCAGATCTAATGTTGAGTTTAATTGTTCCAAGTATTCTCTTGCAGATTGCTTTTCAACTCGACCTGAGATCTTTGGTAATAAAGACAATTCATTTAACTTCAAATGTCTATCTTTCCTCATGTACAAGGGCAAAGAATCAGAGTTCGGTCTTGCATTACAATCTTCTTGAAAATTATGTGTACCATTACAATTTTCTATTCCATTTACAAATGCACTATCATGACTGTTTGGTGACTGTCGATTACCAGCAAAATATGTGCAAGGGTAAGAACGATTAAACAGTTTCCTTCTAGACTCATCGTTATCATTATGAGAATTAAATGCTCTCTGTGTATTATTCATTCTTGAAGCTGTGTTATCAGACCTGTCTGGATTAATTTGAGTATAATTAGTAGAACCGGAACACCAAGTGCAAGGATAGTTTGTGTAATTCAAATTACAATATCCTCCATAACTGCGGAAGTCCTCTGGCCTACCTAACATATTTGATGTTGTTTCAGGAAATGCGTTGTTCGAGGAAACATCAATGTTATTCTCAGTTTGTACTCTGTTTTCGTTTAAAATACAACTAGATCTATTCATACAAGAGCAATTAGAATTTTCTTGCGTCTTTCTAGCATTATGTAAACTAGATTGTTTGCGATTTTGCTTCCAACTTACATGCTTAAGATGTGGTTCCCTTACATAAAACGTCTTTACTTTAGTAGTATCCGTAGAGTTAATAGAACTTCCATCTGACTCACTCAAACCAGAATCATGATTATGACCAGTTCCAGAATGATGCCTTACATTTAATCTTCTCGATTGGCGATTTGCAACATTATCAATACCATGAACTTGAGTGTTCGTATTAGAATATTTGTTATGAGAAGTACCTGTAACAGTACAATCAGCACCACCATATCAGCGGATAAAAGGGCCCAATTCTTGGAACTACTTGCCAAGCAAAACCAGCTATACATGGAAAAGGTTGCAGATAGCCGATCCCTAAGAACAGCATGCCAAATTCTGGAGGCAAAGCCTAATTCAACAATGATCAAACCTACCTATGCCGAATCCCTTTCCAAACCAGCACAACAAAGCGCTAAGGTAAACCAAATTCAGAAAGTGACTGATAAGGCAAGCCATACAGTATTTATTACTGCCACGGATAATCAAAACACGAGAGCAATCTGGGACAACTTTACTGCCTCTGTGGATCCAGTCAGGGAGGGAGTAAGGATAAAGGCCATGAGATCAACCCCCAAAACCCTAATTGTTGAAACATCCACAAAGGAAGATGTAGAAAAAATTTTAAAAAACCCAAATCTTAAGAACAAACACCTAAACGCGGAACTCCCTAAAAAACGTAATCCCTTGATGATTATGTATGACGTTCCTACAAGCAAGGAGGAAGCGAGCATCACAGAAGAATTTTATGTGCTCAATGAAATTGAAAGCAAACTAGGGATGCCATACCAGGAATTTCAAGAAAAATTCAAATTCAGATTCAAAACCGGCCCACGAAATAAGACTGTTTCGCACAGGGTGTATGAACTGGACCCCAAAATCAGAAAATTAATACTTACCTTAGACAAAATCCACCTTGCATACGTGTCCTTGTCCATTAAGGACTACCTTGTAGTCCCAACCTGCGCAACGTGCAGGGACTATGGACATGTTGCAAGGCATTGCAGGGGGGAGAGGTGCTGCGACAGGTGTGGTGAGGTGGGACACGAGAGGGAACAATGCAGGAGGGAGGGACAGCAAAGGATATGTATACCCTGCACTAAAAGAAAAAGAAACTGCAACGAAAATCCTAAGGAATGCCCGACAATGAAGTTCTTTTTACAAAGGCTGATCGAAAAAACGAACTATGGAGAGTAATAATAATAATAGAAGAAAAAGCAAAAACACCCCCAGCCGCCGACGTCGAAATGCGGCAAGAGCGGCGGCCTACGAACTCCGAATAAGACAAGAACTTAGGAATATAATAAATCATACGTTTAGAATCCCGCTCTCACTTCAACTGTCTAACTTAACCCCAATAGGCGAAATATCCTCCCCCCCAACCTACCAATACATTAACTATTTCCTTCTTTTTCCCACCTCCATGATGCGAGGCTCTCCTACTGTTCATTACCAACCTTTATTGAGCGAGAAAATCCCTGGTCTGAAATTATGTGCTTTTGTTGTTCCACCTCCCTTTAAGGGATCCACGTGTCTAGTCGATCCAGCCTCGCCCCCTGAGTCAATTCTCCCCTCACCACCACCCACCCCTCCAGAAACACCCTCGATTGCCTCGTCAATGACTTGTCTAGGATCCGCGGATAGCTATGACCATTTCCCCACAGACTCCCAAATGGAGACACATATCCACCCCCTTCAACCCCCCTCCCCACCAGACACGCCAGATAGCTATGACCATTTCCCCACAGACTCCCAAATGGAGACACATATCCACCCCCTCCAACCCCCCTCCCCACCAGACACACCAGATAGCTATGTCCATTTCCCCACAGACTCTCAAATGGAGACACATATCCACCTCCTTCAACCCCCTTCCCCACCAGACACACCAGAAGTCCATTCGAATTCAACAATGAACCCGGAAGCAACTCCCTTCTGTCCAAAATCTAAATCACCAACTGGAAACAAACCCGACAATATCCAACTTCGAACGTCACATAACCCAGATTCTCTTCAACCCGAAGAAGATACAAAAGTAAGGTACCCAAACTTCACAAAGCCTATTATGATGGAAATAAAGAACCCGGACCCACCGGATCTCCCAATTTCCCCGATTGATCCCACCCGAATATATCAAAAGTTCGAACTAAATCTCCAATTAAGTCGACTTGAAGAAAAGGAAAATCTAATAACCGCTCTCCGCCTGCTCGTCCGTCTGAAACAAGATGGAGGAAAGCAGATTGCCTTCCCGCATCCTGAAGTTGTGGACAAAATGCTCCTAAGATGCAGCAATATCCCGGTGGACCCTGATAAACTGCATGAATTATTAAAAATAGCATTTGGACGACGAGACCTAGAATTAAATTTGGAAGAAGTATATGCAGATTTTGCTAGGAGTCATGGAAGAGTTGTACAGAATTCGGCGAACCCATGGCCTTTATGGACCTCGGTAGTACGTCATTAATTAAGGAACACGAAAACAAACTGAAGATGCTGCAGGTAAACCTGAACGGTGCGGTGTTAGCGACTGAAGAAATCTTTACATACGCTAGAAACAATAATGTGGACATGCTATTACTCCAGGAGCCATATTTCCTAAACGGGAAGATGATCCATGCCCCTATTGGACCAAGGGTAATATACAATCAAGACCAAAATACGAAATCTGCAATAGTGTCACTTAACAAGGCTACAACCATTTTGAAAATTGCACACTTTTCCGACACGCATATAAATTGTATAGAAGTAAATCATGGCAAACTAAATTTTATAATAGTAAATTGCTACTGCCAATACAGCCACAATATTGAAGTGTATACTGCCCGAATCAGGAATGCCTGCCTAGCGTATCCAAATCAAAAACTGCTCTTAACACTGGACAGCAACGCTTCCTCTCCCCTATGGTTTGGAAAGAAAATAGATAATAATGGAGAAAAAATGATGAATTTAATAGCGGAACTAAATTTAATAATAGAAAATATTCAGGGAAATCCATCTACATATAGAGGACGAGCGGGAGCAAGTAGCAATATTGACTTAACATTGACAAATAACAGAATGTCGAAATTAATAGAAAATTGGATGGTGCATGATATGATCACAACCAGTGATCATAATGTGATCTCCTTCAATGTGAGATTAGAATCACCACAAGCAGAAATTGACCAACGAACTCCGGCGTACAATTGGAATAAGACCGATAAGGAGATCTTACTCGCTAACATCAACTTACCAAAAAATCCCGGACCATGGAAGAGTACAGATGAATGGGCGAAAATTCTAACAAAAAATCTTCAGGTCGGAATAGCGGCTTCAACACCGAGAAGATTACACAATACCCGGAAAAAACCCTGGTCTACAAATCTCACCAAGCTTAGAGCCAAAATGCGAAACTCCAGAAGGCAATACCAGAAAACAAATATTCACAACAGAGGAGTATATTTAGAGGCATATCGCAGGGATAAAGCCCGCTACGCAGCGGAGCTGAAGGATTTTAAATACAAAAACTGGTGCAAGTTCGTTAAAAACAACCTGGAACGGGACAAGTGGGGATTACCCTATAAAATAATGACAAATAAAATAAAAGTAGAAGAAAGTATTACAACACTAAGAAAACCAGATGGCTCTTTTACAAGAGACATGAAGGAGACAGGAGAATTGCTACTACATGGATTGCTGCCGGATGACGAGGAGGAAACCGACAACGAAAAGAACAAGGAGGTTAGAACAAGCTGCAGACAATGTCCAAATTCCATACCCATTGTACCGTTCGAGCCGGAGGAGGTCATTGGAGAATTGGCAACTATGAAAAATGGTAAAGCACCAGGGCCAGACGGAATTCCTGCAGAAATTCTTAAACTATCCGCCCCCGAAACAATTAACTTCATAACGGCCCTGTTTAATTTGTGTTTGATTCGCAAGGAATTCCCTGCATCATGGAAAGAGGGAAAACTTGCCGTAATTAAAAAGGAAACCAAGAACGACGAAAAAAGTTTGAAGTCGTATAGGCCCATCTGCCTCCTCAATACTATAGGGAAATTATTCGAGAAAATGTTAAACAAAAGATTGCAAGACTTTCTAACCATGTGTGGCAACACAGGTAGCCAGTTCGGTTTCACAAAGGGCCGATCGACGGAAGATGCAATAAACGCCCTGAAGGAGGAAGTTACAAGATCAAACAAGAAAATAGTTGTAGCTATCTTCGCTGATATCAGCGGCGCCTTTGACAACCTCTGGTGGCCTAACCTGTTTCAGACTTTAAAGAAAATAAATTGTCCAGGCACACTGTTTCAAATTTTGGAGGACTATTTTAGAAATCGCAGGGTCTCCCTGAGGATAGGCGATAACAAACTAACAAAAACCACGACGAAGGGATGCCCACAGGGCTCAGTGTTGGGTCCTCACCTGTGGAATATTAACTTAGAACCTTGTCTTCGTACCCTGGGTGAGAATCCGGACGTGATCAGAGTTATAGCCTACGCGGATGATATAGTCCTGGTCTGCGCTGACGACTCGAGAGCTAAGGTGGAACGCAAGGCAAACAATGCTTTAAAAGCCTTAGGAGACTGGTGCAGAGACGCTAAACTAGAACTGTCGGCAGAGAAGACTAAATATCTTATCGCTAAAGGCCATCTTAGCACCAGCAGGAATCCATCCATTAGGATACTGGGATCAGCTATACAGAGATCGGTCAACTTTAAATACCTCGGCGTGACCATGGGAGAGGGTATAAAATTCGGAGAACATATCAAAAACATTACAGCAAAGGCGGAAATGGCGATGGGTAAACTCACCAGAGTGGCATCCCAACAGTTTGGCCTGAAACCAACCACAATCGAAGCATATATCCGAGCAATATACTACTCCATTGTGACTTACGCAGCCTCTACCTGGTTTGAGAGTCTAGCTTTGAAAACGAACGTCAGAGTTCTCAGGGCTTCTCAACGAAGAATATTGTTAAGAACAACAGGCGCGTTTGGAACAACTTCCACAGAAGCATTGCTAACCCTGACTGGACATCTCCCTTTAGATTTAGAAGTAAAATGGAGGGCGGGTAGATACTTTTTTAAGAAAGGAAATGAAGACAAAATGATCTCCTGTATAGGAAACTTCACCCCAACCCTGCATGAAATGAGAAAATCCCTGTTGGACAGATGGCAAGAGGAATGGAACAATGCCGAAAATGGGAGACGGACATATACCTTTATCCCGGATGTCCGAAGCAGCACACAGACAAAAATATTTTATACAGGGGGCCTGTTGCATCTTCTAACGGGACATGGACCGTATGGCAAATATCTTCACCGAATTGGCAGTGCCCTGGAACCGAAATGTACCTACTGCGGAACTACGGAGGATTCTCCCGAGCATAGAGTCTTCTTCTGCCCGGAAACAACTGACAGGATCAAAACTTTGCGAAGAGAACTTCCTACGTTTGATATTAGAACACTTCTATGCGAGCAGCAAATTCAAAATCTGAAGATCTTGGCTGACGAAGTCTCAAAAGAAGAAAAGAAGAAATTCAACCCACGACACCGTAACACGGCCCCCGCAAACAGCCAACAAACACCGGAAGAACCTAGGAGAAGTGCGAGAATACAAAGGCAAAGGATCACCCCGGCCCTCGAGCAGGAGGAAGAGAATGATGAAGAACAATGAGGCACCACCAACTGTATCAAGAAGAAGGCACTACATGGTATCAACTGGAAGACGGGAAGCCGCAGAAAGAAGAAGAATTCGTCCTGTTCGGATGCTGGGGGAAAAGCACAAAGATTATTTGTTGAGAGTTAAAATATATAGTAATTAAATAAAATAAAAATAAAAAATTGAAGAAAAAATATGGTATGCTGGTATTCCAGCACCCGGTGACATTGGCATTCCAATGTCTAATCTAAACCCCAAACTAATTAACATCAAATTAAACAAGCACTATATTATTATTCATTTAAATTATTTTTATTCAAATTCTAACACTCAAAAAAAAAAAAAAAAAAAAAAAAAAAAAAACAACTTAATTCACTGTATGTCATATGATGTAGATCAGAGTGTACCCATTTTGATCGACAACTTAGCATTTCAATATTGTTTTGTTTTATTTTTTTATTTTATTTTATTGTTGTCATACCTTATTTACTCTTTTGTACAATTAATATTAACTTTAAAATATTTAAAACTCAACTCAAGCTACATAAGTCATGGACTGAAATAGGAGGAGTAGGACGAACCGACAGGGATAAGAACACCTAGCCTCTGGGGTGAGCAATCTCCCAAACAATAAATTCAAATAACTAAAGGTCCTCAACCTATTGCGATCTGTCCTTGGCGGTTCGTCTTGCGGCATGGATCAAGCATACTATAGATTCCGGGAGTCCGGAATCCGGATCACAGTGCATACATAAAACAAGAAAAAAGAATGTGAAAAGAAATAAAATAAACATAACTAAATAAAAATGACCCAATTATACTAAAATATAACTGTGTGCTGGTATCTGTGAAGACCACTAACAATACTGTAATGTGTAATTTGTGACTTGTAATTTACATATAATAATCAAATCACTGTATTGGGAACCATGTATATGTATGTGTCTTATATATTTTCTTTTCTGATATTATTTTTTTTCTCTCTTCTTATATTTGTTTTATATATATATGTGTACTGTAGTAAAGGATAATTCAAATAAAGGTAGTGTGTGCAACAATAATGGGTGAACCGTAATACGAGCAACTGCCGTCCCAGTTTATATCAGAGGCACTGGGACATGCGCATACCCTCGAATGTATGCGGGTGGAGGTTAGGATACATTCGGGGGTTCCCCCATTATTGTTACCACCATAATTTACATTAACTGGTTTCTGCATATTATTCTCAATGACATCAACACGCAATGCAAGCTGTTTCAAATTATTATCGTACTGATTAACAATTTCGAAACACTGTGAAACCTTGGAATCGAATGTTTCAACTTGCGAACAACAATCATCAAATCCACATTTGAGTTTACCTATATCGTCTTTTGCACCTTGCAAAGAACCTTCAATTTCATTTATTTGTTTCTCACGAAGATCTTGTATACTAAGAATGTCTGATATTTTACAGTCATAATTTCGCATGCTTTCTTGCAACTTCTGGTTTAATTCTGCATTTGAACTTACACATGTTTCTGCTAAAGATTCGATTCTTATTGCTACATCAGAAGCCAACACGTCTATACGGTTATTAACCTGCTTAAAATCAAAATTCATAGATTCAATTTTAGACTGTAACTCGACATTGGAAGCTTCAATTTTGGATTTCAACTCTTCGTTGGAAGCTTCAAGCTGAGATTTTAAATCTTTGTTGGAATCTTCAAGCTGAGCTTTTAATTCTTCGCTGGAAGATTTCAATTCTCTATTGGAGGCTTCAAGCTGAGATTTTAATTCTTTGTTTGAATCCTCAAGCTGAGATTTTAATTCTTTGCTTGAATCCTCAAGCTGAGATTTTAATTCTTTGTTTGAATCCTCAAGCTGAGATTTTAATTCTTTGCTAGAATCCTCAAGCTGAGATTTTAATTCTTTGTTTCAATCCTCAAGCTGAGATTTTAATTCTTTGCTTGAATCCTCAAGCTGAGATTTTAATTCTTTGTTTGAATCCTCAAGCTGAGATTTTAATTCTTTGCTAGAATTAACTACCACAAACTGAATGCTCTTGATTGTTTCTAGCAGATCGTTAAAATTAGGACTAATACTCTCTTTGTAAACTGACAATTCATATGGATTATAGCTAGGTTCACAAGATTTACAAAAGTAATTCTCTACCGTAGTAGAATAAATAGACCAATGAACAAATGACAACTTAAGACAAGAAAAGTGAAACCATGAAAGACATTTATAGCACTGAACAAATCTGATGTCAGCTTTCGTATCACCACAACATTCCACCTTGCGAGTACTGGTATCAGTCTTATCATCAGAATTAACTTCTTGACCTTGAACGTTTGTAAACGTTGCTAGATGTGTGCCCTCGTATTGCATAGCAGTTTTCTTTCTGCTACGAGATTTAGATGAATCTCTGGAAGACATTTTTCATTAACGAAAATAAACTTACACACTTAAATACTTGAATATAAATCAAATGCAGTTAGAATCCGCTTCAATCCCAGACCTACTGAGATTATATTTCACATCATTTATCCGAAGAACTACTTAACTTCAGAGTCCTGTCACACGGTCGCCACTTTTTGCTAGTGTCGTAGAGGCTTGAGCATTTTACATTATACTCAGTAAATAACTGTTCTACTTCACAGCAAATTATGAAAGAACACTAATGTATATACTTCAAAATCACAATACTGTTCTCTGATGAGTATACTTATTATTTGCACTGGATAAATACATTAATTATGCACCAATTACTATGATTCGAACTATATGCAAAACGTTCTTGTTATTCCCTTTCACTTGTTTCTTACAACTGGTTGCTACGCAACAATACAGTATGCTATAACATTTCTTTCTTTTTCTTTTACACAAGAAGTGATTATACATTTTACAATTTGAAAACAGTCACAACGCCTAACCCCCAATATGAATGGAGGAACTACTACACAAGACAAACACAAACACATTAGACAGCACAATTACTACACAAGACGAACACAAACACATTAGACAGCATAAGTACTACACATGACACACACAAACACATCACAACTATAACACAATGTAAACACAAACACACCACAACTAGTACACAATATAAACACCACACACACACACACACACACATGAATCATTATTAAACTGATTATTAATTACAGTTTAATTTGTTTTACCTGTGTAAACTCAACAACGAACATAGAATGTTCATGAACAAGATGTGTTGGGTAAGATGGATCTTTCACATCTGGTATCAGACCAGCTTTATAGATTGTTAATATAATATTGCATATTGGTAAAAAAAAAGTTGTAAAAAAAAAGATGAGTAGCTACTTTTCAAAAATATATGCTTTACCAGACAACTTGTTTCACCGTAAGTGGCCCTTTACTTGTCAGTATATAATATTTTGAAAAAATATTTGCTTGTTACACGTTATCATATTATGAGCACAGATTTCATTTAACCTTCTTAAAGTTATATTCTAGCATAGTAAGTCTTCCATGAAGAGGAAAGGTAATGGTGAAAGACTGTGCTCAAAGCTGTGAAAATGTGGAGAGATGCCACCCCTCAGTTAAGAAAATGTGCATATCCTCCAAGCTAGGATAATTTGCATTAAGAAAGTAAATTGGTTGAAGGGAAATTCTACAGCTACACATATTGTTCTCCAAATACTAGGTATGTACAATAAAATTACTACAAGTAATTTTTCTTCCCTCAATAATAAACGATAATCTCTCTCTGATTATGGTGTTTCTTTCCTTCCCTCTTGAATTTTAAAGGTGCGACTTACCGTATTTACGCGTGTATAGTGAACGTGCATGTAACTCTGCTTTTGGATCGGTAAAAGTGACAAAAAATTATATCTCGTATATAATGCACAGTACAATCCAGTTTCAAGAAATAGCTTTCTTAGTTGTAGGTTGTAAATCTGTTGCTACACTGATCAAGAGTGAATGACGTCATAACCATTCAATTGCTCATTCCTTCTTTTTTCAAAATATATACTTTTTCTTTCCGTGACTAATGTAACATTTATACGAGGCAAATTCAGGACCTTCCAAATAGCAGTTAGCAGCACAAGATTTATCCCATTAAGGAATTTACAAACTCCATGTATGTCATGTTATTTGGCCAGTAATACATTTAATTTTTATTATCTTTTTCCTTACGTTTTCTCTCATCCAAAGTACCATAAAAATCAGAACGTTTCTTCATTTTTTTATAAACTTATTTCAACCGCATTTCACATTAGTGTTGTTATCTTGTATGGAATAATGTTTCCATATTTAGAAATTACAGGATTCAAGGTTTACAACGATATATAACAATTCGCAAGTATTCTCTAATATTGTTCCTCATTCTTCAGTTGTCCGTTTTGTCCTCTATTAATATGTTGGGCTAATATTTTTTAACTTCATGTTATAAACACGAATCCAAATCTTTCACCACCTGTTTTGTCGCCTAGTAGAAGTACCTGTAGTACAGTTGGCAACTCTCTCTTCTGGTTCTCAAGAGCTATTCGTGAGCCCAACTTAAGAGTTCAGTACGGGGCTTATGGCGACAGTGTTGCCGCATGTTGCGCAGTAGAAGAAAGCTCCAGCGCCCATCGAGCGTCTGCTGTAGTACAAGCAGAAACAAAAGTTAGTGGTGAACGGAAACTGTTCAATACAAGAACGTAAATCCTTCCTACATGATTTGGTTGAAATCTGTTCATTCTTGCAGCTGTTGGTCAAGAATTATGACGGTCCATGCAGGAAGATCTGAAAATAACTGTTTCCGAATATGCTTTTCATACGTCTTGCTGTCTATTTTATCACATACGTCGGCAGTGCATTTTCTTTCTTCTATGCACAGAAAGGCAAATCGGGACTGGACCTACAGTTTAAAATGTGATACGGACCACTATATGCCTTCACCGGGTATGAAACCCGGGACCTCATGATTACGAAACGACAACGTTACCATTGCGCCATCGGGAAGCCTCTTTCACATTTTTCAGTGCACTGTCTCATTTGAAACAGAACCGTGTTCATTATACCGCCATACACCGAAGCAACCAGCCCCCCTCTCCCCGTCGTCGCATTTTAATAAAGGAATTAGAGTTCGATACCCGGTGGAGACACATAGTTGTTCGTATCTCACGTATAACCGTAGAATTAACATATCTGTGTATAAAAGTGGATCTAAACTCAATTAATCAATTATTAGAAGAAGTGTAAAATGGATGAAATTCTGTTTTATTTGTGTGAACAATGGTTATAGAAAGATACATAATTAATTACGGAATTATTCAATCTAAAATGCTCTCCATTTGTGTCCATCAGTTAACGTTATTGCCTTGCAAGCAAAAAGTCCCGGATTAAATTTACTTAAGTATCTCATAAATCTACTCCCTTTATGCATTTGTGTAAAACTTTGATTTATTCTTTTAACTATCTGGAAAAGAACTGCTCGATCATTTTATGTTCTTTTAATATAATGCTATGAATGCTTTTTATAATACTTGGTCATCCTTTGGGAAGAGCAAGTGAACCGGGGAGTCCTTGCGCTAGATACAGTGTGCAATATGCCTGTTTTCGGTAAAGAATTACCCAAAATGGAAGTACGCACACAAATAACAAACCACTTGACCCCACTGAAGCCTATTCACGAACTTTTGCCTGGCCATTCCCCGCCCGTTTCCCTCTTCCCAACCATTGTTTGCAGCAAGTGGCAACAGGCGGAAGGCTGTTATTTTTAACTTCCCTAATCTCGGTTAACACAAGAAAGGAATGCGTCTTTTTTGAATGGTCTGAATTGTAAAAGAAGGTGTAGACCATCATAACCTTACATTCCCTCTGCTTTTTGCATATTTATTATTTCCTCTTCGAATGTTAACAACTTTTGTTTCTGACGGAAACACTCTTGTTGGGGGTGGTGAATTTAAAAGTAAAAGCCCATAACAGCCCATACTGAACTCATAACTTGGGTTCTTCTATATGTTGACAAATTAAAGATTTCTCAACCTAGAAATTTTCAGGACGGTCAAGTAGGGAAGAGAAAAGCCTGATGGAATTTTATGAAGTTTGAGACATTTGGAAATTTTTAAAATTTTTCTTATGATGTGATTCTATTTAGGTATTATTTTATAATAATTTATCATAATTTACTCAAACTGTTAACATTAATATATTTAATCATTTATTTTATCATAAATTACTTTCTTAGTTTTAATTAATTAAATTGTTACAATACTTACCAAGCTATAAGTATTACGTTTGTTATTGTTGTTACTATGTCATAAAAAGAAAACAGGTATTAATTGTCTCCTTGGTCGATTGTGTCGAGTGTGAGTATAATAAGTGATTTTTTTTACATTGATTACTGAAGACAAGAACAAGTCCATCCTTCAGTCCATTCTTCACTACTCAATCTGGTATGGTGACGCAATATTTTGAAGTATCAAGAACACACACACCTAAAAACTTTCCTAAGGTTTGTAGGAATTAAGAGTATAGCAGAAGTTCATTCTTTTCCAGGACTTACGGTGTAAGTGTTTTGGTCATCTCGATATGTAAATCTTAAAATATATATTGCCTAGCAAAAGCAGAAGAAATAAGTTTTGAATATAAATACACTCTTGTTAATCAGATATAATTATCATACAAAAATCTATTTGTTTGAACATTGCAGTTTTTTTTTTTTTTTTTTTTTTTTTTTTTTTTTTTTTTTTGACATATATTGTACAATGTAGGTTATTTTGTTTTGCAGCTTCCAACGAATGTATCTACACAGATAGAACTAAATTGTTTCGCAGCACGTGCTATCTTGATCCATCTCTGGCCTATGTCTTTGTTTATTACAAAGTTATAGAAGTTTATAATTTTGGAAGGACTCTTGAAAAACCCTTCATTTAAGGCTGATTGTTTTGCAGTTCTGGGGTCATTTATTTCTTGTTTTTCTCTTGGAAATTTCTGAAGTTCGAGCATTTAAATTTACATTTTATATAATGTTGTAAAATGTTCGTAAATTACAATATGAACCACCGGCGAGCGTAGCGAAATGGTTAGCAGGTGGCGCTACGACGCCAGGGGTTCAGGGTCCGAATTCCGTATTTGGAATGGATGTCTGCGAGTGTCCATTCATGACTTTACAATTTATTATTATTATACCTATTTTAAAATGCAAATAGTAATAAATAGAGGAAATAAAGTCGGGGGAACCGTCAAATTCAGAGCAACTGACGTCCTGGTATATTTTTAGGAACCAGGACAATAAGACCATACCCTCGAATGTAGGCGGGAGGAGCCGGGCTTACTTCGGGGGTTCCCCCCTTATTACATGTATTGAATAGCTGTATATTTGTGTATGATTGTTGCTTATAGTTGATAATTGTCTAAATTATATGATAATGCAAATTCAGTATGTAATGTAATAATGTAATAAAGGGAATTATTATGTCCATTCATGAATATCATTATATCATCATTTCCAAATTAGCCAAAAGTGGCACAAAAGCGAAGTAAAATAAAACAGATCAATCAATCAATAAAATATGAACCAAATCCCAAAACATAATTGCAATTCAGCAGTCAACCACTTTTAACAAATTACTTATCTGGCCAAAACACCTGGCACCATATTAGAACAAAAAGTTCCATCTTCAATACCTGAGAACCGTATTATAAATCAAATTATGAAATATTTTTGTACCTCCTAATTTCATTCCTTTATTTAGTATCTCCATATTATATTTCAATCACACTAGGAAAGATTTAAGTCAATACTTACCTTCGTTTACAGAAATGAAGTATTGCGTCTTTTACACAGCGTCGATGCGTCTAGATTGTATCACCCTTCTGTTAAGATATATTGTGCTTGGTGGCATATTTCAAAACACTCCGGTTACAAAATTGTAATTACTTGGTTTTGACAGGAAAACATGAAATATGTTGTGAAATGCCAACCACCTGGTGAGTAATAATCATTTTTCAACGAAGAACGAAATGTTGAAATTTTTAATCTGTCAGAGAAACTGACAGGAATATATGATTAACAATGTACATCCCATATCATACCGGGAAATATATTATCCAAGTAACACAATAAATTGTGCTTTATAACAATACTTCGGATTTTAGGTTTCTAACCTATTTATTTCCTTTGCAGGTAAATAAGAAATAACAAGTTACGTAAGCGTTTCATAAAAAAACGCAACAACGAACGAAGTTTCATAGTGCCCTAAAAACGTATCTTCCTTGTTGGAACCTATTTTAGGTTTATGCGCATAAAGCAAATATTTTCTTTAGGTTTGTATGTGTTCCTAAAGGTTTTTAAGGATTTTTGTATCACACCGAGGTATTTTCTTGCTTTGTTACCGATAAAAGTCAAGACTAACGTGTTTGAAACAAACGTTCTCTCAATTTCTCTTCCTACAAGTAAATGATGTTTTCTAGACCTCTGAACCAGTGGTTCCCAAAGACTGCGACAAGGTGTTCGTGGCTGGCTTGCAGGGGCGCCACGAAATGTTCCAATAGATTCAATCAATGATATGAATGTTCCAAGGATGTGCTTATTTAGTACATTTAAGGCGTTGTGGATACGAAGGGCGAACTCAACAAACGTGCATTGTGAGGAAAATACGTTCCAGGTTTTCAGGCACAGTGAGAACTCCACAAAAAACTGTGTAAATCACGTTTGAAACTTTCCGATCTACTGTCAATAAGTTCTTGTAGAGCTCGGGTAGAACTGTGCCTGTCAACTTGAAACGTATTTCCCTCACTAAGTATGTTTCTTGAGTTTACCCTTTGTATCTGCAACGCCTCATTTACACATAAAATATTTCTGAATTTCAATATGTTTTTAATTTTTAACTTAAGGCAAACAGCCTAACCGAACTAACTGTCCGCTGCAAGTGTTACACAAACCTACATTCTGACTTGAGAGGGTGACACTAAGGGTGGCGTGAAACAAAAAAGTATGAAAATCCCTGCTCTAAACAAACCAAAATGTCTAGCGCCACTGTTATCTGCACGATAGTTCTGTGCTATGTGGCATCCATGCCTTCAAAAGTAACGTTTTAACATTCAAATATGCACCACTGGCTGTTTTTTTTAAAAAAAATTCATGTTAAATACATAAGATGATCCTCACTGAAAAAAAAACGATGCGTGACTGTGGATAACTAACTAAACTAACTATCTAGCCCTCTTAAACCCGAAGGTTCATGGCTGCAGAAACACAGGCCTTCCGTCTGTCCCTATCTTGAGCAAGATCTATATACTCTTTTCCATCCCTACCGATTTCCCTTAGGTCCATCTCAACGTTGTCCCTCCATCTTCGTCTTGGCCTTCCTACAGGTCTCTTACCATCAGGTTTCCCAATAAGAATCCTGTAAACTCCTCTTTCCTCTCCCATTCGTGCCACATGGCCTGCCCACCTAAGTCTTCTTAATTTAATTATTCTAATAATATCTGGACATGAATACAAATTATGAAGTTCTAAATTATGTAACCTTCTCCACTCACCTGTCTCCTCATCCCTTTTAGGTCCAAAGATTTTCCTAAGGATCTTATTTTCAAATACTCTCAATTTATGTTCCTCTTTCAATGTAAGGGACCAAGTTTCACACCCATATAATACTACAGGCAAAATTACTGTTTTGTATATTTTAACTTTTAGTTTTTTAGATATTAAACGAGAAGACAAACGTTTATGAAGAGAGAAGTAACATGCATTTCCTGAATTAAGCCTACTTTTTATTTCCTCTTTAATATAATTTTCATTTGTTAATATTACTCCTAAGAATTTGAATTTGGAAACTGGTTCAAACGAGTAGTCATCAATAATTAGATTTTGATTATTACCTAACACTTGGTTTCGGCTTGTAAGTATATATTTAGTTTTCTCTTTGCTAACTTCCAAACCTATCTCTTTAGCAGTTTTTAAAAATATTTTAGCATTATTCTTAATTATATTTATATCATCCCCTACTAAGTCTACATCATCTGCATATGCTAACAACTGAGTCACACCATTTAATTTTAGTCCTTCTTTAGTTTCTTTTACCTGCCTAACAGCATATTCTAAGGCAAAATTAAATAGCAATGGAGATATTGCATCTCCTTGTTATAACCCATCATGAATTGTAAATTTGTCAGACATATTAATACCCACACGAATTTTACTTTCTGTTTCACTGGTGCATATTTTTATCATACTAACAAGCTTCTTAGGTATTCCAAACTCTACTAATATATTATATAATTTATCTCTTTTGACCGAATCATATGCTTTTTTGAAATCAATGAATAGCTGATGGACATTTTGATTATATTCCCACTTTTTTTCAAGTGTCTGTCTGATGTGAAAAATTTGATCTGTAGTTGATCTGTTACGTTGAAATCCACATTGATAATCACCTATAATTTCATGAGCATATGGGGTTAGTCTTGTTAAAAGAATGTTAGATAATATTTTATATGTTGTTGAGAGTAGAGAGATTCCACGGTAATTATTGCAGTTCATTTTATCACCTTTTTTAAATACAGGAACAATTATGGATTCTTTCAACTGTTGACTGTGGATAACATTATAAAAAGAGTTATGTGTACAGGGTGGTCACTCTAGGGCCAATATGAAAATCAATTATACTTACTGGTTTTCAAGGCTATATTTTCAAAAAAATTCAAAGGGAGATATTTTCTCTTTTTCAACCTTACGTATTAACGCCTGTCACCACACACACACACACACACACACACACACACACACACACACACACACACAGACGTGCATACATTGCCTTGTGGGACTCTGTTAGTGAACATACACTGTGGGGACCGGGGGAAAATACAGTCGTAGTCTGACGTGAGTGTTGAAATCATATGGCAATGGCAAATAACACAGCAAAACTATAAACACCCGAAAATTAAGAGAAACCTAAATTGTGAGCAAATTTTACAAGAAAAACATTTCCTGTCCTTGTGGGGACACCAGTATTAACAAGGCCTGTTAAATCAGGTGGCCTCGGTCCCCACAAGGTCCATTAGAATCATGAAAATTTACACACGGTTGATTCTGTACAGACGCTGTTGGTACCAATGTGTAAATAAGTTTGAAAATGCTGCCCTGTTGGTACCTGACAATAAAAGAGAGGAAATAGTTTCATTCGGTGTCGATTTATGCAGTTTTAGTCAGCTATAATATTTTTCATATATAAAATCGTAAATATTTGTCCTGCAGAGAATAAACCACTGGAAAAGAGAAACAGATATTACATGAAATAGGAGTCATTTGACGGACACAAGAGCACAGTTAAAATTATTGTGTATGTAATTAAATAACTGATAAATAAAGTTAGCAAAATAATTATACGAACGAGTGTTGTGCTATTTTGGTTAGAAAATAAATACTTCTGTGTTGTAAAGTGAAAACAAGAAGTAAAAAAGCTACATAGCACGCGGATATCAAATAATTATAATAATAATATCGTGTGATATGATGTGAAAATCATGCAGAGGGATATAGGACTTGAATTTAGCGCCTAAGTGACGATCACGGTTGTGGCCGATTCACGAAAGTTCTGAGTTCGATTATTTTCATCATTGTCCCTTCATCAATTTTATCTGGACGTAACGATTAGCCAATAGAGGCAGAAAAAACGATGCAAAATGTGATATATACAGGGTACCTTGCATTGTTCTCACAAATTACACTGATTAACAAAAAAATAATTTCGGCGGATATCTTGGTATCCAACACGCGTTCTAAGACAATTGAAACATGCTGATTCACAATATGCAAACCATTTGTCTGTAACACCCACCATTCTTGAGATATACGACATCGATCATTTATATATGTTTAACATTGTATCAAAGCAAACAACTCACAGACATAGGTGAGTTGCTACATAGAGTACTATTGAACATAGCTTTAGCTAAGAAAATAATGCAAATGCATCACATCACACATATACTATACAGTAACATCTAGTTGAAGATATAATACACATATAAATACATACATATAGAAAATACTTCCTTAATTTAAGGTGTTTGGTTTGAATTTCTTGGCTGTAGAGTTGCGTTTGTGCTGAGCATTTGGCATGTCGCGCAGAAGCCTCCAACAGTAGTCCGCCTACATTGCTGCACTCCATCGATACTGATAGCGCGATTCCATCACCGAGATGTCCTGATGAAAATGTTCACCATGTTCGTCGCTGACTGAACCTAGGTTCTCGGGGAAGAAGTCAAGATGTGAGTCGGGGAGATGAATTTTGAGGGACATGTTGCAACCCAGCTGTCTTCTGTACGCACCAATGCACTTCTGCACAACATTCACATAGTCAGCAGATTTATAATTTCCAATCAAATTGACTACGACTGACTCGAATGCCACCCACTAAGGCTTGGAAGTGGCTGTCAGCAATGATCTTCCTTATTTGTGGACCAATGAACACACCTTCTTTGACTTTCGCATAACTCCGGAAACTTCTTGCACAGGTACCGAAAAGCCTCTGAGTCGTTGTCTAGTGCCTTCACGAAATTCTTCATGAGTCCCAGCTTCAAATGAAGCGGTGGCATGATAACTTTTTCACTCTCAACCAACGGCACACGAAGGACATTTTTACTTCATGGCTGCATTCTATCTCTGATCAGCCAATTCTTCTTTATGTAGTGGGGTGTAAGGGGTGCTCCTTCCACATAGTGCACCCAATGGTCAACCTCACTTCCACGTAGTACACCCTCGACTGCAGACTAACAAGGCTCTGGCGACTGGCCCCATGGCCAGTATAATTTTGTTTGTATTGTCCTGTGTTTTGTCCTTATTTGTGCTGAGTGCTCCTTTACAGCCTCAGCTTTTAACGAAAGTCAGATGATTTTAATATTTTATATTTCATGCTTTTAGTTATGCAACGTTACAGTTGTTATTTGTTACGATAAGGGGCTGGACCCCGAATAATGTGACGGGTGCAAAATAGCCTTAGTGCTGACGCACCTAAAATTTTAAATTCAAATTCAATTATTTATGTAGTGGTGGTTCCTATCTCTGCCATCCCACTCGCAGATGAAGCAGCAGTACTTCTTCGCCTTCCTTATCAACGGCGCAAGTTGCGTGCACATGACAAACATATGAACTGTGGTGCCCACGACTTACCACTATCTACCTTCGAATCAAAATATAGTTCATATGCTTTCTTCAGAAACTGTGGAAAAGTCTTCCGATGGGATTTCTGTTAGATAGCCGATCTGGTGAATTTATGCAACCTCTGGACGCCATAATCTACTGTCACTCAAAATAAAAAAGAAACAAATGAAAGTATAATAATGCGATCTCGAAAATATTTCGACGTATTACATGAAGTATAACTGTGTTCACAAACGACGAAAAAATTCGGTGTTGCAAGAAAAATAACTAAAAACGACGATTTTTGTTTGAGGAACTGTATTCCATGAAAAATAAAATTTTTTCGATATCTTCAAAACCTGACGTGATAGTGCAAAACAATTTTCAGATTTGAAATTAGCATGAAAAACTGCATTAGAAAATGTCAACATCATGTAATATATCTACAGCTTGTTTATCAGTGTTATTTATGTTTAATTTATATGCATTTCAAATCATGCTTTGCTTTACCTTAAACGTTGATTTCTACCTAAATTAAATTAAACATTAAAATGCTGTCCAAGGCAAAATTTATTGTATAAAAGTATACACTAAGAACATAACGTTTCCACCCTCTAACAGACCCTGTTAGAGGGTGGAAACGTTAAGTTTTTTGTGTATATTTTTATACAATAAATTTTGCCTTGGACAGCATTTTAATGTTTTATTAACATAGAAACAAGGCTCAACCGTGTTCCTAAGTTAAATTATTTAATAATTTAAAAAAAAGTTTTCAGAAGGCATATAACTTCTGACGGAAAAGTGCGTAGTGTCCCTACAACGTTGTTATCTTCCATTGCAGAAGTATGTAGTGCGCTCAAAGGTATATAAGAGCTTAGAAATTTTTCAAGGAGAAGGGGGAGGGGTGTATCATGGGAAAATGTCAATATATGAATCAAGGAAGCTAAAATGTAACGTAACACGTCATAGAAATACTAACAGTAACTGCTATTATTATTGTTGATTCATGTACATTTCTAATTTATGAAAATAATATATGTATATTATTGTTATATGCATTATTAACATCTCACAAATTTAATCAATTTACATTATATGCACGCATGCTTTGAAATAAGGAAGTCATGGCTTCAATTCGCGATAGAAATTCGATATACGTTAAGAAACTTTTTATCACCACAAGCTTATCTTTATGTTGTCGAAGTGTATTATCTGCTCACAAGGTTTATTAGTGCCGATACAAAATGAGTAGTGTTCCTACAAAGTTATTATGTTCTGTTGAAGAAGTGTATGATGTCCTCTCAAGGTTTATTACTTCTGGTGCAAAGTGAGTAGTGTCCCCACATGGTAAATATCTTATTTTGAAGAAGTGTATGATTTCCTCACAATGTTTATTACTTTTTATGTAAAAGTGAGTAGTGTCCCCACAAGGTTGTTAACTTCTTTGGAAGAAGTGTATGATGCCCTTACAAGGTTTAATACTTCTGGTGCAAAAGTGAGTAATGTTCCCACAAGGTTAATATTATTTTCTGTTGAAGAAGTGTATGATGTCCTCACAAGGTTTATTACTTCCGATGTAAAGTGAGTAGTGTCCTCACAAGGTTGTTATCTTATGTTAAAAAAGTGTATGATGTCCTCACAAGGCTTATTATTTCTGATGAAAAAGTGAGTAGTGTCCCAACAAGGTTATAGTCAGTTGAAAATGTGCATGATGTCCTCAAAAGTATAGGAGAGCTTAAACATTTTCCAAGGAAGAAGGAGTGGGGGACATAATTCATAGGCAAAATCAATATCTTAGTGAAGGAAGCTAACACTTTACCTTACATATCAAAATAATTGTAATTGTAACGTTTATTGCATATAATTTATTTATGATAATATATTATTGATTTAGTTTATTTTACTTTGTTTTTCTGCCACTTTTGGCTAATTACGAAGATGGAGATGAGTGATGATATGATAATATGTTATTGTTGCATGCATTATTACTTCTCAAAAATTAAATCAATTTACTTTATGTGCTCTATAATCTCTGGAGAATGCGAACGAACACAAGTCTCCTTGCGCAAGTGGTGACGCTAGACGGCTCCACCAATGAACAGATGAGAGGAAATGGCAATGCGTGAGAGGGAAAACCGTCTGCCGTTACCAGTCTTCATAGCAGTGTGTACTGCTTCGTTCAGCCCATTGGATTTCCCCCTTTCTGACGCTAGGGGCAGAATTGCTCCACTATCATCATGTGATGTACTTTGGTGCTTCTTTTACGATAAACAAAAATTATATTAACCAATTTGCATTAAATGTGAATCTGATTATTAGCAATGGCAATAAAAAAAACTTGATGCGTTCTGGTGCATCAATAGATATGATGTATTAGTTGTGTGTGTGTAGTCTTTTTAACATATGGCCTCCCCCATCGCGTAGTGGTAGCGTCGTGGCCATGTAATCAAGGGGTTCGGATTCGATACCCGGTGGAGGCACATAGTGGTTCGGATCCAAATTGAAACTGTAGGTCCAGTCCAAATTAGCTTTACTGTGCATAAAGTGGACTTAAAACACCATCTCAGTCAATCAATATTACACACTATTCTGATTACAAGAATCCACTATGTCAGTATTATATCTATGGATGATGCAACTGTGAATTAATTCTGGCGGGGACATAAATATGATATTAACCAGTATTTTGTTTTTCTATTTTGCACATTCCTCAGCTTGGAAGTGGCCGCTGCGGCTCAGTCGGTAACGCGTCTGACTACCATGCTAGAGGTCCCGGGTTCGATCCCGGGCCGGTTCAAATCGGGGAATTTTTCTAACGATGGAAGCTGCCCCGGCACCCACCCAGCGTCGAATAACATGGGTACCTGGAGGAAACCCTGGGGGGTAAAGGTGGCCAGGGTCGTGATGCTGATCACTTCACCCCCACTCACGACCGGATCAAGAAAGTGTGGGGCGTTACTTTCACACCCCTATACGCCTTCATGGCGTAGTGATAAGCACAAGGGAGCACTTTACCTTTTTTACCTTCTTTAGACATTCCTTCCACTGCAACTGCTTACGCATGATATACTGTTACCTGTAAACATGCTGAAGGGAAAGAACGGAACCACATATCATAGAAGAAGAAGAAGGAAGTGCAACCACAGTGAACGATCCCGAGGGTAATCGAGTGGAAAGCAGGTCATAATTATTTATTTTTTCAATCCAAGTGCCATTTTTGTTTTCGGTGTGTCCGTTCGGCGCTACGAACGTTCAAAATAGTCAGTTTTTATGACATTGCTTTCTGTGGTGATACCGCGCGTGCTATTGGTGCAAGGAACACATATTCTGACAATAGTAACGTGATCAGAACACATAACCTTCGGTTAGCAGAACCGACATTTTAAATGTTTCAAGTACTGTTCGGCGATATATCGTCCTGACGATATATCGTCAAGATATCCTGGCGATATCTATCGTGTAAAAGGAGACGATATATTACCGATATCACAATATGGAAAAAATATCGTATCATATCGTCTACGACGATATTTTCTTGACAATATATCGTTATATCAAATTTCCGATATCGTCCATCCCTGCTTTTAAGTCCAATTTATACACAGGTGTTAATCAACCCGCTTCTGCGTTGGATACGATGTTTGTTTATAAATTCTACGTAATCTGGTTATTTCACGTCATTCGACGTTGTGGTTTAATTATAATGATGAGGATGACTGGTGAACTCAAGAACATGGTGATTGAAAAACACAACGACGAGGGTTCTAATCTGGGACCTATGACATACTACCAGCCGCATAATGATTTTTAAACGTAATAAGGAATAACCCAACGAAAAGCAGACTTCAGTTTTTCTGATCCAGAAGTCCTGTCCCGGTTTAAATTTTGGGAAATGATTTCCCTACTTTCGGGATTTCTGATAGGTCAGGAATATAAAATGATTTCGAAATAAGAATTCTGGATATACTAAATTATCAGAAGGGAAATCTTCTGGAAATTACATACCAATACTGAAAATTAGTTTCTTGGGGACAACATGTGCGTGGAACTCAATAATTTCAGGAGTCTGGAAATTCTGAACATTACCCATCCATAAAATATCCTGAACTGGTCGGGAAATACGTGAAATTTCTGTCATGAAGGTCGGGATAGTTTTATTTACCGTACCGATCCTGTCCCGGACCATTAAACTCATATCACTCACCCCCCAAAAGTAAAACAAAAATGGGAAAATGGATAAAGTATCCAAAAGAAATGGTGCAAGCTGAGGCATAAGGAAAATAAATTAATCGTTGCCTTCTTCCAGTAGACCTATGTCATTTGACGCTTTTTGGTCTTTCGAATAAATTATAGTGAAGGAAACTAGTAGCTAAATAATTTGAAAAATATCATTAGTCTGGTCGTATTTTGTGGCGGACAAGTAAGTGTAGCGCCAGGATTCCTAGATTCGAATCTTTGTCAAGGCATAAAGTGTTTCTGTCTTTCCATCTATTTCAAAATTCCATCCTTGTCATTGCGATTAGCTAAATTGGCATAAAAGTGACGCAATAATGCAGATGGAATTATTTTGATCTTTCCTCAAACAGTACATTTACAAGGGTCATTCAGGGTTGAGCGAGACTATCATTGCAGTGATATTTTTATAGCCACCAGGTGTTTACAACAGCTGGCCCGCGACGAGGAGGCAGACTTCCCTGAAGCAGCGGCGATTGCATTGAGATACTTTTTTGTGAACAATCTAGTGACTGCTAGTGATACAGTAACAAACGCTATGACGTTACAAAAGCAAATAAATGAACTTCTACAAACAGGTGGTTTCGAATTGTGGAAACGGTCCTCGAACCATTCAGAAGTATTGAACAAAATCCCTGTACAACTACGAGAAACCAACTCTCCAATAGATGCGAGCATAAATGAACACATACAGGATCGAATGGGATCCAGCAAGACTAACAATTTATTGATGTAATTATATTAAGAGAATAAAGAAAATGTAAAGAGATTTTCGAAATTCTGATCTAGTTGACAATGCACTCTAAAATCTTTTCCGCATCAAGCGCAGCCATGCATCCAGTATCGGTGCTGCAACCCGCAAGTCACGAGCACTTGACCAAGCTCACCCTGTTATCAGACATCGCGAAAATATTAGCCCCCTAGTGTGGATATTTCCAATAATTGTCAAAGCAAAGATTTTCATGCAAACACTTTGGCAAGCCAAACTTGACTGTGACGATATATATACTTCCACCAGCATGCATGGCGACGTTATCGAGCGGAGTTCCATAAGTTGCTGGATATTAAGGTGCCAGTAGCATCGTGTCTTCAAACCCCCTAACGTGCGAACTCATAGGCTTTGGTAACAGTTCCGAGCGAGCCTATGCGGCTACGGCCTATTTACGTTTTATATACAGGGTGGCTCAATAAGTCACTTAACACCCCCAGTACAAGGCCACTGCGGCATGGGAAGTAAAAATGGCGATGACCAATCGTTATCAGGCCAAGGGGGAACCACACTGACGTCACCCTCATGGTCGGCAGCCATCTTGATGCACGCCATCTTGAATTTAACTTCAGAAATGTAAATGGGAAGGGGGTCGTGCGACATAATCAAAATGGGCTAGAATTTCACCAGGAAAACAACTGTGACATTTGTTTTCACCTAACTTTAATTGTTGCAGAGTTAACAATACCACAAAGTTATGGCTCAATAAGTCACTTAACACCCCCAGTACAAGGCCACTGAGGCATGGAACGTGAAAATGGCGATGACCAATCGTTATCAGGCCAAGGGGGAACCACAATGACGTCACTCACATAGTCGGCAGCCATCTTGATGTCCGCCATCTTGAATTCAACTTCAGAAATTTAAATGGCAAGGGGGTCGTTCGACATATCAAAATGGGCTAGAATTTCACCAGGAAAACAACTGTGACATTTGTTTTCACCTAACTTTAATTGTTGCAGAGTTAACAATACCACAAAGTTATGGCTCAATAAGTCACTTAACACCCCCAGTACAAGGCCACTGAGGCATGGAACGTGAAAATGGCGATGACCAATCGTTATCAGGCCAAGGGGGAACCACAATGACGTCACTCACATAGTCGGCAGCCATCTTGATGTCCGCCATCTTGAATTCAACTTCAGAAATTTAAATGGCAAGGGGGTCGTTCGACATATCAAAATGGGCTAGAATTTCACCAGGAAAACAACTGTGACATTTGTTTTCACCTAACTTTAATTGTTGCAGAGTTAACCATACAACAAAGTTATAACACATGCTCAATGTGACGTCCCTCTTGCGCAACACACACGTGTAATCGTCTCTCCCATGACCTTACCACATTCTGAAGAACCTCAGGAGTTATTGCAGTACAGGCATCCACAATGCGTGTGCGCAAGTGGGCCAGATCCCTGATTTTCGTAGCATACACCACGGCTTTCAGGTGTCCCCAGAGGTAAAAGTCCAATGGTGTCAGGTCAGGTGAGCGTGCAGGCCATTCCACAGTCCCTCGGCGACCAATCCAGTGGTGAGGGAGTTGTTGATCCAGGTACTGACGGACTATCATCCCATAGTGCTGTGGAGCACCATCTTGCTGGAACCATTCAGGATAGCTCCCATCCTCGGACAGTAAGGATGGTAAGATCTGCTCCCGTAGCAAAAGCAAGTAGCCCTCTGCATTTAAGTTGCCCTCAATGAAAAATGGACCAACAAGTAGGGAACCCCAAGTACCACACCACACCATTAGCTTCCCGCCTCCCGTCACCTTGCTGGGATCTGTCCAATGTGGATTTTCGGGTGACCAGTACCGCAAATTTTGCTTATTCACCTCTCCCGACACATAAAAATTAGCCTCATCACTGAACAGAATCTTGCTACCGACGGCAGGGGCACGTTGCAGTTGTGCTATAGCCCATTCACAAAACTGCAAACGCCTGTCTGGATCGTCCTCACTAAGGTGCTGCTGCAGCTGTATCTTATACGAATGCCATTGGTGGTCACGTGTAATCCTTTGAATTGAATCCCTGCTGACACCGCTTTCCAGCGCCAGTCTCCGTGTGCTACGGGTTGGGGACTTTGCAAATGATGCCAAGACCGCTACAGCAGTACCCTCATCCGTGGCTGTTTTCGGACGTTCATGTCGCGCTTGTCATCCACAGATCCAGTATCTTGGAACTTTGAAAGCAACTGGCTGACGGCCACATGTGACACCGGTTCTCTTGCAGGATTGGGGTTATTGAAGTCTGCGGCAATGTCACGCGTACTTCTCTCCCCTTACATCAATATGATGGCAATCCGTTCCTCACGTGTTAGTGGCATTTTCGTTCAGATCAGTGAAAAAGGAAATATGCTACTCTTGACACGATCAATTCACATCATCACTCTTTTAAACTTTTATGTGAAGACAAAACACAATCGTAATTCCCATGCCAACCAATACTACAAGATATGTACATACCGGTAAGTCAATATCCGGACATTTTCAGTGATTGGTCTAACAATAAATACCACATAATCAGAACGATAATTTGGACAATAAACATTTAAGCAAAAAAGGAAAGGACGTGTCACTCTCCCATGCGGAAATCGCCCTTAAATTTAAAGTTAGGTGAAAACAAATGTCAAAGTTGTTTTCCTGGTGAAATTCTAGCCCATTGTGATATGTCGCACGACCCCCTTCCCATTTAAATTTCTGAAGTTGAATTCAAGATGGCGGGCATCAAGATGGCTGCCGACCATGCGGGTAACGTCATTGTGGTTCCCCGTTGGCCTGATAACGATTGGTCATCGCCATTTTCACGTTCCATGCCGCAGTGGCCTTGTACTGGGGGTGTTAAGTGACTTATTGAGCCACCCTGTAGAGCGACGGCAGTGTAGAAGTTCATCTCGTAGCAAGAAAATCGAAAGTCGCGCCTTTAAAAAATTTAATATCCCAGACTCGAGCTCTGTGCTGCTGTGTTACTCACACGTTTGCTGCAGACATATAAAGGAAGCTCTTCATTTGAACATTACGAACATGCTTGCATTCACTGACTCTTCAATAGTGTTGTGTTGGATGAAGTCTTCTCCTTCTAACTGGCGTACATCTATTGCCAATGGAGTCGCTAAAATACACGACGTTCTCCATGCAGAGAATTGGTCCCACGTGTGCAGGGAAGAGAATCCAGCTGAATTGGAGACAAGCAAAATTTCTCCCTCAACCCAGCTCGAACGTGATCTTTGGTTTTTCGGCCCACAGTGGTTACTTAATCAGCCCTTCCTTGCTACATGCGCGGTCAACGCAGCAGAAACAGCTGAGGTGGAGAGAGAGGAAGAGAGGAGTAGTTATGTACCCGCGTTGAGTCCGATAAAAATTGATTGTTAAAGATCGATCAAAGATCAATTGATGATGTAGGTGTGGGGGTAAGCAAGGGTATTGTTTTGTGTGATGACGTCATGGGTTGGCTTGTTTTGATTGGTGTGACGTCATAAAGTGGGTGTGGTGTAGTTTGTGAGCCTTGTTTGGATTGGTTGTTAGGGAGGAGGAAGAGAGGATGAAGTTATCAGTAGCGACGGTTGGGAGCGTGATGTTGTTCTGGGAACTGTAAGAACAGATGGTGTGACTGATATTCTCGGAACTGGGAGTGTGGCGTGTGTGTCGGGATGGAGATAAGGTTTGCAGGGAATTAATGGATGAGAACAGAGGGTGTTTGTCTGTTACAGAATTCTTAAAACGGTTGAGTGTGTGGTGTGTTTGTCGGGATGGTGATAAATTGGGATGGTGTTAAGGTTTTGGGATGGTGATGTTTTCCGGATTGTTAATGGATGAGAGCAGATGGTGTGTGAATGTTATGAAATTCGTGTAACCGTTGAGTGATATGTGTGCCGTGTTTGTTGAGATGGAGATAGGGTGTCTGGAATTGTAATGTGCCTGGTAATTATGGAATGTGTTGTGAAATTCTCAGAATGACTGTTGAATAAAAGAAGAATAAAAAGTGTGTGTCGGGTAGAATGTGATGGAGGAAGGACAGGAAAAAGAGAAAAAGGAGTCGGAGAGTCTAGATGTAAAGAAAACAAATAGAGCAAGAAAAGTTGGTTTCGCGGAAGAAGTGACTGTGTATAAAGTACCACGACAGGAAGAAGATAGGAGAGGAACGTGGGCGTTGGACGCTTTGCGGGAACAAATGCGAGCAATATGTATGATGACGTAGATCGGAAGGGATGTATATAAAGGATTAGTGGAATGCGAGAATTACCAGAATCAGCATTTCAGTTTTCGAAGCAGCAGAGCTTTCTATCACCTGGAACGGAACATCGAATATCGGAATCTTTGTTGCCTGCAAAGTTACCTTGTACAGAGAATAGCAGCTATATGTGCCGACGCAGAAAGACTGTCAGGATCATCATCTGTCTTAGCAGGTATCGAGGTGAAGTAACTGAAAGGTGAGTATGGGTGTAATATCATGGCTGGCGAAATTTCTGAGTGTTACGATCGGTAGGAAGTCCTCCGATCAACCGCCGCAGATTGACTCAGCATGTAGTTCGCGCCCGCTACCGTCGCCTCCACAATCACCGATAATGTGAAGATAGCTGACGGAAGAGGAGACAAGCTAAGAAAAAACTTATGTAGACGTTCCGAAATATCTGACGGAACAACAATTTCGGACAATGTGGGAAGCTAAAAACATTGAAAAGCATCAATATGACAGAATTAAAGATGGCCGGATAGACAAGATCGGTGGTGGTGTGAGGAAACGGGAACGTAGAGTTGATATCAATCCTATGTACGGGTATACGGAGCGCTGTCCAGGCCTGACAAGGTGTCTCGTATATCTGGTAAGAGTTTCTGCATCGAAAGAACCAAAAAGTTACAAAAAAAGAATATCGGCGAGAATAAATTCTAAATTGCTAATATTCGATATCGATTCGGAATCGCTTTTGATAACATTTTATAATAGAAATTTGAATGATGAGTGTGTGATGCAGTGCGACGATCAAGGGTTCCGATCGACATGTACTGCATTAACGATCGGAAAAGTGGTTTTACGAGACACGTTACCGGTTTGAGAAAGCACGTGTTTACGGGCATGTTCCTTTTTGTGCCAGGAGTAACCGGGTAGCAAGTGAGATAGCTGTAAAATTATGCCGTGCAGGACCATTTATTGTAGCGTCGGGAATCGCCCCACTAGAATGTCTGTGTATGGAGACGGAATCGGAATTAAATCCTGAATATGTAGATGTGACGCATCTGCATGTGTCTCCATACTGCCTGGCTCGAAAATATATCATGATGGCAGACGAGAGACAACACATGGACACATCGAATTTGGCATTGGTGCTGTATGAGAATCTGGACGAGTTGCTGAATGTGGAAATTCCAGAGTTGTACCGGGTAGGTTGCCATAAGAAATATATGGTTGTTGAGAACAATGATGTCGCGGCACTGATGCACGAACTTTGTAAAACGTATACAGAATCTGTGCTAAAGGTGGCTGAAATATTGCACTGGTTTCGGTGTAATATAAGTTTGGATTAGTCATTGGTGAGACACTAGACACAAAAGGTCCTACATTACATGTTGAACAGATGGCGGAATTTTCCGCCCATCTTTCAAGTAACCCGAATATCAGACGGAAATATCTCTTTCTTTCCAGTATTGGTAAGCTAGAGGAACAATTTGAAAGTCGCAGGCCCCATCGGGAGTTTCCGGAAATAGTTGCAGAAACAGATACTTCGGAAACGGAAGAAGCAGAGCAAAAGGTGAGAAAAGAAAAATATTACCTTTATTTATGTATTTAGTGTAGATCTACTCTACATCATCATCTTCCTCGTCAGCGATATCGATGACGGGAGGAGGTGTAATAGCAGTAAGGAGTTGAGATCAGCTTCAATTTTGAGAATAGGGTCCCGGCACTTAGACTGGAGGTTAGTTATCTCAGAGTGGAGACTAGAATTGAGAGCATCTTGTAATATTCGAAATTTGACTCTCATATCAAGTAGAAGAATTTCATCACAGTGATCATTGTGTTTTATATGACCAGAGATATCATTAGGCATGTTGGTAATGGTTACATATTATAGGATAAGTAATTTTCAACTCCAAAAACAAAGGCATAAGTTTATCATACTCTCCCAGCAACTCTGTATACAGAAAATCATTATATGGTGACAGTATTCACTTTATCATATTTAGTACGATATATATTACTCCCAGTAAATACTTTTATCTCGCCCTTCTTATCAGGATTTATGGTGAATTGCAGTTTCCCACCAATGAGGAATTTAAATAATTTAGATTATTATTAAAATATAAAATATTTTACCAGTATCATTATTATATTCTGTTAGGATACTGTTCAAGTGGATAATCAGTAGTCTATTTATATTGCAAATATTGTATTGGTTCCCATCTCCTAGGCAATGTATGTATTTCACATGAGAGAATCTGTCTCTTGTCATCCTCTGAATCCAGGCAAATTTTCTTATTTTACATGTAGTTAATATATGATCAACACTTTGAATCCTTTCTTCCCTTACTTTCGGAGACTTAGTTTTGAGACAGTTGTAATAATCATCAAAAGGAGAGTTTATTCTCTACTATTGTTCTACCTACTGACTTGGCTTTTTAATAATATCTTTTTCTGATCTCATTGCATACATCTTTGATCGTAATCCAATAAATTCCTTAAAAATACCATTACTTTTTTCATCTTTTAGTTTGCCAGGCACCTTTTTGTTGTGGGAAGGAATATCAAAATTTGGAGGGTATGAAGATGTGTCAAAATAATCAACCACCTTAGGATGTTTTATATCTTCATACAGATCAGGTGTCTTGATATGATATATAAAACTATCTGTGTCCATATACAGAAGAGAAATGTCATATTTTAAAGAAGGATTTATTGTAGCATAGCGAAGTTGCAACATGCAGAGCTTAGACATATCCAGAAGTGGAGCTCCCACATAGATAGATTTGCTAAATTTGAACCATGGTTTCTCCATTTGAAAAAGTCACAAATCTTCATGATATATTGTTCTCCATCTAAATTTTGGATATGCCACAAATTTAATACACTTTTTTGAATGAGAGATTAGTCTTACATCTTCATGCTTCCTAATATTCTCCATGGTCTTACCATAGACAACATTATTTATTAATATATAGACATCCTAGTCTAAATCTGAAGTTGCAAGTGTTTTGTGTCTTGTGTTAGTTTCAATATACCACTCTGAATGCTTGAACCTGAGAACTCTCCGAATTTGCACTATACGAACCTTTTTTCCATTAAAAATTTGAGATTCTTATAGTGTATGACATATCTCTCTCTAGATTCAAGAGTTATTAGAAGCTTATTTTCTTTTGATTCAGGTGAACACTTGAACTCAGAAAACAAATTATATAATTTATGGGGAAAATTAAGTTCAACTAGTAGAATTAACATCACAATTATAAATAAACCTATATATCACGATTGCTCTTGCAAAAACGTACTACAACAACTCTAAGTAACAACTACTTTTAAGCAACTGATGAAAAATATTTCTCAAACAAAATTAGTAATCTGCTTGTAGCATAATCTCCAAATACACTCTCAACCAATCAACAGAGTGCTACATGACTCTAAGGGTAGAATTCCTTAGCTAGATTTTGAAAAATGTTAATCACCCCAGTACGAAGTTTTTTTTAGTATTCGTACTAGGGTTTGGCATTTTGCTACTTCTACAGATTAGCTAAATCCAGCAGAAGATATGAAAATATAGCATAATTTTGGTCAAAATAGGATATGGTATCAAACAAACTTGTCTGCAAAAAAACAAATTAACTTACTCTACTTCAGAGGCTAATGAAAGACTTTGAAATACAGACATGCGCAAAATAGAGCATAAAACACTTCAAGGCACGCACACACACACACACACAACTGTAAAAATATGGACGTAAAATGCTTTGGTTCTTCCGGATGAGCTGGAAGGAACCACAGCTATCTACTATTTTATACCCTAGTACGAGGGTTTTAAAATTCGTGGTAAAATTAGGCAATTTGCTACACCTACAAATTAGCTAAATCCACCAGAAGATATGAAAATATAGCTTAATTTTGGCCAAAATGGGTTATGGTATCAAATGACCTTGGAAAAGGTCGTCCGGTGAATTAATCAACTAGTACTACAGCCGATCATAGGACCACCTCGTCCGTGTCGATGCAGCTTCTTTCCTCGAGTCCCAGCCATTTTACCAGGTGCTTCTTTCCTTTCTTGCGCTGAACTTTCTCGATGAGGTACGCGTCCCGATGTTTTGTCTTCGAGAGCTTCTCCTCATAAAATCGCCCTTTCAAAATTTCTTTGCGAGCATCCTTTATTAGGTATGTGTGCCTCGTCCTCGGCATTACCCGAACCACGGTGAAAAGTTTCGTGCTCCAATGACCGGTGAACCCCTCTTCAAACGTGCGCTTGAACTTGCTGATACTCACCTGGTCTCCTACTTTGTATTTTGGTTTCTTGGTAGTAAGTTGGTACTCGGGTCAGCAAACAGTGGAAATCAATCGCGCTTAATCGGACTTGGACACGTCGGCAGGTTTCATGCGTATCGTACGGTGGACCGAGTTGTTGTAGTCGTACACGAGTTCCTGCAATACATCAACCCACTTGTAGTTACCTTGAAGCGTTAATTGTTTCCACATGTGCTGCTTCAAAGTTCGATTGAAGCGTTCTACAATGCTGGCCTTCAGGTTGCTGAAGATCGAATAATTTTAGATGCAGTGCTTTTGAACAAACTGTCGGAATATCGAGTTGTAAAATTCCATTCCATTGTCCCTTTGCAGGTAGCATGGTGATCTAGCACCTTGCTCGAAAATAGATTTGATGCGTCCGTAACGCACGGATCGGTTTTGGCTTTCAGCGGCAGAGACCATGCATATTTGGAAAACGTGTCTATGACGATCATGAGGTACTTGTGACCTTTGTTGACTTTGTGCAAGTTCTTCAAATTGCCGCTGCTCATTTCGACGACGTCCGCCTGCCATAGCTCATCGATGCCCTTAGTGACCACCGGCAAGCGTTCGTAGTTGCGACGTGCAGGTTTATGCAGCTCCTCAACGATATCTTGCCTAGACATTGACTGAGAGATTTCGTCGGAAGGAAAAGATTACCGAAAATGGGTTATCCTCGGGGTTCAATTGTTTAACTTCGAAGAATAGCCTGTCTGCACTTTCAACGTCAAAAACGGATAATTGTTCATCCTCGAGTATTTTATATTTGCTGGTCGCTTCGCCCCAATATGTAATGGGTATTTGGAGAGCTCTCAATACCCAATCCCTTCTTTGCATGGTGAAGAGCGGTACTTAGGGATGCTTTCCAATTTTCCAGTATCTAAATTTGACAAACCGAACGGTTCCGTCGAAGAAAAAATCGTGAGTCTACTTATGAGAGTACAATTTATAAATGTTTCTGGCGCGTTCGTACGTCCAATGCCCTCGAACAATCGGAACACTTGAAGCCGGACAATCTCGTCGGAGAACAAATCACTCAGGTCCAATCTGCTCAGCATCCGTTCCAGGTGTTCCCCGATAATGTGAACTACCTCGTCGTAGCCGGGTTTGTTCCTCACATCGACGTACTGCTGCTTGAATTGTTCTTTCAAGTCATGAAGCATTGTGCCGAAGGCGGAAAAGGCAGATTCCTGGTTCTCTTTGACGGCGCCGATCTGAAGCTTAAGTTTCGCGACAATTTGCTGGAAGCTTTCCACATGCTTCAACTTGGAAGTGTGGGTCGCAGTGTCGAGGATTTTGGCCCTGATCTCTGCAAACAGCACGTGAAGGTTGGCAACATTTGGTTGGTGGTTAAAGCAGCAACCGTGTCACGAAGTTGCGCGATTTCCGTTTGGATGTTCTTGATATTGTCGGATTTCAATATTCGGTTCAGGGCCCTCTACACAGCTTTCACTTTCTGCGATGAGGGTATGGTGGCCACCGTACATTGAAGTTACGCCATGTCATCGTGGGTAGGCGTCGATCGCTGCAGAGTTTCCAACTTGGTCTGTATGTCGTCTATCAAGTGGTGAAAATGTGAAAGTTCGGATTCGGTTATTAGACTTTCCAGCTTGGAGATCTGCTTTTGAACAGTGGCCATGGTTTCGGCGATGCCGGGAAATTTCGATTCCAGAGCTTCATGGACGATCGAGAGATCTCTTTTCATTGTTGCACAAGTATCCTCGATGTGGGCTATGGTGCCTTGAATTTTCCCGAAAGCCTAGTAAGTCTCGAGGTGGAGTTTGGTGTTTTCTACGCTTTGAGCGGTGGAGTTCAGTTCGCAGGACGAAGACATATTGTGTTTGAAGGTTTCCAGCTTTATGAGTTTGGTTCGGACCTCGGTGATGGCCGCTTGCAGGGCATCTGTTTTAAAGTTCCATCTCAATGTTTTTCAGCGCGGGAATTTCCAAGGATTGAAACTGCTCGCGTAAATCTGCATAATCATCCTGAGTCTTGATACTCTGAACGATGGATTTCAGCTCGGTCAGGATGCTGCTCGTGTGATCCTCTAATCTCTGTTTCAGTTGTTCCACATTTTGAGGATGGGCGGGGCACTGATACTGCAGACTGGCTATTTCGATCTGCAGGATGGAGTTGAGCGTAGACTGCAGGTCCTGAAAGTCGATTCGCAACTTCTTGATACTAACGTCAAGCATGAGAAGCTCGTCGCCTTGGTCGTCGTGCTTCGAGTGGCCAAAGATGTCGTTAGGCATTGCTACTATGCTTATTTATTATAGGGTAGGTGATCCGCATCTTCACGAACAAAGGAATGAGTTTGTCGTACTCACCCAGAAGATCGACGTACAGGCAATCGTCTGCAGACACATCGTACGTGGTGGTGCTGTCCATCATATCGTGCTTAATGCGATAAATGTTCTAGAAAAAAGAAATCTTGACTTCACGCGCATTCTCCGGATTCACGATTATCTGAAGTTTACCACTGATCGGAATTTTGTAGAAATTTAGATTGTTGTTGAAGACAACAAGTTTTGCCAACATCGTCATTATATTTCGTCCAAATGCTTTTCAAGTGAATGACTAAGAGGCTCCTCAGTTTGGATAACATGGATTTCAGCAGGTCGAAGCTTGACGGTGCAGTCTGACTCGGGGCTTCCATGATAGTCTGCTTCCTGAAAACGAATACGTTCATAGGCATGGTTATTTTTTATGCGCGCAAGTTGAAATACCACGGCAATAAGTTGCAAATGTTGCGATTGGGGATTTTCGCCAAAAGATATATATCCGTGAAGTTAGCCTCATCACCGTAAGATAAGGTGTCATCCATTTAGGTCAGATTTGGTCGTAATAGAGTACGATGTTAGTTTAGATTAGGGTGTGAAAGAGTAACATGGGTCGGTAAAACTGCGAGCTTCACCGAGCCTCATTTTCGAAACAGCATATAAAGGGGCTCGATGAGTTGGCTACACTGTAAAATATACATCGTAAATAGCTACAAGTTAGCAACACTGCGAGCCCGACAGAGCCTCATTTTCAGTTGCAGAACCGGTGCACCTGCACTCCTTACACCTTACATTACTCAACTATTTAATGAGTGCCTTATCCAGAAGACATTCCCAGAAACCTGGAAGGAAGCAATTATTAATCATAAAGAAACATCCAAATAAAGATGAAACCAGGGTAAATTCATACAGACCAACTTGCCTTCTCAACGGTTTGGGAAAACTCGACGAGAAACTTATCCTAAAAAGACTAAAATAATTTCGCCTGCTCAATCCCATATCAGGGATACAGTTTGTGTTCACGAAAGGTAAATTCACTGACGATGCATTACGCCTGCTATCGTCTACAACACAAAACACTCCAAACAAATACATAGTAGGAATTGTG
Source organism: Lepisma saccharinum (assembly GCF_977018435.1). NCBI lineage: Eukaryota > Metazoa > Arthropoda > Insecta > Zygentoma > Lepismatidae > Lepisma > Lepisma saccharinum. The sequence goes on along the minus strand of NC_139245.1, from coordinate 63,344,879 downwards.
GTGAACATCGCCGGGGCATTTTACAACTTGTGGTAGTCCAGAGTCTTTCAAACACTCAAAGAAATGAATTGCCCAGGTACGCTATTTTTACTTCTGAAAAGAAATTTCTCTAACAGGAAAGGTATCATCAAGCTAGCATCAAATGTCCAGATCTACAATGAGTAAGATTACGAGGGTCACTATTTATATTTTCAGCCTTGGCAACACTGATTGAAGTTACGCGCGATTTGACGTTTGCACGGAATCGTCTGGAATTTTTTGACCATAACGTACTTCAAACGTTTTGTCAATAGCTTGATTTGTGTTGTTTATGTTGCCTTGGAGATTGCGCGACAACAATAAAATGGAATTAACTCGTGAACATTTTCGTGCGATGATTTTTTACGATTTTCGACGTGGATTATCAAGACAAGAGTGCATCGATCAACTCACTTCCACATTTGGCGATGAAGCCCCATCCTTTGCCACTGTGAAACGCTGGTATAACGAATTCAATCGTGGCCGCCATTCGCTCACCGACGAGATTCGCGAAGGTCGTCCAAAATCAGTTGTTGTTCAAGAAAACATTGATGCTGTGCAAAATGTAATACAGCAAGATCGTCATGTGACACACTGTGAGATTGAGGCAACCATAGGCATTAGTTTCACCAGCATATATAAAATATTACATGATCATTTAGCTGTGAGAAAGGTATGTTCTCGTTGGATCCCACACAATTTGTCAAAAACTCAAAAAGACGCTCGCGTCAATTGGTGCAAACAAATGCTCAATAAATACAATCGTGGTGCTTCAAAAGACGTATATAAGATTGTAACATGTGACGAATCATGGATATATGCATATGAGCCGGAACGTAAACAGCAGTCGACTGCATGGGTGTTTCAAGATGAACCCAATCCAACAAAAGTTGTTCGCGCTCGAAGCACATTGAAACAAATGGTCGCCTGTTTTTTCGGGAAAACTGGTCATGTTGCAACTGTGCCTTTAGAGGAACGTAGAACGGTCAACTCTCAATGGTACACAACAATTTGTTTGCCAGAGGTGTTCGGTCAAATACGGAAAACAAACAAACGCCGTCGGATCATTCTTCATCAAGACAATGCCAGCCGTCAAACATCTCGTCTAACAACCGACTTTATGAACAGTCAAAAAATCGTTTTGATGGTTCATCCGCCGTACAGTTCTGATTTGGCACCCAATGACTTTTTCTTGTTCCCGAATGTCAAGAATAAATTGCGTGGACAACGATTTTCGTCGGCGGAAGACGCCGTTGATGCGTTCAAAAACCATATTATGGAGGTGTCTCAATAAGATTGTAAAAACTGCTTTGACAAATGGTTCGAACGAATGCAAAAGTGTATTGACCATAAAGGAGAATACTTCGAAAAACAATAAAGCAGTTTTCAATGCCAAATTCCTGTTTTTTCATTGTTAGACTCAAAATATAAATAGTGACCCTCGTACGTTAAAAGTTTGTCCTCAGGGTTCCATTCTGGGACCCGAGCTTTGGAATACTAACTTGGACCCTGCGCTTTTCAAACTACAAGACCATTTTGACATAGACCAGATCATAGCTTATGCGGATGACATTATCATGCTCACTTCTTGTAACTCAAGAAGGGAAATCTAAGATAAAGCATTTACGGCAAGCAATATGCTATCCGATTGGTGTGATCATGCTTATCTCAAAATAGCTGCGGAAAAGACGCATTATATTATCCTTAAGGGAAAGTAACAAATAAAACCTCAAATTGAACCCAGCGGAAAAAACTTAAAAACAATAAAACAAGCTAAATTCCTTTGTATTACTCTTCAAGAGAAGATGTTTTTCAACAGGCACATAGCCCTGGAAACATCCCAGGCCGAAACAACTATAAACAGTTTAGCCACATTGAGTTCCGCAAAATGAAACCTTCCACTATCACCCATAAAAACATATCTCATTTCCATATATAACTCTATTATTTCCTATGGCTCGCTAGTGTGGGCCATGGAAACTAGTAAACAATACATTAAAAACAGATTGAGATCTTCACAACGCAAAGTCATACCTCGCCTCACTGGTGCATTCAGAAAAACCTCCACCCTGGCTCCTCTGATAATTGCGGACCTAAAGCCTATTGATATTGTCATTAAAATTAGAGTATCAAAATATTACTTTAGAAATGGACAAGAGGACGAAACCTATATTCAAATTAGAATACGCCATGCCAAATTACCAGAAATTCACCACTACTTGTTTAGCGTCTGGCAACAGGAATGGATACAAGCTACGCAAGGAAGGAGACTTCACAGCTTACTTCTAAACATAAAAGAGCGACGATCTATGGTCCATTTCCACCCCACGAGAGGTCTCATAAATTTCCTGACGGGACACGGTCCCTACGGTAAACACCTTCATAAACACAACCTCAGAGAGACTGAAAATGTCTGAAATGTAATACCGAGACGGACACACCTTAACATAAAGCCTTCATTTGCCACACATCGAACAAACAAATCGAAGATGTAAGACAAAATCTAGAAAACTTCAACACGTACCAGTTAATAAGAAATCATGAGCACTTTACACTACTGAACGATTTAACAAACCTAGTGTCTAAGGAGGAACTTTCCCTCTTCGAATCCGGCATTTCTCACCAGCCCATTCAACCCCTACCTCCGAAATGTAATATACCTCCCTGAAGATCACAAAGAATCCACCTTCAACAAACTCAACGACAACAACAGGACATCCCTCCTTCGGACTAAGATTTAATTTTCAGGTACCAGGGCATAAGTGCATATCTCCGAAAGTATTTCGACTACTTTATTTGATCCAACCGTGTACATAAAATAATAATCTTTGTATGTAACCATATTTTGTATATTGTTCATTTAATAGCAAATAGTACCAGGACAAAAGGAAAGTTAATATGGAATTAGTTTTCACGTATTTCTTGCATTTTCTCTATATGGTCAATGTACCTGCAGCGGGTGCAAGAGGGGCAATTGCGCCCCTATATTTCAAATTGTATACAAATAAAATACATATCTTAAAATTTTCTTGCTCGTAATACCTAATTTTCTTACAGTCTCATCAAGTTCAGAGCCGTAGCTAGAGAGGCGGCGGGAGTCAGCCATAGGAGCTTGACGATCAAAAAGTAAAAAAAAAACATGAAAATGAGAATGCCAGGTTGCTCTCTTAAATATATGTTATTTTCATTCCAAAGATCTAAAACTTTCCTTACTCACTTGGCTCGAAATAAGAATTATGTTCGTTATGAATTCTCTGTCTTTCAAAAATACAGTTTGTGTGCTTGTTTTCCAATATTTGCTAATGAAATTGAACGTGTTGAAAAAATATTTCAAATAGTTTGTTCTAACACTATTGCTTGGGCGCCGACGTCTACCCCCCTTATTGCGTGAGTAATAACGTATTTGAAACTACTACTAATTATGATAATAATAATTACAATCATGTTAATATTATTATTATTATTATTGGTACGTTCATTACAGTGTTTGCCCATAAACAAAAATTCGTGGTTCCGCCTCTGACTGAAATATTCTTACAAATGCTAAGACTTTTGTTAAAATCAGAAATGCAAAATACTAATCTTAAAATACAGGTTGACGCACCAAAAGTTGACACATTTGAAATCTATATTTAAAAAAAACGAACTGTGGTCAGAGCTGTACAATACACAAGCACATTCGGTACTCCTTGAAAATACCGGTAGGCTGCCTGTTGCTGGGCCGGCTGGGCATGGTCTAGTAAACACACCCATTTCTCGCCAGTCAGTGCAGCATGCCAAAGGAGTCCTCTTGTATCCAGAATAGAAGAGCGTTACAAGTACCCAACGGAAATTTCGAGCTCATTTCGAAACATGATGGGCACCAGCAAGAAACACTATTCGAACTTTGTACCGACAGTTCGAGGAACAAGCCATAGTGAAAGAAGAAAGGCGATCTCGCTTTGCTCCAGTTCGGACCTCTGAAAATATTGAGGCTGTTCGAATTGCCATGACACGTAGCCCTCATACCTCTTTTCACCCCACCTTCCCCTCACACCGCTAATGTCGTGTTGGAATTTGTGAACACAGTTTTTGGTGATAGAGTGATTTCCAGTCGATATCCTGATCGACACAATGAAGGTTTCTTCTGGCCACCCTGTAAAACCAATATTATTTTTAATTAGCTTTTACTTCTTTCCTCATTCCAAAATTTGTAGGATGTAAGCATTGGCGCTCAGTAGTGTAAAAGTACCTATTATAAACCCGAGAAATGATGAGCCCCCCTCAGGCAGATTTGGCTACACTTAAAACTTGCTCAACATGCCCATATGAGCTTTTTGCTCAAGTTTGGTACTCCGTCTAATCCAAGATTTTTGTAAAAATGCCCTTGGGAATTTCCTGTGAAATGATCAGCCCCCTCAGATTGATTTGTCTACACTTACAAAAGGCACTTCTACCAGATTTATGTCCACAAGCTTGTTAAAAATCTGCCCCTCTTGATATTGTTTTGGATACACTTGAAATTAAGCACATACACACACACACACCCACCCACCCACCCACACACACACACACACACACACACACACACACATATTTACTTCACCTGGAATATGCTCAATATTTTAATTGGGCACCAGGCTCAACTTGTATATCTAGTATTAAGATAATGTAATTCTTCTAGAATTGCTCTGTGACTCTCTCATTTCTTATATCATAAACATATGATTTTTCACCTATAAGAATAACACTACATATGGTGTCATCAGGGAGTGTATCGTGGAATTCACAGATAATTTTAATGTTTGTCCTGTCATTAACCACAACTTGTTTCCTTTTTGAAGTGTTGATGACAAACATGGGTCTCTGTGCTTTGAATTCATCTGGTGTGTAATACATGTCAGTATTGCCAGTAGTGACCCTTTTGTATGCTGTAAATGCTTCATATAATTTAAGGAAATCATCCTTGGACATGTCTAAATTATAATTTTCTCTAGGGAATACCTCATTTCTGCCATTTTAACATATATGTTCTTGATGTTGCAGTTATCAAATTTACTTGAATTTTTTTCCTGATTATTGTTTCTTCCAGTTTCAAACAGTACGACCACAAAATCTGGCATGTCATATTGTATACTGGAGAATGAATTTGTAGCATCAAACTCATAATAAGTACCAGTGGCAGGCTTCTGTACACATTGATATGTATAAAATTGTAAAGGAACCTGTGGATTTTTTAGAATATCTGCTTTGTATTTAAGAGCATAACTGGCCTCATATTCAACAACAGGGATTCTTAGTTCCATAGTCTGAATAAGGCACTTGCCCTCATCAGGTAGGGTATCAGGCAGAGTTTCGCCGGTAGAGTTTAATGTACTGTACCTCATCAAAGCATTATTATCATTGGCAGCTCTTCTAAATGTAATTCTTAAACCACCCTTCCACATAATATCTTCGTAATCTGAGAAGAATCCTGGCAACAGGCGCATAGGGAACAGCACTGTGTGGCTCTTGGATAATATTTTACCACCAGCCTCAAATCCACCTATTTTGTAGTAAGAAGCCTCGGTTTTGGATAATTTTAGTGTGGCCAAAGCTGTGGAGGTAATGCCGGGATAATCTATTCTGTTTATAACAACACCATGTTTTCTGATCTCAATTTCAGAGAACAGATGCGGCACAAAATTGTCTACCAATCTTATATTTGAATTTGCCGGATAATCTGTACCATCGAGCTTTACAACATCAAACTTGATGTAAAGATCTGCTCTGTGAGGGTGTATAAAGCCATCCCCTACATCAAGATCAACCTCAATCTCTGTGTTGGGTTGATTTAAATTTGCAAAGGTCCTCCTGTTTGGAGGGAATGATTGTAGCTCATAACTCTCAATATTTTCCATCTTTTTTTTTGTATGTATTTTTATTTAAATATTAATTTCTATGATAGCAGTTGTTGTGGCTTCAGCAAAATCAACTAATTCTTCTTTTTCATTAGTGACCATCAATTCAATGTAATCTATTCTATTATGGCACACAGGAAAATATAATGTTGGTGATGGAGTGTAGATGATTGGCTCCATAAATTCAGAATTAGGTTTAAATGTTGCAATGATCCCAGTTTGTTTGTGAGTGCCTATGCCATTTGATTTGGTGATCATACCCTCGGCCACAATACAGTGAATATTTAGAGTCTCTATGGCTAAGAATTTGGGTATATTAATAGCAGTGTGTTTGATGGCTGGTTCAAGTTTTGTGTTGTTCTCAAAGCCTAACAGCTCTCCTATAGTACACAGATCCACTGTTTCTGTAGCAGATACAATCTCTACTCTGTGAGTGACAGAATTGTGAGTTAAAACTATACCTCTGGGTAATTGAGCATTTAGAGTGGACAGATTATATTGCCCTGGAGTGATGACAATTTTTTGATCACCAACTGCAATCTTGTTGTTGTGGTGTGTAATATTAGGGATCAAGTACATGCCATAAAATGCTCTGAGAGCTATTGTTTTGGGATATACTATGTCATCATGTAATCTGAGCTTCAATATTGAATTTTGGCTTGTGAGATGGAATACCCCCATGATGTTTCAGATACCAGAAGGCATTTTGAAAATTTTCAATTGATGGTTTATTTATTTGAGACATATATCTAAGAACAGATAAACACAAATGTCCACAATTAACATCTTTGAAGTTTTGAACACGGGCATTATTGTAATAAAGATTAGCTGATTTTAGATATTTTACTAAATTTTCAGGTGGAATACCTCCATATGAATCAAACACAAATGCCTTATTGTTTAAATATTTAAGATAACAAATCCAGTGAGTGCCCTGATTTTTGTACTTATCCAAATTAACAATGCCACACTCTTTGTTGAGTGGTTGTTCTGGTAAAGAATCAGACATGTACACACCTCTAAAATTTTTGATGCCCAGTGGCTTGATTAAAGCTTCAATATCTTGGTTTGTAAGCGGCTCTTGTTTTTTTAAACTTATTCATGGCTCTCTTAACACCTTTGCCTTGTTTCTCCATGGCCAGGTTATGGCGCTTCAATTAATCTAATTCTGCGCTATTTTTCTAGGCATCTATTACTGTTTTTGCTATGACAGCTGATATCCCAGCCAAGCTCCCCACAGCCCCAAGTGCTGCTAAGATGGCCGGGATAGTAAATATGAAACCCCCCACATGTGATTTTTTTCTAGATTGTTGTATTTTTTTTAATTGGGGGGTACTAAGCAACAATTTCATACCATGGCCCTTGGCAAGACAAGAGCTTTTTTTCTTGCGCTGCTTTTTGGTTAAAATACTATCAATAGTTTTAAGAGATTTAAGACCTGCATAAGTTATTTGATACATAACACCCTTGGCCTTCATTCTAGGTTTATTATATATATATATATTCACAGCCCCCACCCCAGTTTTTGTTTGGTGTTCATAGCTATGGTGGTCCCCAATGCTGCTATTCTCTCACTCAAAGAAGCATCTTTGCTTATAAATCTACCAAATGCAGCCTCTTCTAATTTCTTGTCTGCAACATGTCTCTTGTCAAGATCAGAATGTGTGTTGTATGCTATGTCATGGTCTCTACAAGCAGCATCTAGGGGATTAACACCAGGATCACCTCTGTTTAATCTATGGTCCAATTTTGTGCCGGGACCACAATACTGATAGCCTGGAATGTGTAGTTCAAATGGCAGCTTGTTTATAATGTCATTAACCAGCCCCCGACCCTCAGAAATATTCCAAAATTTAGGTGGTAGAGTATTAATAATTTTTTATAAGATATCCAATCCCCTTAGTGTCATTCACTATAAAATTAGACAATTTGGTGCTTATCATGTCCATAATTCCAACCTTTTCATTGTAAAAATTGTGGTTGCCAGCATTTTCCTCCCCAGCTATCACCAATAACCTATCTACAAGTTTCCTGACATCATCAACCCAAACAAATTCTTTAGGCAGAGTGTTGTATTGTTTAATTCCACTGCCTGTCTTAATTTGTGACCATATGGGCTTGATTAAATTGTTGTATTTTGCTCCACTGCTAGACTTGACTCTTTTTTGTGTGGGATCATTGTTCTGGTATAGAGCATCTGATTTTATTAATATTTCTTGTAGTGCTCATAATCTTCATATGTATAGTTGCCAGGTCTCTTCCTAGTCATCAATTCCCATAATCCAGGTGTTCCAGAATACTTAACAAAACCACCTTTTTCTCCAAGATGAGATTCTTAATATACAATCAGATCATCTCCCATAAATGTTACTCTGAAATTCCCAATTCTATGTATGATGCTACCATCACTCTCTGTGTCAGCATATAAGCCAAAGACCTCATCTTTGTTGTCTTTAGGTGTGCTTAAATATTTTTGAGCAAGAAGACCCAATTCAATAGGATCCTGAGTAGCTTCAATTCTTCGAGGAGCAACAGGACTAGGTGTATGAATACTGGAAAGTGGGGTGAATGGATAATCTAATATGTTCCTTGCAGCTACAGGTACAAGCTCTGTGATCAAATTTTGATTTTGCTCTGTAACAGTTTTAATATTTTTACCTAATTCACTAATAGCATCAATAATAGGCTGTTCTGTTTGTTTGTGTTGTTCATAAATTCCTCGGTTCTCTGATTTCCATCCCTTAAATCTTTTTACAAGATAATCTTTTAATTTAAGATCATCAATAATTGGCCTTTTCATGGTTATTTATATATGTTTCAATGTCTAGAAAATTGTTGATTTTATTTCTGTATTTGCCACTATTGGGTTTTCTTGTCATATCAATTGTGACAAACCCATAACTGTCTTGGTTCCAGCACTTAGTTTAGATATTATATCAGAAGAGGCTTGTGGTGTTGGCAGGTCCATAATAGCCTGTTTTTTGAACCCAAATAAGTTCATAGGCATGTTTATTTATTTCAAATCATGCTCTGTAATTGGGCATTGATTGCCATTTTTCAAATGACAATGACCCCATGGTAAAGTATATATGCCACATGATAAAATGCATCTCTTATCATCATGTGGGTCCAGAGCCACTTTTCTTACAATATTGCTAGTCAACAAGTGATCCACACTCTGAATTCTGGATTCTGATGTTCTGATTAAACTCTGGGATTTGAGACAATTTTTGTAATCTTCAAATTGGAGCTCTTTTTCCACAGTCACTCTGCCAATGCCCTTGGCCTTTTTGGCAACAACACCACTACATGTTTCAAAGCTGTACATCTTGGCCCTTAACCCAGCAAATGCCACAATAACATCACCAAGTGTCTCATCTTTTAACTTGCCAGGCACCTTTTTGTTGTGGTGTTGAATCTTTGTATGTTCACTGGTATCAAAATATTCAAGCAATACAGGCTGGGACATATCTTGATAAACATCTTCTGTTTGAATATCAAGAACAAAACTATCAGTGTCCATGTACATCAGTTTTACACAATCACCATAAAAAGGTTTCAGCACATCATAATACAATTTTAACATGTGTAATTTGGCCAATTCCAATATCACAGCCCCTACATAAATAGGTTTATCAAACTTAATCTTTGTTTTTTTCATGTTAAAAAGTGCCATATTTTCATCATAAATTCTTCTGTAATTGAAATTAGGCTTTGCTATCAATTTTTTGCTCCAGCCGGGGTCAGTAATTATTTTAACATCAATATGTTTTCTGACATTTTCAATTGTTTTGCCATACACTGAATTGACCATCAATTTAAACAAGGTCTTATCAAATTGGCTCATTGCAGATGTTCGAAGCTCTGTGTTTGTATCAATATATGGCTTCAACCATCTTGAGTGCCTGAACCTCAAAACTTTGCCAACTTTGGTAACTTGAACACCATGATGCATCAGGAACTGGAGGTTTTTGTAATATATGACATAACCCTGTTTTGGCTCCAGAGTCATCATCAATTTCTTCTGTTTAGAGTCAGGTGAGCACTCAACCTCAGGAATTGGGGGCAGATCAGAAAATATGTTGTGTAAATCATCAGGAATTGTCAGATCAACCTCTAAGAACAGGCCGTAGTTACTGTCACCAAAATTCTTAAGATCTTCAATATTGAAATCTTCAACCCACTCAAGCCCTGAATATGGAAGTTTATCCATCATAGCATAACCATAGAGGCTATTGGCATCTACATACAGTATATAATTTGATGGCAGTGCTGGATCATAATCAGGAATATATTTGTTATTTGCTCTGGCATATCTCTGAGAACATTTCACCATGCCTCCTCTTATACAGTGCTCCATAAACAGATACATATCTTGATCTTGGATCAGATCCAATTGCATTTTAGTGTTCAAAAACATTGCAGACCATGCTAGGCCCGGGCACTGTAAAAATACATTGGATCCAGCTTATAATTTTGCATAGAAGATTTTCTGAATGCTTGCAGTATATCAGCTAAGAGAGTGACATCAAGTTTTAAATATGCCTTGTGATAATCACCAAATTTCTGGCATTTTAAATTGTTCCACATCAACTGGGCATGGTGATAATCTTCATCAGTGATTCCAGATGCTCTGATTTTGCTGTAAAACTCTTGTTGAGGTGGCAGAGAACACTCATCAAATTTAGAAAAGTCGGTAACATAATCATATGGATATACACCCTTCCGCCTAATTAATTTCAGGTCCTGACTTGGAAACAAAGCACATGTGATTTTGAATTGATCATCAGATAATTGATTTGCCAGTGTAGCCAGGCTAGCAGACAGAATTCTGTAGGAATCAAGAAATCTTAAGGGAATAGAAACACCATTAACTTTAATTATTTTGTTAATGGCAATATATTTTTCATTATTTTCTGTTAAAATATTTAAATTCTGCTTGTCAAACCCCTCGTACCTGATCAAATGATGAAAATCATAATTGGATGCACCATGGCAAAATATAGGGACACATTTTGGTCTCTGGATCTTAATATTACAGCTATTACACAGGGCCATTAAGAATTTACCATCTGTATGAGAATGGTGATGAATCTTGATATTTGCATCTGAAAATTCAGAATCACATACCGGGCATTTTTCTGCATTGTTGAAATCTTCAATCTGAATCTCTGTTAAAGGCAACATGGGTTTTGATTTTAATAAAACATTAGATGCTATGTCATGGCACTCATTTTCTATTCTATGTGCAAATTTTTTGATGGCATCTGCTCCCATGTATAAATATTCTTTACTAACAACACCATCCTGTACAACCACATAATAAAAACTAGAAGGTTCATGTAATTGATATGATGTAATTGAAGATTCATCAGGATCTGGGCTACAGAATGCAAGAGGTTTGAGATTTGATTCAAAATCACAGACTATATATGCTGGGTGTTCCAACAAGGCCTCAAATTTTTTGAATTTGGCATTTTCACTTGGATTAGGCATAAGCATATGAACAGGTTTATGGTTCCCACAGTATTTCAGATGCTCAATTAACTTGTTTTTAGCAATTTCTGCATTTTTTTTACAAACACTATTCACTATTTTTTTACCATCAAATACAGTTAAACATCTTCTGCACAACTTGAATATTGTATTGGATTTGTCTAGTTGTGTTCTGACTAAAGCTTCAAGATTATGTATCAGAGTGTAATGGTGTGTATCATCCCCTTCAATTAAGAGCAGATCAATCGGAACAGCAGAATCATCATCAAATGTACTGATTCTGAGAGGTGCTATCAAGCAATTTCCACGACCAGTAGAACAAATAAATACATTAATAGATAATTGTTTACCATTAATATCCCTGGCCTTTTTTTCAAATTTATCAATATTCTGAAAAGACATTGGATATTCTAAACCCTCCATTGCTTCATCAAAATCATTTTCATGTTGTTTATAATAACTTATTCTCTCAGGATGCCTTGAAACTGGATACAAAGCAGCTAAAATACACCACAAAAAGCATTTCTTATCATTATTTTCTATGTTAACCACGGCTCTTTTGTTTTTAATATTAGCAGGTAAAGGCACATATGTAGATCCTTGTAATGGGCGGAATTCAGAAATATTAACATAGAGCTTGTGTGAAGATCCGCATAGGCTCCATCCAGACTCTTTTCCAGCAAATTCAGAGTGTTTAATATTCAATTGATCTATCAAACTGCTTATTATTTTGTCTGAATTTGCATTTGAATATACCGGTACAGTTTCTGTTATGCGGGGCTGTGTAAATTTTGTGTCATTTGGCTTCTTATATTGTGTAAACAATTTGAGGGACAGCTTATAAGAGCCATTTTGTGCATTTAGAATTGCCTGCACATCAGGATTTATACTGTTCAAAAAATTCTTAATATCACATTTTGGCTCTGATACAAACCGGTAATCCCTAAGTTGGCCAGCAAAACTGCTATGGATAGGTGGTTCATAGCGTGGCTGCTTTGCTGCTCTAGCATTAACAGGTGCTTCATGCTTCCTTTTCAGACCAGATGTAGATGGTTGTGGGTTCAATGTTGATGACTGTGCTGAACAAGTACCTTTATCTTTATATGTGAAATATTCCAGACTATATTTTCTATGGCATTTAGGGCATATTTTTGTGGGAGTTCTGCATTTGTCTGGATTACAATTCTTTTGATGCCTGGCCCAATTGGGACTGGTTATATTCTTATTGCATTGATTACAATATTTTTGATTTGGCATTCTTGTTGTTGTTTATTATATAAGATTTCCTGGGGTCCAAATCAAAATCCTATGCTTAACAAAAAATATCAGTTGGGTTCAGCAATGTGCTTTGTATACTTAGTGTGTGTGTGTGTGTGTATGTGTGTTAATATTTTTGGCTTTGGTATTTATATAAAATTTCTTGGGGTTCAAATCAAAACTCTATACTTAATAAACCTATAACAGGTTGTACAGGATAGCCTACATGCACAAAGATAGAATAAGTATTGATCCACTGAAGCACTGACCTTTCACAATTTGCATGTCTGCACAGGCATGTCGTGATGTGCATGGAAAAGGCATTGACCTAATAGCATGTGTCATGTATTGATCTTGTATAACAAACAAGGGCAAATATAAACCCTTTGTTCAATATATTAGAATTACATCAAACAAGCCTATAATTCAATTTATACAAATATGCTATATTTTTGTCTTTTTTAAAAAAAAAATAAGAGGAGCACTGCAACAACACATCTGTACTCCTCAGCCACTCTCACAATACTAACTGATATGTAATGCAAAAAGCTCTTGCATCATAATTTGTTGCATAATGCAAAAACTCTTGCATTATAATTTGTTGCATAACATGATACAACAGCTTAGTTTTAAGTGTATCCAAAAAAAATATCAAGAGGGGCATATTTTTAACAAGCTTGTGGACAAAAATCTGGCAGAAGTGCCTTTTGTAAGTGTAGACAAATCAATCTGAGGGGGCTCATCATTTCACAGGAAATTCCCAAGGGCATTTTTACAAAAATCTTGGATTAGACGGAGTACCACACTTGAGCAAAAAACTCATATGGGCATGTTGAGCAAGTTTTAAGTGTAGCCAAATCTGCTTGAGGGGGGCTCATCATTTCTCGGGTTTATAATAGGTACTTTTACACTACTGCGCTCATATTGCTGGGGTCGGTAGAGTGCTCCCCTGAGATGTCTGGGATCACCTAATATCATTTGAATATTGAAATTGTTGCTTGAAAGCATGGACGAGGTGCGTCTTGAAAGACACCAGATTTAGTTGGTCCCTCATTTTCGAGTTTTTGTTTTTAAGTCAACTTTATGCAAAGATAGGCTAATTGGAACTTGACACACAGTTTTTAGTGAGATCCGAAGAATTGTGTGCCTCTGTCGACTACATAACTAGGAACCCCTTCATTACAAGGCAACTCCATTACCACTACGCCATCGCGTTGGGCCAGGTCTCTGATGTGCGCATCGTGAAGAAATACAAAATGATACTGAAACGTTCCTAAAAAAAAATATAGATGTTTATGGAAACGAAGCAAGTTGAATCCAGCTTCTATTTAAATAGTGGACTCAAGTCGGTATTTTCGATTCAATTTAAAATTTATGATTTCTAAAACAACGACAATAATAATAATATTAATAATAAATCTAAAGGAGATTTTTATGACTGAAGGACAAGATATTAATATGCCCTCTAGTGCTCGAAGTGTAAAAGCTTTGCCCAGTTTGGGGAAAGATATGCGGATGCTTGTAGTTTTATGGATTAATATTGAGAAAATGCGGTATGTGAAAGAATGGCTATGCAAATTATCCTTTGCCGTGGATGATTTCTGATAATTTTCTTATAAGGGATAACATTAATGTACGTTTGCCCAACTTTGAGCATTGATGCTTTCCCTGAAAAAAAAATCCTGGTGGCTGTCTTTGATGTAAATAGATCAAGCCATGGCATAAGAAGAAAATATCAAAGGACGTATGTAAAATTTTGCTGCTTTGGGTAGGGCAACCGTGGGCAAGCTCCGCGGTGGGGGCTGGTTATATATTTCATCTACGACAATGTAAGTTTTTTTGACAAGAAGGAACTCGTTGGATACATTCCGAACATTAAATATCTGAATTCAAAAACATCTGAAACACTTGAACGTGGATCGAACTAAGAAAGAAACCCATTGCAAGAGAAGTGGCAACATGTGAGCTGCGTTCTAAATCTTTCGCTGCTGGTCACAAATAAACTCAAGGTCGACAGATTCAGGGTCGCGTGGGTTAGTGCAGGGAAACGATGAACTGATGACCTGTCACCTAAGATGCAAGCGCCCTAGTTTTGATAGGGGTGTCTGGGATTGATTACGTGAGTGGAAAGGGATTTCTTACCCTAACCCAATGTATGGGTAGGAAGTATCAACTAGCAATGAAGTTAATGGCAAGCAGAAACACACTTGTAGTGTGTGTACGTAATGGTTGATTTGGTGTTTTAGGACAACTTTATGCACAGTAAGGCTAATCGGGATTGAACCTACAGTATAAAAGTGTGATCCACACCACTGTGTGCCTCCAACGAGCATCAAACCAAGGACCTCTGGATTGCAAGGCAACGACCCTATAACTGCGCTATCGAGCAAGCCGAATTACATATTATCATGATGATTCATAACCATAACGATTTAATACCCAACTTACATACCCTATTTTCAAGATGCCTCTACTTACAATTTTACATTAAACAACTTTGCGAACAATTGAATGTCAATCATAACTTAAGATGTAACACAATTCAAACAAGTTTCACATGTGGCAATTCTAGCTTCTTCCTTACTCAATTCATTCAACTTAAATTGACAATTTTACTACGTGGTTAACCGTGGGGAAAGTAAGAGTGTGATGGAAAAAGTGATAAGGAAATGAGAGGAAATGAAATACTTACGCAGCATTTGTCTCAAGTGACGGTGGAAAAACACGGGGAAACTGAAATTAACGCCCACTGAGACGCGGCAACAGAAAGAAAAATATCTTCCGTCGTCTGCTTCTATTGATATCAAATGTTGTAACACCTACTACAGCGAATCGCGCTGAACCGAAGCTGGAATTTCTATTTCAGAAGTCTGCAGAATATCTTAAATGTTCTCGCCACGCTGAGACGCAGGAAACGCGTCTATTAAATTATGCTGCAGCGTATACTAGAGTCTAAGTGGGCGTTAAGCTTAACTCGTGAATTACAAAAGGTTACTTCCAAAAGCGATTCCGTTGACTTAGACGTTGAAAGGTAACGTGGGTTCTGACAGACCCGAGTGAAATTTCATTGGTCGACCATTTTGTGATACAAACTGTCATGGCCATCCCTTTCCATGTACCCTATCCTAGGTGTTTAGACTTTGCTATGCAAAGTCGACATATTATTCTACGATCTCTCGTATGAGTTACAGTTCGCCTAAGTTGGTTTGGTGCCCTACGGGTAAACATTCCCAATTGAGTTACATTCCATGACACAAATAAGGATAGATTTTTTTCTACATAAGTCGAGATTTACTGAACTCTAAGTTTTGAAACTGAAAGTAATTAGAAAATATTACCTAAGTCTCTGGCATTTCTAAAGCAGAAAATGTGTGTGTCCCCTTATAATCGAGGGATCGCTGGTTCGATACCTGGTTGAGGCACATAATGATTCGCATCACACTTTAAACTTATGGTCCAGTCCCGATTAGCCATGCTGTGCATAAAGTGGCCTTAAAATACAAATTCGAACTTAAGCCCTAAAGCGGAAAGTTTATTGTCGAAGCAACAAAAGCATTTTATCTGTTCCTACAATTGGTAAAATTAATTCACATTTCTCCATTGTTACCAGTTTCCTTATGAACATCTTAAGTAATGTCATTTCAACTTCGTCCTGGTATTTTTACAAGTTTCTTACAATTATTTTTCAAAACCAGGATTCTGTAAAGTGTTCATTGTACATAAAATCGTGCATCATGACCTGTCCACCGAAATCGTCTTTACTTAAGACAGTGGATTGGGAGGAAAACGAGTTACTTCCCACTCGCCTGCAGAATTGGTTACAGCATGACAACTTCAACAATATCCCATGAAAAGAAATTTTGCATTACACAGGGAAACTTCTGTCCCTTTAAAGAAACGGCTAACGTATCATTTAAGAGAGTATTATTTTCTTACATAAAAGCATTGACATGAATTCCCTACATCTCAAATAGTAAACGAGCAAACGTAACCACGAACACCAAGAATGGGAATGTTTCCTTCAAGATTTAAAACAAAATGCGTTTCAAAACTTGTAATGTACACGAATTTTAAGTTTTGAGCTAATACATTACATTATCGATGAAAAGGCATAGGTGCCAACACTCAATAGCTTTATCAGTTCGAAATAGGACAAAGCCAAAGAGAAGAGGAATCAAAGCTCCCATAAGAAAAATAGAATTGCAACAAAAAAATGGTTTCTTAACATTTGAGGGTACAAGTATCACGCGCCATGAAGGAGAAAACCCAGAAATGAGAAATAAAACATTAACTTCGAATCGCCCCTCAGGTGCGCACATTATTTTGCGTGGTGTTAAAGAAACTCCGAGAACATAATTATGTTGGTATATCCTCTTTCTTCTGTTCGTTGAAAAATGAAAGCTAAAATTGAAGCTAAAATTTACATCACCGTCATGATTTCACCACGAAAAATATCCCGTGAACTTATGTTTCAACTGGCACCATAATATCGTATTACCGGAAAACCACATGACATATAGGAAATCATAAAGAACGAAACATATAAAGATCTTCAACCTGGCAATCTTGTATATTTGAACGTAACGTACCGTGGAGGAGAAAAACCAGTAATGAAAAATGTAAACATTAAACTCGGATTTCTCCCCTCAGGTGTGTGCCACGAATGCTTGCTTAACGTTCGCCAAAGAAAATTTTCAGCACGCCACAAAAAAAAATATTTATTCTGCAAGAAAAAATACTCAGGTGTTGACAAAATAGAGATCCGCTCTCGAGAGTAGACCACCGATTGACTTTAAATACTAATCACTGTAATGATTTCACTAAAGAGATTCCAACACATTTCCTTTTCAAATAACATACCGAAAATTTTCATAAAACTACATTTAAATATAATCGAAAATAAATAACGCAAACATATATCCACTTCTGATGAAACTCTATTAAATATATAAGTAGTTACGCCCCAGTTTAGGACTATAAATTTAATTGATTGGAAAAGATCGATCTAAGATCAATTGATGATAAAGCTTAATGGATGTGGAAATATTCGAAAGTGAGATGAGGTGATGTAAAGTGTGAATGTGATTGGTTGTTTCAGAAGAGGAAGTGCGTGGTTAAGAATGACGGTTAGGTTTTATCAGTGTTGATTTCCTGCGAGATGTGTA
Organism: Lepisma saccharinum; assembly: GCF_977018435.1. Lineage (NCBI taxonomy): Eukaryota > Metazoa > Arthropoda > Insecta > Zygentoma > Lepismatidae > Lepisma > Lepisma saccharinum. Next base: position 63,327,064 of record NC_139245.1, on the reverse strand, counting down.
CCGTAGAAGATTTGGCGGTCGACTGACGATTTGGGTATATGGTTTGGGAGTAAGAGGGTTTGTTGGAGTTTTTTTGATTTGGTGTTGCAGATGAGGGTGGTCGTTGAATAAAGTTGATAAGAGAGGATGGTTGGGAGATAATGTTGGACGTAATGGACGTTTGAAGTATGTTGATAACAGTTCACGGTTGAGGGGATAAAGTGGGGCGTAAAGGACGGTTGAAGGAAGTTGATAAGTGTGATGGTTGAGGAGATAAAGGGGGACGTAAAGGAAATGTGTTGAGTGTGATCGTTGAGGGTTTGGAAGTTAATTGTTTTTTTCTCGGAATTGATAAGTAAATTGGTTAGAGTTTTCTTTCCGGGATTGTCTTGACCGTTATTTTTTGTGTTTGAGCAGAACATGCATGAATATGTTTAAGGAGGAATGACGTAATGGGAGGTGGGTATATATAGATGGTATAAAAAGAAAAAGAGTGAGTCACGATGGTAGAGTACTGTTTATTGTTGTCGGAGAAGAAGACTTTGAATTTTCTACGAGATAAGTTATGAGGAGTTTTGGAATGTGATAGAATCCTGCGGGGATGTAGACACTGATTGAGAGGCTCTGCACCAGATACTGAGTTATTTCCCGTTCATATACGTAGCGATACGTGAAGCTCCCTGGTGTGGATGTTACCTGTTCAATAGCTCGGGAGAAGTAGTTCATTATTCCTGTGAGACGCTGAAGGAGATAGTAGAAAGAAAAACGTTGCAGATGGTAGAACAGGATTTCCGAGTTACAAGTGCATGTGTGAACTTGCCCAGAAGAAGAATGAGGTTGAGATTGCTGAAGCTTTAAAACAGAGAGTAAAACAATGGCTAATTTACTGGCAAACAAAACTGTTTTATGGTGTTCCAGGTGAGAACGTACAGTCATGTTCAAAAAATCTGACGCATGGATTTTTTCTAAGTCCAACGTCTTACGAAATTATGTTGGTAGCTCTGAAACAAGGAAGTGTTGTGAAATATACGATCCTCCAATCAGAGTGAAGTTCGATTCGGAGAAGCAGGAGGCGTGACTCACGGTCTCGTCCACAGGAAGTTCAACCAATGCAGCATTTCCAAATATGAGATAACGTCCCCATTGGTTAAATATTGTTTCAATAATGCGAATCGGCAGAAAGATTGCGCAAAAGTTTACTTTGTCGTTTTAATGCCTTTAATCGTTTCAAATTAGTATTAAATTGTCCCAATTATAGTTCATGAGCTTAATATAATGTATTCATGTATGTGTTTGACAATCATATATCACTCATTAGAACAATTTTCACATTGTTTTCACTACGTGAGATGACATTTCATTTACATTTACGATAAAATAGTGGTTTGGGTGTAATAACAGTTTTCATTAATTAATTTAGAGATGCATTTTTATTTGTTGAGTTAATGATTAGGTTAATTCGTTATTTCTCGCGAAAAGAGGGAACCACAGCTGAAAGAAAATACACAACTTGTATTATTGAGGTCAAGAGTTCGTTTTAACATCACTTTTTGCACACATAGGCTAATCACGACTCGGGATACATTTAAATTGGAATCTGAAACATTATGCGACCTGACTGGAACTCGGAAAAGGACACACTGATTACAAGACGTCGATACATTACCACTTGGTCTAGCGAACGCCAATAATAATGAGGGGTTGTGGGAGTGGGAGAGGGGTGACGGAAAGTAGAAAATAAATAGTATTTTGGGGGATATTTAATGTTATATTTATACACATACAAACCTAAGAAAATATTTATTTTGATACATGTGTGGGGGGGAAGGGGGAAACGAAAAGAGAGGGACAGAAAGATATTGGGAGAGATGGGACGAAGAGGTGATTGTGGAAAATGTTTTATTTGACGTTCAGTAATAAAAACAATCAAATCAATGATGATTATCTTATAAATACCATATTTCATGTAAATTTGTTTTAAAAATGGGGGCGGGGAGCTGTTTGTTTTACGTTCAGTGCAGGATAACAAGTGGAGTCACATAGTGGTTCGTATCTCACTTTAAACTGTAGGTCCAGGCCCCATTAGCCTATCTGTGTATAACGTGGATTTATAATTCAGTAGAAAATAACGTCGATCTAGGATTTTGGATTTTAGATGCGTTGAGACCACTAAAATTTCCAATTCTTATAATAAGAAACCTGTCCTCATATTACCATTTTGAAAGGGAGAGAGTTAATTGTATAATCTTTCGTTGTTAGTTTCAAAGAAGACTAATTCAAATAGTAACAATGGGAACGAATAAAGCTTACTAAAAGTTTTTACCACCGTGGGGATTTGAACCTACGACCATTAGAGTGACAACCCAGTGCGATAACCACTACCCCACGAGTTCGTTCCTTCTTACGGCATAATTATGAGTAAAGACCAATTCGTTCAATATGCATTAGAAATATAATCCCCACCCGCCTCTTTATAAACAACACACCCAAACGCTCCTTTGTAGCAAATGAAATAAAGGTGGTATGAATGTCACAAGACATTTAAGCAAAATCTACTATATTTACGACGCAATCGTTTTACATGGAGAGACTACAGCTTCGAAAATTGAGGTAGTGACGTGGCTTCTTGTAGTGGTAGGGTAGATATTCGTATGGCAAGGTTCCAGCGTGCACTAGCCAGTAATTTCCGAGAAAAAAACTTCAAATTTTTTTATGATGGTAAAGTGGTTCGGTGATAATAATCCAATAGCGCAACAGCCCAATATCGGACCAAGGCTTATCTACCGACTGCTGGCCTCCCTCCCACGCGAGCCACCAAGGGGGCGTGGAGATCTGCAGCCAGACTAGGGGGACGGGTGGTCAGCCCGACCGACCCCCAGCCGTTGTAGGACTTCGCGACCGGGTACGCTCACTCACTCGGAGCTCCCCAATTTCCTCACGATGGTGGGTTGCCACCGGCTCTATACGTAGGCCGAATCAATTCCGACTAGAGCCGGATTCGAACCTACGCCGTCCCGCAGCGAACGAACTTAGGTTCGGTGATAGGCTATCAGTATTACACGCCGAAGATTATAGGTTTGACTTCTGTTCGATTACGCCTATTATTATTATATATAGCAACTAAGTATTGTATTTAATTAATAATTTAAATAAATAAAATATTATATATTTTTATAAAAAAATAACACTCCTTTCTAATGATTTTTCAATGTTATTTTTGAAAATAATTTTTCAGAATATGTTTTTCAATTTCTCATCATTTTACTAGGATTTGCATAAAAATGATCCATGTGTCATATTCGACGAAATGTCATGTACAGCGAAAGTTATACATTTTTATTTTAGGGAAAATTATCAAGAAACAAAACAAATAAATACTCTTGACATCTTTTTGTGAATAGTATTTATTTTACATTATTTTTTGTTCACCATGCATAGTTGTATTCTTGTAAAAAGCATGAAAAACAATATATTCTCTACATTTCGCAAAGCAAATAATATACGAATTTTCGTAATAAGTAAAATGCAATAAATAATTTTTCGGTTTAAGAAGAAATAAAAATCGCAGAGTTAACCGAACGGTGAATCGAACACAGAATTTTACAACCCATAAAATGCCTTGTAGCCTTTGCAATGAAGTGATGTAGATTCAAGTAATAAAATTTCATGCAAAATCGCACGTTATAAGATTGTTCAAATATATTAAATCAATGTGTCCATAAGTTATTATAATGTCAGCCATTTGGCACATCTCGTTACAAAATCTCAGCATATCACCATTCACTAGTTAATCGAATTGAATATTGATTCACTTCACAGTTCAATGTGCAACAATAGTTTCGACTCATATCACGTGAGATGTAAACTCAATTCAATTCTCTCATTGTATGTAACTTGTATGTTGAGCTCATGTAGAAATATCATTTATGAGCTCTAAGCTAAATTTGACGCTACAGTAGCTTGATCAACTCTTGCGTCTCGCTGCCAGACATTCTACGTTCTTGTTTGCTCCAGGTCGCTTCTGCATTTCATTATCATTGTTTTTACCTCTGTTTCATTCTCATCGTCGTTATAAACCTACGTAATTTCTACTGTTTACAGTAGACAGAATCTACTGTTACAATTGTAGTACTCTACTGTGTCTCTCGGAAATCTACTCAAAATCAATGATTTCCTACTGAACACTTTCAGTAGGCCTAATGTGTAATTACAGTTGAGGAACTACAAGTGAAATATTATCTTCAGTACTACATTTAATATTGCATGTAGTGTGTTTGAATTTGAATTTGAATTCAAAATTTTGGGTGCGTCAGCACTTAGGCTATTTTGCACCTGTCACTTTATACGAGGTCCAGCCCCTTACCTGAACTAAAATAACATAACTGTAACGTCGTGTTGTAACTAAAATATTAAAATATTCTGAATTCGGTTAAAAGCTGAGGCTGTAAAGAGGCACTCAGCACCCACAAGGACCAAACACAGGACAACACAGAGCCAGTCGCCAGAACCTCGTTCGTCTGCAAACTGAAGTCCAGGGTGTACTACGTGGAAGCAACAATTGGGTGTACATACTTCGTGGAAGGTCATCCCTTACACCCTTGTAGTGTGTTTAGCTCAGCATGTTAGCTGTAAATATAACTTTTTATTCCTCCTCACTAACAATTTGTTTTTATATCTATTTAAAATTTAAACCAACCTCACTTCCATGTAGTACACCCTGAACTGCATTTTGCAGACTAACGAGGCTCTGGTGACTGGACCTACTGTTAGTATAATCTTTGTAGGACTGTGTGTGTGTTGTCCTTGTTTGTGCTGACTGTCTGTCGCTTTACAGGGTCAGCTTTTAACCCAGGTAAGGATATTTTAGTTTTCAGACACGCTTTTATTTTTGTCATGATAAGGGGCTGGACCCCGTATAGCGTGACGGGTGTAAAATACCCTAAGTTTTCAGGCACACAAATTGTAATTCAAATTTAAAAAATCTTACCATAGATGTTTCAAAACACCTATTGATCTACTGAAACCAGTACAGTAGAGAAACTGCAAGTGAAATTAATTTATTCAGTATAGTGTATAATATGTTAAGTTTAATATTTTGGCTGTAAATATTAATTTCATACCCCCTTATTATTTTTTTGTATTGATATCTTTTTGAAAATCTGAACACAGTAGATGTTTCAAAACACCTATTGATCTACTGAAAACAGTAGACAAAAGTTTCATTGGATTAAGTAGAAAAGAGTCATGAAATAATACCCAAAGAAGTCAACCATTATGAATTAATGTTACATACTTTTTTTATTTCACTTTCCAAAACCTAGGAGCTCGAAATAATACATGGATGCGATTTACTAGACAGTCTGCTTTTCTGTGATTGATTCGTCGTGCCCAGGTCGGGGATTACTACCGTTCAAGGTAAAAGGGGAAGGCGAAGAAATCCACCACAGTAGCATGACGTATGAAGTAACATGTTCACAGGCATCCAATCCAACTGATAAGGGTTCACCTGACCTTGGAAGTGTGGGAAACACGTTTCACGCTGGTTTCCAGAATGCTGTGGCTAAATCTAGAACTAACGGGGGAATAAGAAATAGTTTGTAACATTTAACAATGACATTTCGCATTTACAAAATATGAGATGTGTAGACTTTGATTTATTTATTATAGTAGACGGTAGAGAATTACTTACCACGAAAGTCAAGTTCTAAATTGCAGACATCAAAATCTACTTCAGGTTGTAAAGTACATTTGTGATAGACAGCAGATAGGTTAACAAGGTTTACAAGATTGCTAACGACTCTTAAGACAAACGTTCAACGAAGGTTATTGAGTGAGAAAATGGGAAATTGTTAAAAATAGCGGCCTAGCTGACTGAAGATCGAAGGTTCGAATCTCTTATAGAACCGGCTATTTTTTGACACTGCGTAATATATTTAATGTATTGTCGACATTTATAAGAAACAAAATATGAAAACTCTCCTCCTCCGTAACGGTGCGGTCTAAGACTCTGTGCTTTGGACTCCGACTGCAGCGGGATGGCATGGATTCGAGTAGTCCTGGGTTCTCGGCCTGTTATCTGTATAGGACCGGTGGCAACCCACCATCGTGAGGAAATTGGGGAGCTACGAGTGACTGGTGTAACCTGGTTTCAGATATCTTCTATAACGGCTGAGGGTTCGACGTGCTGACCAACGTCACCTCGTTGCCAGTTGAAGATAACTCTGGGTAGGATTGTGGAAGGGAGACTGACAGTCGGGAGATAGCGCAAGGCACCTTCGAGGTTTTAAAATATGAAAACTATTCCTTCCGTAAATCTAATTTCTTGTCATTGTCACGTGAGACTTCTTTTCAGTATGACTCCTGCAATACTAATTAGTTCCTAAGAGAGATAATGAGATGCACAGAGATATATTAAATTATGAGTTCACTGTTTAAAAAATAAGCATTAACACATTTTTTTATTCACATACCTCTTTAGAAATTCCTGAGCACGTCACTACAAATGAACCAATCTAGTGCACACTAGAGCCTTGGCTTATCGATACCTAAGGGGTATCCTACAATTACAGTCAAACCACAACCTCAATTTTCGAAGCTGTAGTCTCTCCATGTAAAACGATTGCGTCGTAAATATAGTAGATTTTGCTTAAATGTCTTGTGACATTCATACCACCTTTATTTCATTTGCTACAAAGGAGCGTTTGGGTGTGTTGTTTATAAAGAGGCGGGTGGGGATTATATTTCTAATGCATATTGAACGAATTGGTCTTTACTCATAATTATGCCGTAAGAAGGAACGAACTCGTGGGGTAGTGGTTATCGCACTGGGTTGTCACTCTAATGGTCGTAGGTTCAAATCCCCACGGTGGTAAAAACTTTTAGTAAGCTTTATTCGTTCCCATTGTTACTATTTGAATTAGTCTTCTTTGAAACTAACAACGAAAGATTATACAATTAACTCTCTCCCTTTCAAAATGGTAATATGAGGACAGGTTTCTTATTATAAGAATTGGAAATTTTAGTGGTCTCAACGCATCTAAAATCCAAAATCCTAGATCGACTTTATTTTCTACTGAATTATAAATCCACGTTATACACAGATAGGCTAATGGGGCCTGGACCTACAGTTTAAAGTGAGATACGAACCACTATGTGTCTCCACTTGTTATCCTGCACTGAACGTAAAACAAACAGCTCCCCGCCCCTATTTTTAAAACAAATTTACATGAAATATGGTATTTATAAGATAATCATCATTGATTTGATTGTTTTTATTACTGAACGTCAAATAAAACATTTTCCACAATCACCTCTTCGTCCCATCTCTCCCAATATCTTTCTGTCCCTCTCTTTTCGTTTCCCCCTTCCCCCCCACACATGTATCAAAATAAATATTTTCTTAGGTTTGTATGTGTATAAATATAACATTAAATATCCCCCAAAATACTATTTATTTTCTACTTTCCGTCACCCCTCTCCCACTCCCACAACCCCTCATTATTATTGGCGTTCGCTAGACCAAGTGGTAATGTATCGACGTCTTGTAATCAGTGTGTCCTTTTCCGAGTTCCAGTCAGGTCGCATAATGTTTCAGATTCCAATTTAAATGTATCCCGAGTCGTGATTAGCCTATGTGTGCAAAAAGTGATGTTAAAACGAACTCTTGACCTCAATAATACAAGTTGTGTATTTTCTTTCAGCTGTGGTTCCCTCTTTTCGCGAGAAATAACGAATTAACCTAATCATTAACTCAACAAATAAAAATGCATCTCTAAATTAATTAATGAAAACTGTTATTACACCCAAACCACTATTTTATCGTAAATGTAAATGAAATGTCATCTCACGTAGTGAAAACAATGTGAAAATTGTTCTAATGAGTGATATATGATTGTCAAACACATACATGAATACATTATATTAAGCTCATGAACTATAATTGGGACAATTTAATACTAATTTGAAACGATTAAAGGCATTAAAACGACAAAGTAAACTTTTGCGCAATCTTTCTGCCGATTCGCATTATTGAAACAATATTTAACCAATGGGGACGTTATCTCATATTTGGAAATGCTGCATTGGTTGAACTTCCTGTGGACGAGACCGTGAGTCACGCCTCCTGCTTCTCCGAATCGAACTTCACTCTGATTGGAGGATCGTATATTTCACAACACTTCCTTGTTTCAGAGCTACCAACATAATTTCGTAAGACGTTGGACTTAGAAAAAATCCATGCGTCAGATTTTTTGAACATGACTGTACCTTACTACCTAATTTGGAACGACATCCCTGCCTTCAGATAATTCCTCCGAACGGTTTCGTTGTCTCCAGATCGTTGTTCGGTGCCGATGTAGAAGATATTGTACCTTCGACCCAGTCACCTACATTATCGGAATGTTTTCCTTTGATAGACATATGAGAGTGTTCAGTCATCCCTTCTATCGAATTCCGAGACATGCATTTCGTAATAATTACCTATCAGTTAAATCCCCGTACAGGACGTACAACAAATGGCCGTTAGGATTACGTCAGACCCCTGAAGAGTTAGTGTCTGCAGGATTTTACTACTCAGAACTTGCTGATTGAGTGTTGTGTTCATATTCTTGCCACGGAATTTCTGATTGGACATCAAAAGATTGTCCCTTTTTAAATTATCTTGGATTGATACCAGAATGTATGTTTATACAGAGTGTTGTAGCATTACATCAGAACTCCGATTGTAAATATTGTAATGACACGGAAAATTTAAAGATAGTGTTGTTAAAGGAACTGTAGATTCTGTGATGATTAATTGTAAAATCTGTTTCCAGAATGTCTGTAATGTAGTGATTCTCCCGTTTAGACATTTTAACGGTTGTCAATCTTGTACTTTACAACTTGACAAGTGACTATGTGTCATGAACATATTGAAGATAGTTTGATTGCGTTTACCTGTTGAACAATTAACGTATGATTTTTGGATGTTCAAGGTTTTCGAGGAAGAGACGGAGAATTTGTGTGGAAAGAAGTGGGAATATTGAAATATCCTTTTGTGTGTACATTTGAGTGTTTAGTAAATCATTTGTACGGTTTATATTTTCTGAGTGAAAAATATCGTCGTGTAAATTACTGGCTTCGTAGGAACAAACACGGACTTGACTGCGAAAACGATGCGTTCGTATGAAAAACTTGAAGATCTTTTGTAATCTGTACTTTGCAAGGAACAGTATATGTAAAAGCTACAGAAGAAAGTGAAGTATTTGGAGAAACTGTTTTGAAAAAGAAATAAGTGGGAAATATAGCTGTACAGAACATTGAAGATCTTGGATATCCAAAATTGGACAGTATAAATCTTTCTGTAGAGAAAAATAGTTCATTAAATTACCAATGTATAAATGCTGAAATTAATATTTGGAGTTGAAAATGTATGATTTTTATTGGAATATAAGAAATAAAAAATTTTGAACATTTAAAAATGTTTTATTTATAATATAGGTATAAAGTTTCACAATGTTTGATATACTAACTAGTTTACAATATAATATATAAAATAATAATGTTTAATTTACAATATAGATACATGGTAAGTAACAGGTTACTTACAATCTGTGACCCTGACCGTTATGGAGATATATTTCTGTTATTAGTTCATTATACCAGAGTAAATAAAAATAGTTTATTAGATTTTCGGGTCCCTCCTTTCTGTCTGACAACATATTCTTCATAATATTATGCACATAACTTTTCATGTAGGGCTGTAATTTGTGATAACGTTCGTTCGTCATTTTTGTTAAAGGTTTTAAGAGAAATAGAAATAAATGTAGTTCGTCAGGAGTAAAAAATGAAAGCATCCGGTGAAGAAGGTCAATACTTGGAAATAAAACGTTTTCCAAAAAAATAACCGCTATGGGTCATATTCCCATTAACGAAATAATTAAATCGTCGACCTTGACCGATGTAACTTAGTAGATCAGATGTTATAGTACACAGTTCGCGAATTTGTGACAAATCCATCCACATGAGTGATCTTCCCTGTTGTGAAAATTCCCATACAAGATTGTAAAGTGATTGTTTCTCGAATCCTATTGCCACATACTTGTTTTTTTACTGTTCAAAAAATATTTCATTGCAAGATAAAGATCCAGACAGACATCTGGGTCATGTAGTTTCGATCATTCGATATTGTCTTGAGGAAAATTAATTTTAAAGTAATTTCTGTCTGTTCCCACATCCATCCCATTATCGGGTGACTTGTTTCGGCCAACAGTAGTTTCTATTTGAGTAGGGCGCAGACGTTTGTGAATTTTACGAGTAATACGTTCCACAAGTTTTTCGTGCTTGTCCATTACAGAATTCATGCAAGGTTCCATGATGTTATCACTAGAACTGCCTAAAATATACTCAACACAATACATTATTACACATACAGGGTGACAATTAATGAACTATATGAATTAAAACCGTCATAATTTCTGAACGGTTCGCGTGATGACGTCCAAACTGCGTGGCTGGCCACAGACATGATGGGAATTCGTATGCGCATGCGACTTGATTCGCAAGTTTGAGAGAACAGGTAGTGTTTGTGATGACAGTCAGGAAGTCATCGACAGCATCAATGTTAAGATACTTCAGCGGGTCATGCAGAATTTTGCTGTTTGTCTACGCCACGTCATCGCCAGAGATGGCAGATATATCGAACATATCATAACCTAAATCCGAATGTCTGTAGTGCCGTTTGCATGTGCAATACAGTTTGTGTACTACGTGGTTTGTCACTAATTTCCGTTTTATTTCATATAGTTCATTAATTGTCACCCTGTATATTTATGTAGATGTTATACACACCCCGTACTGCTTGGATAAAACGACAAACTTGGGTTCCTCTAGAACACTTACACACTTACACATGTTCATAGATGATGAAAATGTTCCTGTTTTTAGTTATTTCTATAAGAGCATTGTCCCAAAGATCAAACCGATTTATTTGAGGTTAACGAGTTATCTGCGTTGATACTTTCGAAGAAACACTATTTTGATGATTAACACTCGGAATCTACTTGTAGGGTTTTTGCATTACAGGTACGATGTTTTATTCACGACTGTATTAGTCACACTGTGAGATGAACACAGGAATATATACAATTTATGAAAAACATATCGATATTGACAGTAGTGGACGATAATATCTCTGCTTTTTGTTATATCCATAGCAGCTTCAAATTCCCATAAATAAGACAGGTAATATTTTCCGATAATTGAGGAGTAAAATGCATCTCCAGTCCTAAGGAACCTTGTTATTTTTTCCGGAAAAATCCGTTCTTATATCAAAAATCAGAAAAAATGATCCAATTTCGAACATCTGCCTGGTGATCTGATGAACATAATTACCGTGTTGGATACCTGTACCTGAAAAGAGAGTCTGATAGGCAGATGTTATTAAACCGCCATTACGTCCTGTACTTATTCGCAAAGGTTCGTGAGGTATGACTTCTCCAGTTTTCACAAGATGGAAACCAGATAGGTTCAAACTTCTAAAGTCAAACGGGTTTGTTTTAGGGTTCCCCAGAAAACTGGCGGTGGATACCATAGCAAAAAGTACAACATTCGGAAAAGAACCTTGAAAAGCATTATCGATAGAAATCTGTTGTGTTCCACCAACGTAAGAATAAGCTTTAATGATGCTTCTTGTGAGCTAATAGTGAGCAGGAGCGTAAGAAAGTCCTCTATCTATAGCCAAACTGGTGGTAGGAGTAGGAATTACATGATTTATTTCGAGAATAGCTTTAAATATTCTTATTTTTAGGGTAGGTGAATCTTGGTCACCCAACTGTAAAAATAATCACGTGCCTTAATAAGTTCGATACGTACTTCAACACCGTTGACAAGGTATTTAGGTTGGTTGATAAAATCGATGTGGCGTTTTCCCATAACTTCCACTGTGGCTGTTACTTCTGTAGGATTTCCTGTTCTCGGGACGTATTGGAAGAATTGTTTTCTGTCGGTAAAACCTTTGTTAGCATCAGTGATTTTATCTTGGTGTTTAGGTGTCTCCAAGTTATACAAGACATTAGTGAGATTGGTGTTGACAGTATCGGAACTGGAATTGGTAATTATTTCAAAGATAGATCTATATGCATAATTGTTGTCAGCAGTTGTTACAGATACACCATTGAAAAGAACGTTACATTGTGAAAAAGTAGTATTCAGAATATAATTTATGATTCGTCAGTTTTTCGTGATAGCTTTGCCGGGTGAAGAAACACTCATGTGATTCCCATCCTGATTGATCATTTCTAGCTGCAACTATAGATAAGAAGGCGAAATATTGATGAAATCTGTTCCTGTTCCAGGTATGTGAAACAAAAGTACGTTTTGATTATCGATGGAAACAAGAAGTTTGTAGGTGACAGTGTATGTTTCTTTGACATTTTGCTGGATAGTTTTTATCTGGAAAAGATCGAAATGTGATATAATGTTATTCTGCATTTTTATGTAAAAATATCTTTGCCGACGTTTCTATGTTTATTTTTTTGTTTACGTGTTTTCCCTGATCGTCATGCTGTTTTTCGACATTTTACGGATGTATAATTATTTTTCGAACCGTTGAGGTTCTAATACGGTTGATCGAATGTTTCAACATCTAATGAGTATTTTTTTATTTATCTTATTCTTGTACCTGATCCTGCCATAGAATCGATTTTCTGTTGTGCTTTAGTTATAAGATTTTGACCTGTTTCATGTATTTTTTGACGAACAAGAGTTTTTGGAGTTTGCTACGTTGATGCAATATCGGTGATGATATTAGCACCGTTTTTTAAAGCTTCCTTTCAAATTGTTTTTGCACCACTTGAGAGAAGTGGTTTTGCCATTCTAAAAAGTCCTGCAAAAAAAGAAATCAAACCTATTACTTTTATATTAGATCGAAAAAGGGGTCCGATCCCCCCCATGTATTTGATGAGTATAATATTCGGCTTGTGAATTCATGGTGATTCATCTGCTTTCCGACATAGATTGAGGAAAATGGTACTCTCTTGTTCTTTATGAAGGTTTTCTCTCTTTAAGAAAATGTAAAACAGCAATTCTGGGAGCGAAACCGCTTCTTAAAAGTAGAAAATTTCCTTCTCTATCATTCAAAGAAATTTCTGCTGTTTCAAAAGAACCTTTATCCAGAGGAACATAATGAATCGGATCGAATGTATGATGAGCTACGAGTACTAATCAAGAATAATCTATCTGAACGCAGGGTTCTCGAGCAAGACGTAAAAGTCGTACTATTTCTTCGCCAACTAATTTTTGTTTTACAATATCCGAATATAGAAATATATAATAACACTGGTCGACATTTTTTCAAAAGTTGAACGATGTTTTGAAATAAATAGGTGACTCTGAAAGGATTTTTCATGCTGAATTCAAATTTGAAAACCGTTTTGCTCCATCACGTCACAAATTTTTACAAATCGTGAAAACTGAATAGCATATAGGGGTCTATTATGGTATTATTGGGATGATTTGGGGTTTATATAATCATATTACAGACACATAGAATAAATAATTTTTGCAAATATAGTAATCAGTTGGACATATATTGAGATTGTAAAATCTATATTATATACTATATTCATGTACATTTTCATTTACACATGTCTAGAAAGAGATATAACATAGTGCATTTCGAATTACTGAGACTCAGGATCAAACTTCATTCTTTTTGACTTTCTGCCTTCCCCGACACCCAAAGTAGGAACATCTCTTTTTAACATCCAACAAAAATCTGCCATCATGGAAACATTCCATCGTCCCTGGTATCTCCCTTCCATCTCTGCTATGTCCTTGTGAAATCTTTCCCCGTGCTCCTCGCTGAAGTGTCCGAGATTACTCGGAAAGAAATCTAGGTGTGAGTTAAGGAAATACAATTTGAGGCTCATTTTACAACCAAGTTTACATAAATTCGTTAGCAGATTTTTCACAAAATGTCCATAGTTAACGTGTTTTTCATTGCCCAGAAAATGGGCAACCACCACCATTTTGAAACTTACCCAGGCATCCCTTTCCGTAGCAGTCATTATTTCTTCAAAATCTGCATCCAACATCAGTTTCCGTATCTGAGGGTCAACAAAAATACCCTCTTTGAGCTTACCCTCAGTGACGGATGGAAATTTCCTGGCAATGTATTTAAAGCATTCGCCGTCTTTGTCTAACGCTTTCACAAACTGTTTCATTATCCCTAACTTAATATGCAACGGAGGAAGCAGTATTTTAGATGACTGAATTAATTGCCGTTGTATCAGATTCTTCTTCCCTGGAGAGAGAGATTCTCTACTTGTCCACGTTTTCACTTTCCAATGATTCTCCCTGTCCCGACTGTCCCATTCACACAAGAAGCAGGGGAATTTTGTGTTCCCAGCCTGGAGACCCAACAACAAAGCTATCACTTTGAAATCTCCACAGACAGACCAACCATGTTCTTCATATTTCACTTTCAGTAGCATGAACCTCAAAGTTTCATAAGTTTCCTGAACCGACACAGAATATGCAACTGGAATCGATGGGAACACATTAAAGTTATTTAACAGAACACCCTTCAGACTAGTCCGTGATGCATCAATGAAAAGTCTCCATTCACTTACATTGTAAGAAATACCATACAATTCTATGACTTTCCTTATGTTGTTACAATAAACAAGGTTTTCGTCTTCAGTAAAGTATGGGAGTAGCTCTGTCTCTCGATGCCTGTACCATGAGAAATGTGTTCCTGGAGACAACAGGTTTTTCTTACTCAATCGGGAACCAAGAAGTTGGGCACTCTCCTTTGGTAAATTTAGGTCTCTTACGAGATCATTCAGTTTTGTGTGAAAGGTTGCGGAGTGCCTGTACTTGTACCAGGACAGAAATCGTCACTGTCATCATAGTGTGCACGTTCAACTTCAGTGTCACTTGAAGTGCTGCAATTATCACTCTCGTACGTGGTACAGGTACAGGTACATCTGGCCCATGAGGCACGGGCTCTTGTTCTTAGCACTGAAACCGCTAACATCTATAGCACAGAAATAGCAGTCATCAATGTGATTTTTTGGTTCCCGCCATACCATTGGTATTCCAAATGGCAATGCTTTCCTCTTGCCACACTTCCACAATCGCAAAGCTTCCACACATGTTTTGCAAACTTCATGCGGGGCCCAGTTTTTGTCCTGATCACCTACTTTAACACCAAAATATTCGTGGTAAGCAGACTTCACAAATGTGGTGATACGTTGTCTTTGCCTCTTCACTACATAACTTCCACAAATGTAACAGAATACATGGGGCGAGTTCAAACACTTCCTGGACGACGACGACCTTGTCTCTCGACACAACACAGCACGAACTATCGACAATGACGAAAACTTTATCAAATATTTTGCATTCCGTATTGCTATTTACATATATAATATCTACAATAGACTTAACTAAGGTTTTCGGATCACCTAATCTTATACACGGTAAATAAATTAAAAACTGTACTATTTGCATTAGTTGGTATCGAATAAGAAAACTTAGAAACAAATTTATTGAATCATTCATTGTTACTAGGCGTCTTCAGCAATTTTGTTAATCATATAATGTAATAAGAGGTGCACTGCCATCTATCGGGAATATTATTAACTTCTAATTTCTGGGCAGGAATTACGATTTATACAACAATGAAGATTTCTAAATAACTGAGGGTGATACAACAAAAACAAGGTCACTTCTGAAATCAGCATCAAATGTAGTTTCAGAAACCACAATTAGTTTCCGAACATCAGAACCCATGTCGACCAGTGTAATTTTTATGCACGATGTTATTAGATGTTATATGTAGAATAAATATATTTCAATATATCATATCGAAATTTTGCATAATCGTCTGTTACATCAATGGGTTTTACTGTATTTTCTACAGAACCATCAGATTCAAGACCTGAAAATCCCAACTCCGTAAGATATTTAAACACTGCTTCTTCAAAGTAGAATCAAAGATGAGTAGGAACTGCTATATTGGCGGGACTAGTTTTTAAAATAGAGAAAAAAATCTTCTACCGTATAATTTACTGCAGGAAAATAGTAGGGTTGCCTTTAATGTAGCGTGTTATCCGTAGAAATAGATGAACTCCAGGTGAACTCTATTGCGGTTCGATTAGAAAATGCCACAATTCCTGAAGAATGATTTATCGTATTTCTTGATCATCGGGAAGGGAATCTGTAATCGTGGTAATCAAATCTTTAGCATTTGCATATGTTTTAACAGGAAAAGTTACCAAACCAGAATCTGCCTCCAAAATATTATCTTATAGAGTTGAATGATGTAGTTCTGCTAATTCGACTTCCATAATTTGGGAGGCAGATCAATACCTTTTTCCTAGTTTTACAGTAACAAGAGTCAAAGTGTTGCCCGGAAAATATTTTTCCGATGCAGATGGGGGAAGGTAGATGTAGAAATTATTATCCATTCTCAATAAGTAAATAAACACTCACTGAAAAATGGTTGTGATATGTTTTGATATAAATATATAATTTATTTGTTTGATATCTGCTTAATTGAAGATGCCTTGATTCATGAATTGAAACTTCGTGGGTTTACAACTTTACCACAAATTTTCAAAATTTTATCGATTTTATACCCTTCGTTAGGATCTGAATGAACTTTTTGAACTTCATGCTTATAAAATGTTACTTTTACAGGTTCACCATTTAAATCGTCCAATACGTAAACGGGTACTGGTGAACGTTGGAAGATGGCATGGATTTTAAAAAAGATCTTGTGACTAAGATTGTTCATATCCTTTTTCGAAATGTCCTTTAACAACAGAAATTCGTACAATATATCCGACATTCAAATTCAAAGTTGTGGGTCAAATATGATTTTTACATCTGTCAAGATGATTCCACACAGCGTAATTATTTGTCTCGTTTACATATTTAGGAGCCATTCCTATAGAACTTTGGATAGCTCTATTGTAACATCAAGAAGTCGTGGTAAAATATGTATGTAACGATTCGTCTGTTTTGCAGTAAAATATTTCCACATTCGTTCTTTTAACGTTGTGTTAAAACGTTCCGGTACAGTGGCTTTTACAGGATGATTAGATGCAGTCAAAATTTTATTTGTTAATTTTTAAATACATCTGGAATGTCGAATTTGTAATTTTCTGTTCCCTGATCCGTTTGTAGTGTAACAGGTTTTCTCTTGCTATGTTCAAAAGTGTTTTTGAAAGTTTCGGCTACTGAATTACTCATTTTTTTAGTGGTAATGCAAAGGCATATTTTGAAAATACATCGATAACTGTAAGAAGCTATCTAAACCTGTCATTATATTTTTACTTTGATGTCATATCGTTAATATAGGCTTCCCAGAGGATATATATATGTTCCACACTTTATAATGATTTCTGGGAAACCATTTTCGTGCAGTTTTGTGAAGAGCATATGTTTCCTGATGCATCAAACATTTCTTTACCTCATCACGGGATATATTTTTTATCTCGTACTGCTTTTCATATACTATCCACGCATGAAAGTGATGCACCATGTTAGGATCGTAATATATTTTCAAAATAATTTTATTGTGTTTCAATTTAGACTCCCATGATAGATCTCTGCGTCTTCGGCTTATTTTAAGAGGAACAAGTTTGTATGCATAAGGTGTTCTCAGAAAGGGTTTAGCTTTTTTGGAAATGTGTAAAACTGTTTTATTTTTAATTTTCTTGGGCTGTTTCTGTCAATGAGACGTTCCCGGAATTTTTGTTGACGATGATGTTGAAAATGTTAACGTCCTAGTTTCCTTAAGTGTTCTTTCCTTACGCCTGTCTATTAGACGTTGTGCTGTAGATTGATACTCGTCGATGATATTTCGCAATTCCTGTAGCTTATTATGCGGTAATGTTTCTGCCAGATTTGAAAAAAAAAACAAGTCGATCCTGGTGAAGCAGGTGAAACGTTGTTATCTTGGACGATGGGGATTCGTAATGGTTCTTTTAATTTTCTACTCAACCATAAATACTCGTCCAGTTCCTTTCTGTACAGACGCCAGTTTTGATCGTCTAATATATTTTTCATTTTCAGAATATCATTCATTTTCTTTATCCAAAATAGATAATTTATGATTCACAGACGAATCGCTATTTCGAATACGTTCTAACTGTTCTATTTACAAAACAACCATTTAAAAAAAACGGATCACATTTTTTAATGCGGGATAATAGTTGCAAGAAGACCTGATAAGAAGGAACCTAGAAGTAAAAGTAGTATAAATTGTTTGTTTCAAACTCATCCAATTAAGTAACCCCTATTTTCTAATCATTTAACCTCAGTTGTATCATATTATGACGATTTTTTGTGGATTTTATAGCGTTCGACGATATGCTAGTACCATTTTCACCTTTACTCGGTTTTCCCCATTTCATCCTTTGTAGGTGTGGTATGATCTTACGTGATATAACTTAACCTATATTTTTTACGACCTTTTCGGGCTAAGTGTTGTTTTTGGTTACGTATTTTTTCTTACTATCTTACGTGATATAACTTAACCTACTTTTTTACTATCGTTCACGAGTAGTTGAAAATGTATGAGCTTTTACCTACTTGTGTAGTATGTGAAACAGTAGGAGCTGGAGGCATCCTTTAACCTACTTTTGTAGTAGTATAATATGTTACGTTGAAACTCATCATAAGTAAGAATTTCATCATTAGTAAGAAATGCCCTCGGAGTAATCTTCTACGATGTACTCTTTTAATTTTCCACGTTACGTTTGAACCTCGAGAGCCCTCGGAGTAACCTTCCACGATGTACTTTTTTATATTTTTCACGTTACGTTCGAACCTCAAGGGCCTTCGGAGTAATCTTCTAGGGTGTATTTTTTTTATTTTTCACGTTACGTTCGAACCTCTAAAGCAATCATAAAATTTTGGTGGACCAACCAACCCCCTTGAACTTAGGACCTCCAGAAAATTTCGTAACCGTACTCAACACACCGTTGAAACTATCCGTGTTTTTCGCAATTTTAGGTTTTCCAACGCTGGGGAAGACTTGGAAAAAACATTTCAAACATATTTCGACAGAAGGGAAGGAGTGTTCCGAAATACGCTCGTGATTTTTTAATTTCGCGGAATTTTTGGTAGGCGACGACAGAGCCATCTATGAGCAAACTTGAATGTTGGAATTTTCTGTCAACTTTTTTCACTACGTCAACTTTTTTTCACTAAACAACATGTTATTTAGGAACCGTCATCTCACCTTGTGATAAATTTTGGTAATGGCCAATTTGAAAATTGAGTCATAAAATAACAATGGAGGTGGCGATTGAAAGTTCGGAAAAAATGAAAATAGGTTTCTCCAATCTTAATAGAATTGGTGGTTGAAATTTCCAAGGCGTATTTTGCATTCCTTAGAAAGATATAAACACGTTTAAGTTTTTTACGTGATTGAAATTGCCCATTTCCGAGAAATTCTATATAAATGACATACCTGAAAATTCTATCACATTTGCCACCATAGTCCTTTAACTTGATTTAAAGCTATATTCGAATAATTATTTCAAGTATAAAGGTGTTTACTCGTTTTTCGATCACGTTGAATTTTTTACATGGTCAGATTTTACTTGCTGTCCCCGAGAAATTCTACATATAATAACATACCTGCAAATTCCGAGATACGGTCGCGATTTTTGTAATGTCAAATTTTTGACAATTTTTATTGCAAATTTATGATTTCTAAAGAAATGGTTATACTTGTTCTTAATTTTGACGTTAAAAATGTTCCGTGACCCTTTCGATCTTCAGGTCTTTGACGAAAGATGTCTCTACCACCAGGATCACGCTGCACAACGTTTCGTCTGGGATTGGATCGTGAAATTCGTGCGATCGTTTACCACCACTTGTTTCCTCTTCGACATGTTGATAACGAACATTGGTCTGTGCGCCTTGAATTTGCTTTGGGTGTAGTACACGTCCACGTTTACCTCGGTCACTCGTTTGTAAGCGGAGCACGCTTCGTATAAATCGTAAAAAATCCTGTTGTGTTAAGTCGAGGTTGTAATTTTCGAGCGGGAAAACTTCGTTCCTACCGTTTTTGAGGTATGCGTTCTTGATCTTGCACCTGTCGAACTTGCTGGAATACCTTTCCTGGTCGTTGTCCCTCCCCGTCTGAAAAAGCAGGACGAAAAAATCTGGCATGTCGAACTGTATGTTGTTGAGCTGAGTCTTGACTTCGAATTCGTAATGGTTGCCCAAAGGGAGTTTCTGCACGCACTGGTAACTAAAACTGAACGGGCAAATGCGGATTTTTCAAGATTTCCTCTTTGTACTTTAGGGCGTTGTTGGTTTCGTATTCCGCGACTGGAATTCTCAGCTCCATGTATCGCATGATGCATTTTGCTGCTTCGGGCAGAGTGTTTGGAAGTGGAGTGATCCCGTCAGGACCCAAGTTAATTTATCGCATCAAGACGTTGTTGTCGTTCGAGGATCTGCGAAAAGTGATTCTCAAACCTCCTTTCTACATGATTTCCTTGTAGTCCGAGAAGAAACCCGGAAGTAGACGCATGGGAAAGAGTGCCGTGTGACTTTTCGTTGATATTTTCGTTCCCGCTTCGAATCCTTCCGACATGCGATTTCGAAAGTTTCAACGTTCCCACTACCGTGGAGGTGATTCCTGCATACTCGAAGGGATCGATTACCGTTCCGTGTTTTCTGATTTCTACCTGCAACAACAGGTAGGGCACGAAGTTGTCCACGAGTTTCAAATTTGCGTTGGGCGGGAATGTATCTCCGCTGTCTTTTTTCGTCACGTCGAATATAACATACAGGTCCGATCTGTGAGGATGAACGAATCCGTTCCCTACGTTCACGTCGAACTCGATTTCCCGGTTCGGTTCGTTGAAATTGGCGAACGTGCGACGGTTGGGAGGGAAGGACTGTAATTCGTAACTTTCAATTTGCTCCATTTTTTTACTATGTGTTATTTATTTGTTGATCTCCACGATGGCCGTCGACGTTGCTCCTGAGAAATCCACGACTTTGCCTTTTTCGTTGGTCACCACCAATTCAATCTGGTCGATTCTGTTGCGACACACCGGAAAGTAGATTGGAGACCATGGCGTGAAGTTGATCGGTTCCATGAACTCCGAATTTGGTTTGAAATTTGCGATCATTCAAGTTTGTTTGTGACTTCCGATTCCTTCAGATATTGTGATCATTCCTTCTGCTACGTCTGATCGTACCCTCGACTCTGTGGGTCACGGAATTTTCAGAGAGAAGCACTCCTCTCGGTAATTCTGCTTGCAAGGTGGACAAATTGTACTGTCCCGGCATGATGCTGATTTTTTTGTTTCCTATCTTGATGGTGTTGTTGTGTTCGGTCACTTTTGGAATCAGGTACATGCTGTAGAATGTACGAAGGGCTATGGATTTAGGATAGACGATGTCTTCGTGCAACGTGTGTTTCAAGACCGAAGTTTCGCTTGTGAGATGGAACACTAATATGATGATGATGTTTTAGGTTCCATGATGCTTTCTGGAAATCTTGAATCGATGGGTTATTTATTTTAGAGAGAAATATTAACATGGAGAGACAGAGATGAGCGCAGTTCACTTCCACGAAAGCTTGGATTCTTTCGTCGTTGTGGTATAGGTTTGAAGCTTTGAGATATTCCGCTAAACCCGACGGTGGAACACCTCCGAAAGAATCAAAAACGAAAGCGTTGTTGTTGTTTGAATTTTTGAGATAACGTATCCAATGCGTGCCAGGATTTTCGAAATTGTCCAAGTTGACGACACCACACTCATTTTTCCTTACGGCGGAGGATAAAGAGTGTTTCATTCCCAACTGTTCGATCAGAGATTCAATATCGCGGTTACTGAGCGGTTGTTCGTTTTTTAAACTTGCTCAAGACGCTTTTACCTTTCTTCTCCATTTCCAGGTTGATACGTTTATGTTCTTCCAATTCCGTCTTGTTCTTTTTCGAGTCGATTACGGTTTTTGCTATGGCGGCGCATCCACCTGCCAAACTTCCCGCGGCACCCAAAGCCGCTAGAATTGCTGGATTGCTGAATATGAAACCTCCCACGTGATGAGATTTTTTCCTCGATTGCTGCATTCTTTTCAATTGAGGTGTGCTGAGAAACAATTTCATTCCGTGACCTTTGGACAAGCAAGAACGTTTCTTTTCGCGCTGTTTCTTGGTGAGTAATCCGTCGAGGGCACACATATTTTTGAGATTCGAGTAAGGTACTTGGTACACTACGCTTTTGAGTTGCATGATGATGATGCTATGTTATATATCTATATTTTCTGGGATAGAAAAAAATTGTCTCTGTGATCTAGCAAATTTTTTTCGTTAGATCTATGAATTTTTCGCAGGTGGATTTTTATCGTATGTTATTTATATATATATCATGGGGTGAAAAATTTGCCTCTGTGATCTCGTAGATTTTTCTTTTGCTAGATCCATGATTTTTTTTATTTTTGCAGGTGTGTTGTTTATGAAATATTTTTTTATTGTCTCTGTGATCTAAAATTTAAAAAAATCTATTAAATGCTTCAATTCCTTACCAGGAAGTTCCTTTCTCCCCTTGTACACGATTCGAGTTTCATTCTCAATTAAAATAAAAAAGCAAGTGATCAGATAACATATTAGTGTATCGATCTGGCAAAAATAGGCTATATTGACTGTCGAGCAATAGACGCACTTTGGGACCATACTGGCTTTTTGCCCACTTCGAATTTCTGAAATTTATATACTCGACTTATAAATTTAGCATTTGTTTCAATGCTTGAGCGTCTAGTTTGTTTACATATTTTCACATGGCCATATCTTCGTTCCTATGTGCAGTAGATGCATGAGACCAACGGCGTTGTGTTTCTCTGCGTGTGATCTCTTATATTATGCATGTTATTGTATATCGTTCCAACTAAAAAATATGACTTTGTCGATATTTTTCGACCCACCCCATACCTCCGATTTACGAGCCCCATTTGATATTATTGTTTCCCGCAAACCTCACATCGCTACTGTTTCTGGTTTCTTCGCTATTTTAGGTGGTACTTTTAGGTGCCTCACGCGGTATATATTCTGGAAAGAAAAAAATTGTCTGTGTGATCTAGTAGATGTTTTTTATTTTTTATTTACAATCCCACCCCAATTTTCGTTTCGTGTTCATGGCGATGGTCGTGCCCAAAGCTGCAGCCTGTTCTCCCAGAGAAGGGTCCCTGCTCATGAATCTCCCAAAAGCTGCATGTCCCAATTTTCTCTCTGCTTCGTGACGTGCATCTTGATTTGTTTGTGTGTCGTAAGCGATGTCGTGATCTTTGCATGCTGAATCCAACGGATTCACTCCCCTGTCTAGTTTTTCCAAACTTTGTTCGAGTTTGGTACCCTGTCCGCAGTACTGGTAACCTGGGATGTGCATTTCGAACGGCAATTTGTTTATGATGTCGTTAACGAGTTCCTTGCCTTCTGCCAAGTTCCAAAATTTCGACGGAAGTGTGTTGATTATTTTGATCAGGTATCCTATTCCTTTACTGTCGTTAACGATGAAGTTGCAGAGTTTGGTGATGATCATGTCCACGATTAATACCTTCTCGTTGTAAAAGTTACGGTTGCCTGCATTTTTTCACCTGGTATGACAAGTAAACGACCCACGAGTTTCCTAAGGTCGTCAACGAATTCCTTCGGTAACGTGTTGTAGCGTTTGATGCCGCTTCCACTTTTTATATCGTTGCAAATAGGGTTTTGATGGGATTCCTGTATTTTTCTGGATTTCACTCGATTCTGAGTGGCGTCGTTGTTTTGGTACAGACCATCCGACAATATTAAAATGTCCGTGTTATCTTCGTCCGTGTAATTTTTGGGATACTTTTGGTGATTAGTTCCCAAAGTCCAACCGTACGTGATGTACCTGGACCAACTATTTTTTCGCCTAAATTAATTTTTACGTCGTTTGCTTCGAACGTGACTTTCGACTTTCCATTTTTCCAAATGACTCCTTCGTTAGTTTCCAGGCTCGAGTACAATTTCATTTTGATTTTCTAAAATTACGTCATCGAAGACCACGACAGAATCTTCGTGACAGCTGTCGAATGGTTTAATTTCAAATTCGAAGATTGCTATGTCCAGTCCCTCGTATTAATTAATCAGTTGCTGGTATTTCGGTTGTTCTAAACGTTTGGAGAACAGGTACAGTCTGTTCTTCCAGTCTAATCAACTCGGTGCGAGGAGAAAATTGTCCACCAGTAAAGTGTTTTTCCCACAATCGGAAGGACCCACGATTAGTCAACAGTAGTGATAAAAAGACAGTTCACAAACAGAAAGTGGTACTTCTATTGCAACCTTAACGGAAAATATCGTAAGGCTAACGCGAAAGTGGTGCGCTCGTGTACTTTTCTTAGTCTAACTTAACCTAAAGCAAGGAGCTGGCAACCTTGCTTTAGGCTTGCCTTGTGTAGTTCCAGTGCATAAAGCAATGTTGCCAACCTACTGGGCTCTTGCCATAGCCTTTTATGATGGGGGTTTCTAGAAAAAAAATTGGGAGTTGGCCCACCCTCTTTGACTTAGGATCACCAAACTTGGTATAAATCGACAAAGGTAGCAAAGGGATATTGCCATTTTTGCTCTATCTCTCACCGTTTGATATCTTAAGTTTTTTTATTGAAAATTTTCGGAGGAGGAGAGTGGTGCCATCGGTTAGTAAACAAAGGAACTATCTCGAGCTGGGTGGCGCCGTCAGCACCATCTATGAGGAAACAAAAAAAACTAGGTGTTTTGGTGGGTATAAAAGTACAAATATGATCTTACCTGGTATGTTGATTGTGTGTTAGGAAATATTGTAAGTGGTATTGTCATATATTAGAGCGCTCTTTTGATAATTAACTTATAACTGCACACAGGCAGCCGTAATTAACATAAAATATCCCGCCCCTGTTTCTTCTAGCTTGTGCAATGTCAGTTTGGGTAGGATCATAGGGCGAAATGTGATTCTCCTATGATAATATCTGGCTGACTAGCATATGCGATTACGAAGGACATGGCTGTGCATGTGACTTCTAGGATCAAGCCTATGAAATTGGGGTCCTAGTAAGTTGAAACAAATGGCGGGATATTTTGCAAAAATTTTCCTTAAACAGTTAACATTTTTTAATTCAGATATTAGATGGATTTTTACAAATATATTAATTAAAAAATAGGTTAGGAAAATTGTGGCTTCTACATCTCGACAAGCAGGGGTGCTCTTGCAGTGCATGCCATTAGTCACATATGAGAGAGAAAAATATTATTATTTGACAGTCTACAGATCTGAAAAAAAAAACAGTTTTTGGTTCAACTTGCTGTCGAGTATAAAATAAAATAGCCATGCCTATGAACTTGTTTGGATTTAAAGAGCAGACTGTCGTGGAAGCACCGAGTCAGGCTGCAACGCCAAGCTTCGACCTGTTGCCGTCCATGCTATTCAAACTGAGTGGCTTGTTGATTATTCACCTGAACAGCAATTAGACGAAATACGACGAGGACGTTCGCAAAACATTTTACGTCTTCAACAATAATTTAAATTTCTACAAGTTCCCAATCAGCGGTAAACTTAAGCTAACTGCCAATCCAGAGAATGTAGGTGAAATCAAGGTTTCTTTGGGCAAGAATATTTATCGCCTCAAGCACGATAGGATGAACAATGTCATCATGTACGATGTATCTGCCGACGATTGCTTGTACGTGGAGTTGCTGGGTGATTACGACAAACTCATCCCGCTTTTTCTGGAGCTTCAAATAACCTATCCTATAATAAATAAATAACCATAGTAGCAGCAATGCCTAACGACATTTTCGGTCACACGAAACGCGACGACCACGGCGACGAGCTTCTCATGCTCGACGTCAGGGTCAAGAAGCTTAGAAGGGACCTGCAGGCCCTGCAGTCCACGCTCAACTCCAGCCTCCAGTCCGAGATAGCCAGCCTGCAGTGTCAGTGCCTGGACCCTGTACTCAAGATTGATGCAGAACTCAAATCGCTGGTGCAAAAATACACCGACTTGGCGTCGATAGACAACCTCGAGAACCTGGCGCTGAGCGTAGGCAAGCTCCAAAACGAACTTCTGAAGCTGCAGCAAACGCAGAATTCCGACGTGGAACAGCTGAAGCAACACTCGCAGGACCAAACCTCCACCATCCAAACCGAGCTGCAAACCATCATCCAGAGCATCAAAACACAAGATGACTACGATCGCGTCAATGCCAGCATTGCTAAATTGCGCGAACAGTTTCAATCTTTCAAAATCCCTACGTTGGAAAGTATCAAGGCAGAGCTTCAAACGGATGCTTTTGCACGCAGCCATCACCGACGCTCAAACTTAACTACAAACGCTGGAAGACTTCATCAACAATCTACCTTCGTCCAGCGAACTGAATGCTATTGCACGCAGCGTTGCCAACATCAAGCTCCAGCTCGAGACCTACGAGGACTTTGGGAAACTGTAAGGTACCATAGCTCACATCGAGGATGCACTTGCCGTCATCAAAAATGATCTAGCGAATGTTCACGAGGCACTTGAATCCAAACTGCCAGGTATCAGGGACACTATGGCCAGTGTTCAAAAACAAATTACCAAGCTGGAAAATCTAAACACCGAATCAGAGTTGTCGCATTTTCATCACTTGATTAACGACATACAGACTAAGCTTTAAACACATCAAAAATCCACTCCCACCCAGGACGACATAACACAACTGCAGGAAGGTATAAGCTCAGCTGCGAATGCATCGGAGTTGGATGCTGTGAAGAAAGCTCTGGAATTGCTTCAGAACACGGTGGCCACCCTGCCTACTTCGCAGGAACTGAAAAGCGTGAAGATGACCCTGAACCGAATACTCAAATCGGACGACATTAAAAACGTCCAAACCGAAATTGCAACGCTTCGGGATGCTATTTCCATCTTGCCTACCAACCAGAACGTCGGCGAGCTACATGCCTTGCTTGCAGAAAATAGGACCCAGGTCCACGACCTTGCAGCTCAAAACTCCAAGTTGACACTTGTGGAGAGCCTGCAGAAAATTATCGACAACGTAAAAGAGCAAATTGGTAGCATAGAAGCAGGCCAGGAATCTGCCACAGCTAATTTCAGTACCCAGCTGCGCGAGTTAAACGAAAAATTCAAGAGACTTGTTGTCAATGTGAAGATCAAGCCCGATTACGACAGTAGTTGTATTGACTGTATTATAAACCCGAGAAATGATGAACCCCCCTCCAGCAGATTTGCTTATACTTAAAACAAGCTCAACATGCCCATATGAGCTTTTTGCTCAAGTGTGGAACCCTGCCTAATCCAAGATTTTTGTAAAAATGCCCTCAGGAATTTTCTGAGAAATGATGAGCCCCTCAGATTGATTTGCCTATACTTAAAACTATGCTAAGTTCTCTTATCATCTTATTGTTTATAGTATGTTTTTTTGTCAAAATCCCAGGAATCTTGAATTGATATTTATTGGGTTCTGAGAGCCAGTAGAATGTGGTGCATGGTTTTTATTGTCTTGTAATCAAAAGGCTTGCGTTTGAATCCTGGTAAAATGTGAAGCCTCCCCTGATGGCAAAATGTTAATATTGTTGTCTTGTAAATAAGAGGTTTTGGGTTCGAGTCCTGATAGATTGAAATACATGTTGCAAAATAATATCTCCATATGTGAGATTTAGAGAATAATTATTGTTAGTTGATATACAATTGATAGCTCCCAGATCTGAAACCTGGTAAAAAGCAAAATTATTCTCTATTGGGAATCACCCGAGTCTAGGTACTGCTCTTAAACTGCCTGATCAATACAATAACAGAAAAATGGGCAAACATAATTTATTATTTGCATGTTCTTCTAATCTTTTGATCAGTCACATGCCCCGGCCAGCTATTAACTCTGTTTTCCCGCAGAGCTGATACAATCTTGCATGAGGAAATGTCAGAGTTAATAGCTTTGTTTTTCCTGCTTCCCGAGAAAAATAACACTGCGTGCTGTACTCTATTTTTCCCGCCGATATAATCTAATCTCCCAGGCATACAGGAAATATAATCTACATTGTGTTTTTTCAGGGAAATATTACATGTCATTTATCATGGGACTCAAAGAGAAATTATTATCTACACTGTGCCCCTTTCAGGGAAAATTACTTACCATCCATCATATTGAAGAAATTCCTAGTATTGGCTTCTTGGATATTTGTCGTGCAAACTGAATTGCATTTAGGTTTGGTCTTGTCGCAATAATATAAGCCCCGAGTCAGTAACTTACAAAATATTGCATATTTCTGTATTTAAGCTTTTCGCAGATGTGTTGTGTTATTTGGGTAGGTAATATATATAAAAGCTTTTCTGCCACGAGCAGAGGTGCTATAAAATTTGGGAAAGTAATATATTTCCTGACGGCAAAGTGTTGGTATTATTGTTTTATAATCAAAGGGCCTCTGTGTTTGAATCGGACCTCTAGAATTGCTCTGTGACCCTCTCATTTCTTACATCATAAACATATGATTTTTCACCTATGAGAATAACACTACATATGGTGTCATCAGGTAATGCCTCATGGAATTCACAGATAATTTTAATGTTTGTCCTGTCATTCACCACAACTTGTTTCCTTTTTGAAGTGTTGATTACAAACATGGGTCTCTGTGCTTTGAATTCATCTGGAGTGTAATACATGTCAGTATTGCCTGTAGTGACACGTTTGAAGGAAGAAAATGCCTCATATAATTTGAGGAAATCATCCTTGGACATGTCTAAATTATAATTTTCTCTAGGAAAGACCTCATTTCTGCCATTTTTAAGATAATTGTTCTTGATGTTGCAATTATCAAATTTACTTGAATTTTTTTCCTGATTGTTGTGTCTTCCAGTCTGAAACAATACCACCACAAAATCCGGCATGTCGTATTGTATACTGGAGAATGAATTTGTGGCATCAAACTCATAATATGTACCAGATGCGGGCTTCTGTACACATTGATATATATAAAATTGCAGAGGAATTTGTGGATTTTTTATTATATCAGCTTTGTATTTAAGAGCATAACTGGCCTCATACTCAACAACAGGGATTCTTAACTCCATAGTCTGAATAATGCATTTGCCCTCATCAGGTAGGGTATTAGGCAGAGCTTCCCCTGTAGGGTTTATTGCACTGTACCTCATCAAAGCATTATTATCATTTGCAGCTCTTCTAAATGTGATTCTTAAACCACCCTTCCACATAATATCTTTGTAATCTGAGAAGAATCCTGGCAACAGGCGCATGGGGAACAGCACAGTGTGGTTTTTAGATAATATCTTATCACCAGCCTCAAATCCACCTATTTTGTAGTAAGAAGCCTCGGTTTTGGATAATTTTAATGTGGCCAAAGCTGTGGAGGTAATGCCGGGATAATCTATTCTGTTTATAACAACACCATGCTTTCTGATCTCAATTTCAGAGAATAGATGGGGCACAAAATTGTTCACCAATCTTATATTTGAATTTGCCGGATAATCTGTTCCATCGAGCTTTACAACATCAAATTTGATGTATAGATCTGCTCTGTGAGGGTGTATAAATCCATCCCCTACATCAAGATCAACCTCAATCTCTATGTTGGGTTGATTTAAATTTGCAAATGTCCTCCTGTTTGGAGGGAATGACTGTAGCTCATAACTCTCAATATTTTCCATTTTCTTCTTGTATGTATTTTTATTTAAATGTTAATCTCTATGATTGCAGTTGTTTTGGCTCCAGCAAAATCAACTAATTCTTCTTTTTCATTAGTGACCATCAATTCAATATTATCTATTCTATTATGACACACAGGAAAATATAATGTTGGGGATGGATTGTAGATGATGGGCTCCATGAATTCAGAATTAGGTTTGAATGTTGCAATGATGCCTGTTTGTTTGTGAGTGCCTATGCCATTTGATTTGGTGATCATACCCTCAGCCACATTACAGTGAATATTCAGAGTCTCTATGGCTAAGAATTTAGGTATATTCATAGCAGTGTGTTTGATGCCTGGTTCAAGTTTTGTGTTGTTCTCAAATCCTAACAGCTCTCCTATAGTACCCAGATCCACTGTTTCTGTGGCAGATACAATCTCTACTCTGTGAGTGACAGAATTTTGACTTAACACTATACCTCTGGGTAATTGAGCATTTAGAGTGGACAGATTATACTGCCCTGGAGTGATGACAATTTTTTGATCCCCTACTGCAATTGTGTTGTTGTGGTGTGTAATATTAGGGATCAGGTACATGCCATAAAATGCCCTGAGAGCTATTGTTTTGGGATACACTATGTCATCATGCAATCTGAGCTTCAATATTGAATTTTGGCTGGTGAGATGGAATACCCCCATGATGTTTTAGATACCACAAGGCTTTTTGAAAATTTTGAATTGATGGTTTATTTATTTGAGACATATATCTAAGAACAGATAAACACAAATGTCCGCAATTAACATCTTTGAAGTTTTGAACACGGGCATTATTGTAATAAAGATTAGCTGATTTCAGATATTTTGTTACATTTTCAGGTGGAACACCTCCAAATGAATCAAATACAAATGCCTCATTTTTTAAATATTTAAGATAACAAATCCAGTGAGTGCCCTGATTTTTGTACTCATCCAAATTAACAATGCCACACTCTTTGTTGAGTGGTTGTTCTGGCAAAGAATCAGACATGTACACACCTCTAAAATATTTGATGCCCAGTGGCTTGATTAAAGCTTCAATATCTTGGTTTGTAAGCGGCTCTTGTTTTTTTTAAACTTATTCATGGCTCTCTTAACACCTTTGCCTTGTTTCTCAATGGCCAGGTTATGGCGCTTCTGCTCATCTAATTCTGCCCTATTTTTCTTGGCATCTATTACTGTTTTTGCTATGGCGGCTGATCCCCCAGCCAAGCTCCCCACAGCCCCGAGAGCAGCTAAGATGGCAGGGATGGTAAATATAAATCCCCCCACATGTGATTTTTTTCTGGATTGTTGCAATTTTTTTAATTGGGGGTACTAAGTAACAATTTCATACCATTGCCCTTTACAAGACAAGAATTTTTTTTCTTGCGCTGCTTTTTGGTCAAAAGACTGTCAATAGTTTTAAGAGATTTAAGACCCTTGGCCTTCATTGTAGGTTTATTATATATATATTCACAACCCCCACCCCAGTTTTTGTTTGGTGTTCATAGCTATGGTGGTCCCCAATGCTGCTATTTTTTCACTTAAAGAAGCATCTTTGCTTACAAATCTGCCAAATGCAGCCTCTTCTAATTTTTTGTCTGCAACATGTCTCTTGTCAAGATCAGAATGTGTGTTGTATGCTATGTCATGGTCTCTACAAGCAGCATCTAAAGGATTAACACCAGGATCCCCTCTGTTTAATCTATGATCCAGTTTTGTGCCTGGACCACAATACTGATAGCCTGGAATATGTAGTTCAAATGGCAGCTTGTTTAAAATGTCATTAACAAGGCCCCGACCCTCAGAAATATTCCAAAATTTGGGGGGTAGAGTATTAATAATTTTTATAAGATATCCAATCCCCTTAGTGTCATTCACTATAAAATTAGACAATTTTGTGCTTATCATGTCCATAATTCCAACCTTTTCATTGTGAAAATTGTGGTTCCCAGCATTTTCCTCCCCAGCTATCACCAATAACCTATCTACAAGTTTCCTGACATCATCAACCCAAACAAATTCTTTAGGCAGGGTGTTGTATTGTTTGATTCCACTACCTGTCTTGATTTGTGACCATATGGGCTTGATTAAATTATTGTATTTTGCTCCACTGCTAGACTTGACTCTTTTTTGTGTGGGATCATTGTTCTGGTATAGAGCATCTGATTTTATTAATATTTCTTTGTAATGTTCATAATCTTGATCTGTATAGTTGCCAGGCCTTTTCCTAGTCATCAGTTCCCACAATCCAGGTGTGCCAGGATATTTAACAAAAGCACCTCTTTCTCCAAGATGAGATTCTGAATATACAATTATATCATCTCCCATAAATGTTACTCTGAAATTGCCAATTCTATGTATGATGCTACCATCATGCTCTGTGTCAGCATATAAGCCAAATACCTCATCTTTGTTGTCTTTAGGTGTGCTTAAATATTTTTGAGCAAGAAGACCCAATTCAATAGGATCCTGACTAGCCTCAATTCTTCTAGGAGCAATAGGACTAGGTGTATGAATACTGGAAAGTGGTGAATGGATAATCTAATATGTTCCTTGCAGCTACAGGTACAAGCTCTGTGAGCAAATTTTGATTTTGCTCTGTAACAGTTTTGATATTTTTACCTAAATTATTAATAGCATCAATTAGAGGCTGTTCTGTTTGTTTGTGTTTTTCATAAATTCCTCGGTTATCTGATTTCAATCCCTTAAATCTTTTTTACAAGATAATCTCTTAACTTAAGATCATCAATGATTGGCCTTTTCATGGTTATTTATATACGTCTCTACGTCTAGAAAATTGTTGATTTTATTTCTGTATTTGCCACTATTAGGTGTTCTTGTCATATCAATTGTGACAAACCCATAACTGTCCTGGTTCCAGCACCTGCTGCAAAACTTGGAAAAATCATTGTAGCTCAGGTCCCCACCTACATATTCTTCATGTATGTGTTTGAGGTTGGTATGATCTTGATGAAACACACATATAAAATTGCTGTTGTCTCGGATCAGCTGCTTCGGTATTTTTGAAAAAGTCTGTGCCAGGTAGAAACAATCTATGTTTTTGTGCCGGCCCTGTGTAAAAAAATTTCTAACCTTGTTTTGATTACCCAGTATAATGTCATCAAACACAACAACAGAATTATCGAGACAGTCATGAAGTGGCTTAACATCTGGTTCAAAAGTGGCTATATCCAATCCATCATATAGCTTCATCAGCTGCTGATATTTTAATTGTTCTAAGCTCTTAGAGAAGACATACAAGTGCCTGTTTTTCCAGTCTAACCAGTTGGGTGCCAATAAAAAATTATCAACCATTAGTGTAGTTTTACCACAAGCCGATGGCCCAACAATAAGACACCTAATATTATCAGGTATCAATTTTCCATTTCTCTTATTTTGCTGTTCAGGTTCTGGCAGCCTCTTTATAACATCCCAGGTGCTCATATTATTATTTTGTTTGCATCGATCCAGCTGTGTTCTGGAAGTCCTAGCCATTTGACAAGTAACTTGTTGCCTTTTCTGCGGATAATTTTTTCTATGAGATATGTGTCAGGCTGTTTAGTTTTGCTGAGCTCTTGTTCATAGAACCTGCCTTTGAGAATTTCTCCTCGGTGGTCTTTTATTATATATGTGTTAAGGGTCCCAGGTTTAACTTGAACCACTGTAAATAATTCACTGCTCCAGTTTCTTGTAAAGCCTCTCTTGAATAAGTGCCTATATTTGCTGATTCTTACTTGATCCCCCACCCTGTATTTGGCCTTTCTTGTTGTTGGCTGATATCTAGGATAATAAACAGTGCTGATCAATTTTTGCTCATCAGATGAAGTTACTTCGGAGGGTTTCATGTTGATTGTGGAATGGACCGAGTTGTTATATTTATGTAGAAGTTCTGGAAGAATATTAATCCATTTATAATTACCCTGAAGTGTAAATTGTTTATACATATGATTTTTTAAGGTTCTGTTGAATCTCTCTACAATTGAGGCTTTGAGGTCACTGTAACTCGAGTAATGTTTTATTGCCTGGCTTTTAATAAATTGTTGAAACACTGAATTATAAAATTCTTTGCCATTATCTGTTTGCAAATAGCGCGGGGATCTTCCACTCTGATTGATGATTGTCCTGAAGGGCTCTGTAACACATGTTCCAGTCTTGGATTTGAGTGGCATAGCCCAGGCAAATTTTGAAAATGTGTCTATTACAGTGAGTAGATACTTGTAGCCCTTGTTGATTTTGTCTAAGTTTTTCAGCTGTCCACTTGCCATCTCAATCAAGTCGCTTTGCCATAAATCATCTATGCCTTTTGTAACTACGGGCAGTCTCTTAAAATTATGTCGGGCTTGTCTGTGTAATTCATCAACAATAATTTTTCTAGACATAATATGAAAACAAGAATATTGCAACTATGGGGTGTTCAGCAGCTGAGACTGCAGGATTTTCTAAATATAATTTGTCCCCTATTTGTATTTTAAATTCCAGAGAGCCATCATCTTCAACATAGGCTGTTTCTAATGTATTGGGATCTGTAAAATCCTCCAATTCTACACTGGTGATTTTCACTTTGTTATCAACATTTGTTATTGATAAGGTAGGGTAGTGCTGTGCCTGTGGTTGAAACCAATATTTGATCGTGATTGGTCTCAATGTGCCCCCAACAAAAAACTGGTAATAAAATTGTGCAGGGGACAGCATATATATTTTGCCTGGTGTAAATGGAGAATCATATTCTTTGTTGGGGATGCTGTACAATTCAAGAATTACTGTATGTTTTGGATTCTCGATTATGCCTGTTATTTCTTTTTCTGCTGTGAGCAATCTGCTTGTTACAGATTCAAGGTGCTCATTGATGGTCCTAACAACATCATCGTGCCCAGGCTTGATCTTTATGTCCACAACAAGTTTCTTGTATTGTTGCACAATCTCTTGAAGCTGGGTGGCAAAAACAGACAGAGTATTTGCTTGATTGGATTCCATGGTCCCTAGCTGTTGCTTGATATTAGCTACAATTTGTTGCAAATTTTAAACAACTGCCAATTTTGAATTTTGAGCAGTAAGATCATGGACCTGTCTTCTGATATCCTCAAACAGGGCATGCAGTTCATTAATATGTTGATTGGTTGGAAGAGTGGCCACTGTCTGTGTGAGATGTTTGATCTCTGTCTGGATATTCTTGATATCTTCTGATTTCAATATGCGATTCACTGCTTTCTTAATATTTTTAAGTTCCTGTGATGTAGGAAGATTTGACACTGTATTTTGCAAAAATTCAAGTGCCAATTTCACATCATTTAATTCAGAAGCATGAGCCACATTTTGCATAGCATTTTGGAGCAGGGCTATATCTGCCTGAGAGGGTGTTGATTGTTGTAAAATTTCAAGTTTTGTTTGGATATCATCTATCAAGTGATGAAAATGAGACAGTTCAGATTCAGTGTTGAGGTTTTCAAGCTTTGTGATTTGTTGCTGGACACTAACAAGAGTATCTACAATACCGAGCAATCTGGATTCTAGTACATTTGCCAAATCACTTTGCACTGCTACTATTGTACCTTCAAGATGGGTTATGGAACTTTGAATTTTTCCAAAATCTTCATATGTTTCAAGTTGCAGCTTAATATTTGCAACACTCCGAGTTATTGCATTCAAAGCATCAGAAGATGGCAAATTGTTCATAAAATTTTCAAGTGTCTCAATTTTTTCTTTAACCTCGGCTATGGCATTGTTCAGAGGGTCCAGATTAGGTATTTGGAGTGACTGAATCTGTTCCTTTAGAGTGGAAATCACTAGATCAAAATCTTCTTGTGATTTTATGCTTTTGACAATTGTTTGGAGCTGTGCCTGGACATTATTAATCTGTTCTTCCAATTGTTGTTTCAATTGCTCAGAGTTGTTAGCCTGGGTCTTAAATTTGGCTTGAAGAGCTGCAACAGCTTCTTCTAAACTTTGAAAATTGTCCAATGTGGCCAAATCAGTATATTTCTGAAGCAATAATTTGAGTTCAGAATCAATTTTAAGAAGAGGGTCCATGCATTGTGATTGCAAATTTGTAATTTCTAATTGAAGACTGGCATTGAGTGTAGTTTGTAAAGCTTGTAAATCACTTCTCAATTTTTTGACTCTGACATCAAGCATCAAAATCTCATCACTGTGATCTTCAAGTCTTGTATGGCCAAAAATATCATTAGGCATTTTTGTTTTAGTAGTTATTTATTATAGAATATTTGATTCTTAATTCTATAAAAAAGGGTATAAGCTTGTCATAAGATCCAGGGACTTCAATATATAAGCAATCACCAGCAGAAACTGTATAAACAGTGCCAGAAATCATGTTTGAGTTCTTAATTCTATAAATATTTCTCCCTATTGAAATTTTGACATCGCCCTCAGGGGTTGTAATAAATTGCAATTGCCCACCTACAGGTAATTGGTAATGATTTAAATTATTGTTAAATATGTACAACGTTTTACCTGTTTCATCATCAACTTCTGTAAGTATGCTGTTTAGATGAATAATTAACAAGCCACTTAGTTTAGATATTATATCAGAAGAGGCTTGTGGTGTTGGAAGCTCCATAATAGCCTGTTTTTTGAACCCAAATAAGTTCATAGGCATGTTTATTTATTTCAAATCATGCTCTGTGCTTGTGCATTGATTGCCATTTTTCAAATCACAATGACCCCATGGTAGAGTATGTATGCCACATGATAAAATACATCTCTTATCATCATGTGGGTCCAGAGCCACTTTTCTTACAACATTTGAAGTCAATAAGTGATCCACACTCTGAATTCTGGATTCTGATGTTTTGATTAAATTCTGGGATTTGATGTAATTTTTATAATCTTCAAATTGGAGCTCTTTTTCCACAGTTACTCTGCCAATGCCCTTGGCTTTTTTGGCAACAACACCACTACATGTCTCAAAACTGTACATCTTGGCTCTTAACCCAGCAAATGCCACAATAACATCACCAAGTGTCTCATCTTTTAACTTGCCAGGCACCTTTTTGTTGTGGGGTTGAATCCTTGTATGTTCACTGCTATCAAAATATTCAAGCAATTCAGGCTGTGACATATCTTGTTAAACATCTTCTGTCTGAATATCAAGAACAAAACTATCCGTGTCCATGTACATCAATTTTACACAATCACCATAAAAAGGTTTCAACACATCATAATGCAATTTGAACATATGTGATTTGGCCAATTCCAATATTGCAGTCCCTACATAAATAGGTTTATCAAACTTAATCTTTGTTTTCTTCATGTTGAAAAGTGCCATATTTTCATCATAAATTCTTCTGTAATTGAAATTAGGCTTTGCAACCAATTTTTTGCTCAGGCTGGAGTCAGTAATTATTTTAACATCGGTATGTTTTCTGACATTTTCAATTGTTTTGCCATATACAGAATTGACCATCAATTTAAACAAGGCCTTATCAAATTGGCTTTTTGCAGATGTTTGAAGCTCTGTATTTGTATCAATATAAGGCTTCAACCATTTTGAGTGCCTGAACCTTAAGACTTTGCCAAGTTTGGTCACTTGAACTCCATGATGCATCAGGAACTGGAGGTTTTTGTAATATATGACATAACCCTGTTTTGGCTCCAGAGTCATCATCAATTTCTTCTGTTTAGAGCCAGGTGAGCACTGAACCTCGGGAATTGGGGGCAGATCAGAAAATTTGTTGTGTAAATCATCAGGAATTGTCAGATCAACCTCTAAGAAGAGTCCATAGTTACTGTCATCAAAATCCTTAAGATTCTCAATATTAAAATCTTCAACCCATTCAAGCCCTCCATGTGGCAGTTTATCCATCATGGCGTAACCATAGAGGCTAATTGCATCCACATACAATATATAATTTGATGGCAGTGCTGGATCATAATCAGGAATATATTTGTTATTTGCTCTGGCATATCTCTGAGAACATTGCACCATGCCTCCTCTTTTACATTGCTCCATAAACAGATACATATCTTGATCCTGGATAAGATCCAATTGCTTTTTGGTGTTTAAAAACATTGCAGACCATGCTAGGCCCGGGGCACTGTAAAAATACACTGGATCCAGCCTATAATTTTGCATCGAAGATTTTCTGAATGCCTGCAATATATCAGCCAAGAGGGTCACATCAAGTTTCAAATATGCCTTGTGATAATCACCAAATTTCTTGCATTTTAAATTGTTCCACATCAATTGGGCATGGTGATAATCTTCATCAGTGATTCCAGATCCTCTGATTTTGCTGTAAAACTTTTCTTGTGGTGGCAGGGAACATTCATCAAATTTAGAAAAATCTGTAACATAGTCATATGGATATACACCCTTCCGCCTAATTAATTTCAGGTCCTGATTTGGAAACAAGGCACATGTGATTTTGAATTGATCATCAGATAATTGAGTGGCCAGTGTGGCCAGGCTAGCTGATAAAATTCTGTAAGAATCAAGAAATCTTATGTGAATAGGAACACCATTTATTTTAATTATTTTGCTAATGGCAATATATATCTCATCATTTTCTGCTAAAATATTTAAATTCTGCTTGTCAAACCCCTCGTACCTGATCAAATGATGAAAATCATAATTGGATGCTCCATGGCAAAATATGGGGACAAATTTTGGTCTCTTGATCTTAATATTACAGCTATTACACAGGGCCTGTTTATATCGACCATCTGTATGAGAATGGTGTTTCACCTTGATATTTGTATCTGAAAATTCAGAATCACATACCGGGCATTTTTCTGCATTGTTGAAATCTTCAATCTGTTTCTCTGTTAAAGGCAACATGGGTTTTGATTTTAATAAAATGTTAGATGCTATGTCACGGCACTCATTTTCTATTCTATGTGCAAATATTTTGATGGCATCTGGCCCCAAGTATGAATCTTTTTTGGTAACAACACCATCCTGTACAATCACATAATAAAAGCTGGAAGGTTCATGTAGCTGGTATGGTGTAATTGAAGATTCTTCAGGATCTGGGCTACAGAATGCAAAAGGTTTGAGATTTGATTCAAAATCGCAGACAATATATGCTGGGTGTTCCAACAAGGCTTCAAACTTTTTAAATTTGCAATTTTCACTTGGATTGGGCATCACCATATGAACAGGTTTATGGTTGCCACAATATTTCAGATGCTCAATTAACTTGTTTTTTGCAATTTCTGCACTCTCTTCACGAACCCCCTTCACCATTTTTTGACCATAAAATACAGTTAAGCATCTTCTGCACAACTTGAATATTGTATTGGATTTGTCTAGTTGTGTTCTCACTAAAGCTTCAAGATTATGTATCAGAGTGTAATGATATGTGCCATCCCCTTCAATTAAGAGCAAATCAATCGGAATAGCAGATTCATCATCAATTGTACTGATTCTGAGAGGTTCTATCAAGCAATTGCCACGGCCAGTGGAACAAATAAATACATTAATAGATAATTGTTTGCCATTGATATGCCTGGCCCTTTTTTCAAATTTATCAATATTCTGAAAAGACATTGGATATTCTAAACCCTCCATTGCCTCATCAAAATCATGTTCATGTTGTTTGTAATAAGTTATTCTCTCAGGATGCCTTGAAACTGGATACAAAACAGCTAATATACACCACAAAAAGCATTTCTGGTCGGTATTTTCTATATTAACCACGGCTCTTTTGTTTTTAATATTGGCAGGTAATGGCAGATATGTAGATCCTTGCAATGGGCTGAATTCAGAAATATTAACATATAACTTGTGTGAAGAGCCGCATAAGCTCCATCCAGACTCTTTTGCTGCAAATTCAGAGTGTTTAATATTCAATTGATCTATTAAACTGCTTATTATTGTGTCTGAATTTGCATTTGAATATACCGGTACAGTTTCTGTTATGTGGGGCTGTGTAAATTTTGTGCCATTTGGTTTCTTATATTGTGTAAACAATTTGAGGGATAGCTTATAAGAGCCATTTTGTGCATTAAGAATTGCCTGCAGATCAGGATTTATACTGTTCAAAAAATTCTCAATACCACATCTTGGCTCTGATACAAACCGATAATCCCTAAGTTGGGCATTAAAACTGCTATGGATGGGTTCATAGCGTGGCTGCTTTGCTGCTCTGGCATTAAGAGGTGCTTCATGCTTTCTTTTCAGACCAGATGTGGATGGTTGTGGGGGCAATATTGATGATTGTGCAGAGCAAGTATCTTTATGTTTATATATGAAATATTCCATGCTATATTTTCTATTGCATTTGGGGCATATTTTAGTGGGAGTTCTGCATTTGTCTGGATTACAATTCCTTTGGTGTCTGGCCCAATTGGGGCTGGATATATTCTTATTACACTTATTGAAATATTTTTGATTTGGCATTTTTTGTTATTGGTTTATTATATATATTTCCTGGGCTTCAATTTAAAACTCTATGCTGGATAAAAATATCAGTTGGGTTCAGCACTGTGCTTTGTGTGTGTGTGTATGTGTGTATGTGTGTGTGTGTGTTAATATTTTTGGCTTTGGTATTTATATAAAATTTCCTGGGTTTTAAATCTAATCTCTATGCTTATCTTATGACAGGTTGTAAAACCAATAGCCCACAAGTAGAAAAAAAAATATTCATTCACACTGACCTTCCGCAAATACCTGCACGAACATGCATGTCTAGAATAGCAATAACCTTGTTATGTATTGATTTTTGTATAACAGGCTGGGACAAATATAAGCTTGACTCTAAATATGAGTGGATTACAACAAATATGAGATTTTATATTGTTCAATATGAATATTTAAACCAAACAGGCCTGTAAGTATGAGAAGCACTGTAACAACACATCTGTTCTCCTCATCCACTCTCACAATACTGGCTGATGCAATACTCGGGAATTTCTGTAAGTACTGGCGCTGAGGAGAACATGCAAAGCAAAAAATCAATACTACCGTCTCGGGAATTGTAGGCTGATGCAATGCTCGGGAATTTCTGTAAGTACTGGCGCTGAGGAGAACATGCAAAACAAAAAATCAATACTACCGTCTCGGGAATTGTATATACTAACACAGAGGAGAATTACTTGAAACATGCAAACATATAATATAAGAAATAAGAAAATCACGGAGCAATTCTAGAGGAGCTCTGCATATTGCATTGTTTTAATATTAGATAAACAATTGAACCTGGTATCCAATTAAACTTAAACTGGAAGTAAATATGTGTGTATATGGGTGTGTGTGTGTGTGTGTGTGTGTGTGTGTGTGTGTGTGTGTGTGTGTGTGTGTGTATACCTTTTTGGCTTAATTTCTGGTGTGGCCAAAAAAAAATATCAATTTTTGACAAGTTTATGGACAACAATCTGGCTGATGCAATTTTTGTAAGTATAGGCAAATCAATCTGAGGGGCTCATCATTTCTCAGAAAATTCCTGAGGGCATTTTTACAAAAATCTTGGATTAGGCAGGGTTCCACACTTGAGTAAAAAGCTCATATGGGCATGTTGAGCTTGTTTTAAGTATAAGCAAATCTGCTGGAGGGGGGTTCATCATTTCTCGGGTTTATAATACATTCAATACAACTACTTACGACACTTTTGTCCGTGCTATCGAAGAACACCCGGAATCGGTGAACCATAGATTGGAGGATGTGGAGAGCGAGGTTCGAACCAATGTAAACACCCTGAAAGCCAGCATCGACAATCTTAAGTCCACTATTGTTTAAGAACTGTACAGCATTCCGAACAGAGAGTTTACCTCCCCCTTCAATCCAAGGGCCAAACTTTACATGCTGACCTTTGCCAAAGCCTATCACCAGTTTTTTATTGCTGGTACACTACAGTTTGTCAAGGTTTCTTATTGGTCTTTGCCTCATGCTGCTCATTACCCTACCATGACTGTGACGAACATTGGGGAGGAGCCTAAAATAATAGAAGTGGAGTTGATTGATTTTATCCATCCCGAAAGTCGCGAGACAGCCTATGCCGAAGATGCCACTCAAATTACCGACATAGAAATAGGGGACAAGCTGTACATAGAAAACCCTGCATTGTTTGCGGCCAGAAATCCCGTCCAAGCTATATTCTAATTTTCGCATCAAGTTTAGGCAAGCTTTAGTGAACGAGCTGCACAAACCTGCACGACGAAACTACGAACGCTTACCGGTGGTCACCAAAGGCATAGACGACCTGTGGCAGGCAGACCTCGTGGAAATGAGCAGTGGCAACTTTAAACATTTATATAAAATCAACAAGGGTAACAAGTACCTTCTCACCGTCATAGACACATTTTCAAAATTTGCGTGGGCTTTACCCCTCAAGGCAAAAACAGGAACCTGTGTAGTGGAAGCATTCAAAACTATTTTCGATAAAAGTGGTGGGCGACCTCAATTTCTTCAAACAGACAACGGAAACGAATTTTACAAATCTGTCTTTCAGCAATTTATTCGAAAACAAAATATTCAACATTACTCCACCTTTACTCACATCAAAGCCAGCATACTGGAACGTTTCAACCGAAATCTCAAAACTCGGATGTTGAAACAGTTCACGCTTCAGCGGAATTACGAGTGGCTCGATATGCTTCCGGAACTTGTTAACAGCTATAATCACAGTTTGCATCGCACGATAAACATGAAACCAGCGGACGTCAAAAAATCTTACGAGCGACGTTTAATTTCTACGGTTTATTGTCCAAAGTACAAATTTACTAGCAAGAAACCGAAACACAAAATTGGAGATCAGGTGAGAATCAGTAAAGTTAAGCGTGCGTTCGAAAAAGGCTTCACAAGAAATTGGAGTACCGAACATTTCACCGTAGTTCGAGTCTTACTCGGAAACCGTCACACGTATATAATAAAAGATAATCGCGACGAAATTCTGAAAGAAAGATTTTACGAAGAGGAACTTTCTAAAACATACTAGCCCAACACGTAACTTATTGAAAAAGTATTACGTAGAAAAGGTGACAAACTGTTGGTGAATGGCTGGGACTCGAGGAAAAAAGTTGGATCGACGCAAACGAGGTGATTGTGTAACGGGTGCTTGGGATGTGGTACGGCGACTGCCAGATTTTCCATCGGAACGTCAGGATTGGAAAAATGTCGAGCTTCTACCCGACAACATTCGCCGTCTCATTGTTGGACCTTCTGGATGTGGAAACACAATGTTACTTATTGATAATTTTCTTCTTGCATCCAACTGGTTGAACTGGTTAAACAGGCACCTGTATGTTTTCTCCAAAAGTTTGGAGCAACCGAAGTATCGCCAGCTGTCGAAACTGTACGAGGGGCTAGGCATAGCTATATTTGCTTCTGAAGTGATACCACTAGACTGCTGCCTCGAGAATTCGGTGGTGGTTTCTGACGATGTGATCCTGGAGAACCATAACGAAATTCGCAATCTTTTTTACTCAGGGTCGGCACAGAGGCATGGACTGCTTCTACCGTGCTCAGACTTTTTCCAAAATCCCCAAGCAGCCACTCCGAGACAATGCTAATTTTATTTGTTTGTTTCGTCAAGACTACACCAATTTAAAACACGCTTACGATGATTATGTAGGTGGGGACATAAACTACAATCAGTTTTCCAAATTTTGCTCTTCATGCTGGAACCAAGATGATTTCGAATTTGTCACAATAGACATGAGGAGGAAACCCAATAACGGAAAATACAGAAACAAAATTAATAATTTTCTAAACGTTGCAACGTTACAAGAAACGTCTTGACCTATTATAAATAACTACATACCAAAAAAATGAAACGCAAACTTGCAGACGACAACCTGAAGCTGCGTAGCTACCTGGCAAAACGGTTTAAGGGTTGGAAATCCGAGAATCGGGGAATTTAGGAAGAGAAAAAGCGTCAGGACCAACCTATCATCGATGCCATCAGTGGACTTGGTAAAAAAATCAAAGATGTCACCGAGCAAAGAGGTAATCAACGAGCTTGTGCCACTCACTGCTCGAAGTTATACCATACCCACACCAATATCCAGCATTCACACTACTCCGTTCGAACTTGCTCCGGCTCCGAGACGTCAGGCCCTAGGCAGTACCTCTTCGGACAAGCTAGTCGAGCTGGGTCATTTGGCGAGGGATTACCTAAGCACCGGGAAATTCGAAAAAGACGAGGTATTCGGATTGTACCCGACCTTGGAACTTAACGAGGGTGTGGTTTGGAAAATTGGAAAATCGAGGGTGACGATGTAAAATTTAATTTGGGCGAGAAGAACAGCTGGACTAGGTATACCGTCACGGTGGGACTGTAGGAACTTATCACTAAGAAGCAACCTAAAGGCCTCCCAAATGGTGCAGTGGTATCGTCATTGCCTTGTAATGAAGAGGTCCCGGGTTCGATACCCGGTGGAGGCACAAGTGGTTCGGATCCCACTTTAAAACTGTAGGTCCAGTCCCGATTAGCCTTACTGTCCATAAAGTGGACTTAAAACAGCAACTCAAACAAAACAAACAAAGCAACCTAAAGAATTATACAGACGAGGATTACCAAAGTTACACAGAAATTTTGATCGTGACGGACGCCCTGTACCAAAATAACGATGCAACACAGAATCGCGTGAAATCTTGCAGTGGAGAAAAGTACAGGGACCTCATCAAGCCAATATTGACCCAGTTCAAGACTGGCAGCGGTGTCAAACTCTACAATACCAAACCTAAATAGTTTGTTTGGGTAGACGTCGTAAGGATGCTTGTGGACCGTTTGCTGGTTATCGCAGGCGAAGAAAATGCAGGCAATCGCAACTTCCACAACGAGAAGATGGGCATCATGGACATGGTTAGCACCAAGCTTAGCAACTTCATTGTCAACGACAGCAAAGGTATAGGGTACCTCATCAAAATCATCAACACCCTGATTCCCAAATTCTGGAATGTGGCCGAGGGTCGAGGTCTCGTGAACGATGTTATCAACAAGCTACCCTTCGAGATGCACCTGCCAGACTAACAGTACTGCGGTCCGGGTACGAAACTCGAACAGCGATTGGAGAGAGGAGACAAGGGAGTGAATCCACTGGACGCAGCATGCAAGGATCACGACATTGCCTACAATACTCACACAGATCTCGACGCACGTCATGATGCCGACAAGAAGTTGGAGCATGCAGCTTTCGGGAGACTCGTCAGCAGAGATGCCTGGTTAGGTGAACGTGTTGTCTCATTGGGTACGACCATCGCCATGAACACAAAACAAAAATTAGAGTGGGATTGTAACTAA
The DNA here is from genome assembly GCF_977018435.1 of Lepisma saccharinum. NCBI lineage: Eukaryota > Metazoa > Arthropoda > Insecta > Zygentoma > Lepismatidae > Lepisma > Lepisma saccharinum. Next base: position 63,282,215 of record NC_139245.1, on the reverse strand, counting down.
ATAACCCTTGTGAAAAAAAGCAACTTTGTTTAACCAACCTATTAGGGGGCAAAGCCTTACCTTTTCACGATATATATAAATAACATACTATCACCATGAACCCCAAAGGTGTTGTTTACCAAATACCCAACGCAAACCTCAAGTCTCTCGGAGCTCTTGATGGATTGCTTACCAAAAAGCAGCGCGAGAAGAAACATTCCTGCTTGGCAAAATATCATGGACTGAAATTGCTGCTTAGTATTCCTTAGTTGAGGAGGTTACAAGGTTCACGAAAGCAACAGAAGACTGGAGGTTTCATATTCAGCATCCCGGCTATCTTGGCAGCATTGGGTGCTGTCGGCAGCTTGGCAGGAGGCAGTGCCGCCATTGCTAAGACCGTCATCGATGCAAAAAAGAATAAGGCCGAGTTGGAAGACCAGAAACGCCACAACCTGGCTATGGAGAAGAAGGGGAAAGGTGTGACCAAAAAGCGAAAAAACAACCTCGAAGCTTTGAAAAAGTTTTAAAAAAAGAAAAGCCCCTGTCCAACTTCGATATTGAATCTCTGATCGAATTGTTGGGGGTCAAGCACTTCAGGGGCGTTTTCATGTCTGATTCTCTACCTTCTGTTGTCAAGAAAAAAGAGTGTGGTGTGGTTAACCTGGACATTTACTAAAATCCAGGTACACATTGTATATGCTACCACAAAGCCAACAACAACAAAGCATTTGTTTTCGATTCATTCGGAGGCATGCCACCTGCTGGGTTGGTAAAGTATCTCAGTGTTGCCAACCTCTACTACAATGACGAACGCATCCAGGGTTTCAGCGATGTGAACTGTGGCCATCTCTGCGTTTCCATGCTTGTCTTCCTCTCGCAATTAAATAACCCAAAAGTCGAGGATTTCCAGAAAGCATTGTGGCACCTAAAGCACTACGGGATATTCCATCTCACCAGCGAGACTTCGGTCTTAAAACTCGCATTGCACGACGACATCATCTATCCTAAATCAATTGCTCTTCGTGCATTCTACAGCATGTACCTGATACCCAATGTGACGGTGCATAACAACACAATCAAAGTCGGCAGCGACAAAATCAGCATCAAACCTGGTCAGTACAACCTGTCTACCTTGCAGGCTCACTTGCCGAGAGGTGTGCTACTTTCTCAAAATTCAGTCACTCACAGAGTTGAAATTGTGTCTGCAACGGAAACCGTGGGCCTGGGTACCGCCGGAGAGCTCCTGGGATTCGAAAACGATGCCAAGCTCGAACCTGGCATCAAGCACATCGGTACCAACATTCTTAAATTTCTAGCCATCGAGACTCTGAACGTCCACTGCAACGTAGCGGAAGGCATGATCACCAAATCTTCGGACGGCATCCCGGGATGCAGACTGGGATCATTGCCACGTTCAAACCAAGTTCGGAGTTCATGGAGCCAATCATCTACACAGCCTCCTCGCCGATATATTTACCTGTATCTCGTAATCGCATAGACAACATAGAATTAGCAGTGACAAACGAGAAGGGTGAGGTGGTAAATTTTGCCGGAGCCACGACCACTGCTGTCGTGGAGATTAACATATAAAAAACCATCATGGAAGAAATCGAAAGTTACGAATTACAGTCCTTCCCTCCCAACCGTCGCAGGTTTGCCAACCTCAACGAACCGAACCTAGAGATTGAGTTTGATGCGGACGTCGGGGATGGGTTCATTCACCCTCACAGAGCTGATTTGTACGTCAAGTTTGATGTAGTGAAGAGAGACAACGGCGAAGCATTTCTTGCCAATGCAAATTTAAGACTTGTAGATAATTTTATGCCGTACCTATTCTCGCAGGTGGAAGTTAGAAAGCATGGCACCGTCATCGATAGGGTTGACTACCCTGGGATTACCTCTACAGCTGTGGGAACACTGAAACTCTCCAAGACCGATGCGGCATACTACCAGTCAGGGGAATTCGAAGCAGGTACAAAAATCAAAACTCAAAGTCACACAGTACTGTTTCCCATGCGCCTGCTTCCTGGCTTCTTCTCCGACTACACGCAGATCATGTGGAAGGGTGGTTTGCGCGTCACTTTTCGCAGAGCTGCCAACGACAACGACGCACTGATGCGCTACAGCACTTTGGGCCCAGACGGGACTACCCCGCTTCCCAATACACTACCCGACGCTGCCAAGTGTCTTGTAAGGTCCATGGAGCTGCGCGTGCCAGTGGTAGAATACGAATCAAACTATGCTCTCAAGTACAAAGCCGACTTCCTGAAAAATCCTCAAGTGTCCATTCAGTTTTACGGCTACCAGTGTGGGCAAAAACCTGCTTCCGGCAATCATTTCGAATTTGACGTAACCACGCAATTCAACAACATTCGGTACGACATGCCCGAGTTTGCAGCCGTACTCTTCCAGACAGGAAGGGACAATAACCAAGAGAAAGATTCCAGCCAGTTCGACAACTGTAAGATTAAGAACATCTACCTTAAAAATGGTAGGAACGAAGTTTTCCCACGCGAGAACTACAATCTAAACATCGCAGAAGAGGACTACCTCAAACTTGACGAAGCTTACACTGCCTACAAAAGGGTAACTTTGGGTAACGTGGATGTGTACTACAATCCTAACGAGTTTATAGCTAGCAGGCACATGTTTGTTATCAACACGTCGAAGAGGAAGCAAGTAGTAGTAAATGATCGCACTAACATCAAAATTGTTTGTGAGTTCTACGATGCTCTGCCTGCGGACACACTGTGCAGCGTCATCCTCATCGCAGAGAAAACTTTTGTGAATGATGTCAGGAACGAGCGAGTGACGGAGCAGTTTTAAATATGCATAGGAAATAACAAGAAATAAAAGAAAGCTATGCTTGAGCGCGCAAAGGAACTTCTCCTTTGGCCCTGCACATGCCCCAAATTTTCGTCCCGTAGGACACGACGGAAGTTAGTTCCGTTAAAAAAAATATACATACTATATATTTGCAGACATTTTTAATTTTTTGTATTCTTTTGTGTAGGTCAACAAAAAATTCTGTTGATTGAATATATAGTATGTATTACAAAAAAAAACTGTGAAATTATTATTTTTAAAAAAATATCCCACCTCCAACCCCACCCCACCCCCTTGTTTTGCATTCGAGGGCAAAAAAAACACTAGTAAATCAAATTTCCCCTTTTTTATTCTGGGCACACAGAGCAAGTTTTACCTGTTTTCAGGCGATAGTGAGCCCACGGCAAGCTATGAATCCCACATTCGAGAACGCATCTCTTGTCGTCTCGTGCATCCAGAGTAATTTTCCTGACGGTGTTCGTTGTAAGTATATGTTTAACACTCTGGATGCGATACTCTTTTCGCAGAATCGACTTTTTGGTTTCGAGGTACTCGACGTAGTCTTCAAAGTTGAGTTTTCTCTGAACCACCTGCTTGCCTATGCCTTTAGCTTTTTTGGTCACAGAACTCTCAGCTTGAATTGCATATGCTTTGGCACGAAGACCGGCAAACTCTAATATAATATCCCCATCTTTTTCATCCTTTAGTTTGCCAGGTACTTTTTTGTTTCGAGCCAGGATTCCATATCGATTTGGTTGGGGATAGCTCGACGTGTCGAACAAGTTAACGAGGGCTGGAATCGTGGTGATATCTTTATATGCGTTAGCAGTGTGGGTGTGATATACCAGACTGTCCGTATCTGTGTAGAGAAGGTTGATGTTGTTACCATAGTGCAAGCGTAGTACATCATAATATATCTCGAACATTTGCAGCTTGCTTAACTCTAACACTGTGGCACCGACTTAGACTGGTTTGTTGAGCTTTACCTCACCACGATTCATGTGTACCGAAGCAAGCTATTCGTTGTAGATTGTTCGAGATTTAAACAGTGGGCTTGCAACAAGTTTGCGACAACGGTCGACGCTAGTAAGCAACCTTATGTCTTCACGATTTCGCGTGTTTTCCATTGTTTTGCCAAATATTATATTATTCATATCTCGAACATTTGTAACTTGCTTAACTCTAACACTGTGGCACCGACTTAGACTGGTTTGTTGAGCTTTACCTCACCACGATTCATGTGTACCAAAGCAAGCTGTTCGTTGTAAATTGTTCGGGATTTAAACAGTGGGCTTGCAACAAGTTTGCGACAACGGTAGACGCTAGTAAGCAACCTTATGTCTTCACGATTTCGCGTGTTTTCCATTGTTTTGCCAAATATTATATTATTCATATCTCGAACATTTGCAGCTTGCTTAACTCTAACACTGTGGCACCGACTTAGACTGGTTTGTTGAACTTTACCTCACCACGATACATGTGTACCAAAGCAAGCTGTTCGTTGTAGATTGTTCGAGATTTAAACAGTGGGCTTGCAACAAGTTTGCGACAACGGTCGACGCTAGTAAGCAACCTTATGTCTTCACGATTTCGCGTGTTTTCCATTGTTTTGCCAAATATTATATTATTCATGTCCTTAAAAAATTTGCCATCAAGTTCCGAGGTAGCAGCAGTACGATGTTTGGTATTGAGGTCGATGTATGGCTTCAACCAATTTGAATGTTTGAAAGTGAGGACTCGGTGAATTGCTGTAATCGTGACCCCTCGTTGCATCAACCACCGAAGATTTCGGTAGTGCAACCCGTAACGCTTTTTGGGTTCGAAATCCACAATAACTTTTTTCTGCTTCGACGCAGGTGGACACTTGAATTCCGATGCTGGTGGGAGGTCGCAGAATACATCCTGCAGCTTCTCGGAAAACTCGAGGTCCACCTCGACAAAAAAGCCTCGTTCCGAGTCGTCAAAACCTACTACGTCGAATTTGGAAGGATCAGCCCACTCAAATCCTCCAAATGGAAGTTTTTGCACCATGGAGTGCCCGTAAAGATTATTAGCATCCGTGTACATGATGTAGCTGGATGGTTGAGAAGGGTCGTACCCTGTCGACATGTGTTGGTTGTTGGCGCGAGCGTACCGTTGTGACACCTGGACCATGCCACCCCGAACAAGATTTTCAACAAAAAGCATCATGTCCACATTGGAAATAAGCTCGAGCTTGACTTTTGTTAGAAGGAGCATGGCCGACCATGCCAGCCCGAGGAGATTCCTCCTCGAACTTGGAAGGGTCGCTGACATACTCGTAGGGGTAGACCCAGTTACACCTGAAGAGACTAGCATCCAAGTTCGGGAAATTGGCTGAGGTAATAATTAGTTGATTGTTGTTGAGCATCCCAGCAAGAGCATCGAGGCCTGCCTGGAGAAACCTCAGGGAATCGAGAAACCGAAGTTATATGCCTTGCACCCATTTAGAGATGGCAATGTAGTGCTCCTCATTTTGTGTAACAATATTAATGCGTGCATCGTCGTATCCGAGATGCCTGATAAGGTGGTGAAAATCGTACCCGGAGCCGTTATGGAACAATACGGGGACGAACCGCGGGTCCTTAGCCTTCAGGTTGCACCCGTTGCACCAAGAATCAATATAGCTTCCGGTGAACTAATCGTGGTGTCGAACTTTCCTTTTTTTCCTACTTTCAATAAATTTTTCGTTACAAACTGGACAGTGTGTAGCCTCTTCGTGTTTACGCTTTTCTTCGGGAGTTAAGTCTCGCATAGCTATAGGATCTAACAATACTTCTCGTATCTCGTTCACTTCTACAATCATCCTCTCCAGAAAATGTTTGACTGCATCGGGACCGCGATATACATATGGCTCAGGGGCAATTATTTGATTTAGTCGCACCACAACATAGGCAAAACTGGAGATGTTGTGAATTTGACAAGGCGTGGTAGAAGAAACTTCTGGGTTAGGTTTAAAGGTGGACAGCGGTTCAAGGAAGGCCTCTAAATCTGCAATGATGACAGCAGGGTGCTCTCCCATAGCACTATGCGGCCGAAATTTCTCTACAGTACCAGGCTCGGGTAAGACTGCAACCCCAGGCCTGTTGTCATTACAATAGCGCATGTGGTGCGCAAGCTTCTGGGCAGCAATGTCAAGACCTTGAATGTGTTGGTAATCTTGTTATTTTTTTTATTATCAAACGTGGACAAGCACCTGCGACAGACTTCTATGCAACCATCATGCTTGCTTTTTTGATCTGAGACTAACCGTGAGAGAGAGCGAATAAGAGTGTAATGATGGCAAGTCTCGTTCTTGATAAGTAACAAATTGATTTCTTGTACAGCTTCACCTTCCACGTAGCTCACTCGAATAGGGTATACAATATTCATGTTCTTAGTAGGGCCGTAAACATTGATAGCTAGTTGCAGGTTTAGTAAGTTGTGTACACGGGTCTCGAATGTGTTTATGTCCGACAACTGAACTGGGTAGGTAATCCCAGCCATCGCATTTTCTAATTTTGATTCCGTATCAATACGATTCGTAGGGTATGTAGTGGGTAACACGACGCGGCTGATCTTTCCAGAAGATACGATGCAGCGCTGCCAGCACCGACCAAAGAAAACATTTTGAATCGCTATTCTGGATGTTTAGAACAGCCTTCTTGACTGCAATTATTGCCGGCAGTGGAACATTACTAGACCCAGACAGTGGAACAAACTTGTTAAGACTCAATTTAAGTTTATGCGGAGTACCACACAACGAACCACCCGAGCCTTCAGCCTGATGTTCCTCCTGTTTGGCAACCAGCTCCTCCAAGAATTTGTCGTAGATACTCTCGACGTTGGCAACATCTGCCAAGTGCAATATTTTTGCCTTGGTATTATGGTGAAAGCTGTATTTCTCATCAGATGGTTTTTTGTATTGGCATCCCAGCGATGCATGAAATTTAGTAGAGTTTAAAGCCAGTACATCACTTAAGATAGAAATTATCTTGGGTCGCACACTCTCTAGGAAGCTACGTACATCGCATAAGCTATCTGAGGTAAAATCAAAATCCTCTAATATATGATCAAAAGCAAACCGGCTTGCTTTTGTTGCCGACTTGACGCGTTTGGCAGATGGTAATATGTTAAAAAAATCTGCTTCAGCCTTCCTTTTGACCGAGGTCGATGTTTGCAGCACAGTGTATCCAGTACCCTTGCAATTAGGCATATGCTTTTTGACAAATGCAATTGTAAAGTGTTTGTTACACTTAGGACACAATTCGGTTGCTGTTAAATGCTTGCCAGGCACACAGGTACGACTATGTCGTGCATAATGAGCACTGGAAATATTTTTCTTACATGTAATACAAATCTTCGTAGGACGCATATTTTGAGGGGGTGTTTATTTATATATGTAGATATGCTGATGTATGATTTTTTAGATGTCGAATCCACACGTACTGTTGTACAATTAGGTACAAAATGTTGTACAATTAGGTATAAAGTGCAGTACAATTAGGTACTGAGTGTTGCACAAATAGACACCCCAAAAAAAGCACTACAAGAAAAATAAATACTCTTCAATCAGTCTCACAAAAACTCAACTACACTGCACTGTGTATACAATTTTTAAAAATCAAACAGAAAATAATTGCTACTCACCATGTAAGGCAGATCTACGAGGAACACTGCGACATGACGTCCGTACTCTTCAAGCTGCTCTCGCAGACTGTGACTGACTGCTCTGTGCACCCCCTTATATAACCTCGGTTTATTTATGACGTATTTTTCCTCCAATCAGAAGAGACCACGTTAAGTATGACGTATTTTTCCACCAATCAGAAGAGACCACGTTAGATATGAGTCATCATATTACGTCATAATTTGTTGCGCAATCAGAAGATTTGAGTCATCAAATTACGTAATAACTTGCCGCAGTGTTGCGCAATCAGAAGGTATGAGTCATCACATTACGTATTTTTTAACTAATCAGAAAACTAAATATCAAAAGCATTCGCCTCTAGCGCAGGCTAATTACTGCTTATATATTAAAACTTGCAGCCCATCAGATTAATGTGTAATGACCGATATATACAAGTACATAGATTCTGTTATTATTTTGAGGGGTCCTATATTGGACACACGATGGGGTCCGGCATAGGGTCATCAGCTATATAAAAAACATCGCCCGTGGCAGTAACTTCGCAAAACTACAGGACTAATAACACAGTTACCATATACTTGCCTAATAGCTCCATTAGCAGTAACATTTCTAATGTACTCACTTTCGACTTTGTTCTGCAACAGACGTCACTCCATTGTGCTGCGACTATTTTACTCGATCACGTGCACCTTTCATATCTCACAACGGCCTACTGGTGCGAGCAAAACAAGTCTCAACTTGTCCACCACACAACACCGTCCCATGTTACAGTTTTCCATTTCCCGCTGTTAGGTTTCAGGTGTGGACATTATCAGAACAGGTGGGGGTCCTACATAGGGTTGGGGTCCGACTTTGGTCACTTTTCTCTATAATATTTATTTTAATGAACACAATGTCAAGAGCATCTACCTCTAGCGCAGGTCGCTTGTTGCTGATATATTACAACTTACAGGCTAATAAGAGCTTATGCGAAAGCACACCTGCTTGTCGAGCTGTAGAAGCCACAATTTTCCTAACCTTTTTTTTTATTAATATATTTGTAAAAATCCATCTAATGTCTGAAATAAAAAATGTTAACTGTTCAAGGAAAATTTTTGCAAAATATCCCTGCCACTTGTTTCAACTTACTAAGACCCCAATTTCATAGGCTTGATCCTAGAAGTCACATGCACAGCCATGTCCTTCGTAATCGCATATGCTAGTCAGCCAGATATTATTATAGGAGAATCACATTTCGCCCTATGATCCTACCCCAACTGACATTGCACAAGCTAGAAGAAACAGGGGCGGGATATTTTATGTTAATTACGGCAGATTGTGTGCAGTTATAAGTTAATTATTAACCACAGAGCGCTCTAATATATGACCATATCACTTACAATATTCCCTAACACACAATCAACATACCATGTAAGATCATATTTGTCCTTTTATACCCACCAAAACACATAGTTTTTTTGGTTCCTCATAGATGGTGCTGACGGCGCCACCCAGCTCGAGATAGTTCCTTTGTTTACTAACAGATGGCGCCACTTTCCTCCTCCAAAAATTTTCAATAAAAAAACTTAAAATGTCAAATATCTCCAAAACGGTAAGAGATAGAGCAAAACAGACCGCGATTTTGACTTCCAAGAAGCATTTTATAATAGTAGAGAATACCCATACCAAGTTTGAGCGCGCTACGATTAATATGGCCCACCCCCGAAAATTTGTCAGTGGACTATATCTCAAGAACGGTTAGAGATAGGGCAAAAATAAAAATAGTAAAAAATGGTAACAGTTTCATGCATCGGAGACACATTCAAATCGGATATTTTGTCTTTCTCGTGGTTAGTACTTACCAATTATGTATTGCGGAACATAGTGGAAAAGAAACATTTTTTCTGCTAAAATAAACCATTTTCTTTAATACTGCGGAAAGCACGTCACGGAGAGATATCGCTTCCTTTGCGAATGATAACGCTTCTTTTGTTTTCGAATATCAATGTTTCCAACTCTCTTGTGCATGAAAATTCCTATGTTCCACGAATTATTGTTTTTTTTAATTATACTTTCAAGTCACGAAACATGCAAAGTTGCTAGGTTAGTTTAGGTTTGCTTAGGTTACGTTAGTTACCATCACAGCATCTTTCACATATTTATTGCATGGCACATCGTTACTACTTTTCAAGTTACATGTATTGCATGGTACCGGCTTGTTTGAAAAATGCGTGCATTCTTGCCTTCGGTGTGAAATTGACCTTAAACAGGTGTTCTGCTAGGTACCCTGTGAAGTGACTCTTCTTTCGTCCTAAGGTTGGTATGGAATGACGTACATTACGCCATGCTCGTTCGATGTTTTGGAAGTAGATCGGAATGTCATCTCGCAACATCCGTCGCATGTTTTCCTGATGTATATGTCCACTTGCAGGCGTGTCAACAAACTCTATACTGCTGTTCACTCGCAAGTGTCTGTAGCCTGCTCCCTGTAAGTTTATGTAGGCTTTCCAGCAGTCTGAGATGATAGTTGTGCCAGGAAGAATGAATTTGCGTATGATTCGCAGCAGAGTTTGTTCATCCCTATTGTCTACTGGGACCATGAAGAATGCTCTCGGGTTTCCTCTTTCTATTCCGCCGAACACCCACTGCCCGTTAACTGGACGTCCTCTTCTATTTACGCACCTCTTCGTCTTGCCGAATTTCGCTTCATCTACTTCGACAACAACTCCTTGGCCTCGCAAACCTGCCTGCAAAAGTTCGACCAGTCATAAACAGTTATTTTACTCATGTCTAATTCCTCTTCTATTACAGCTTGTCTTGGGTACGGCAGATGAAGCCACAAATTGCAGAAGTGAATTATTTTTTCCACCGACAGGTTACTGGAACCTATGAACGTGCCATTTCTTGCAGAACGTTTGAATCCGCACGGAACTTTCTTCCGACGTGATTTACCTTGTCCATCGACTCTCTTCGAACAAATATATAACCAATTCCCATCACGTCCAACATGCACCTTACATGCACTGCCACATTTTTCGCAATCAACTTCTTCCTTCACTATACCGTGTTGGATTGTAAAATCCAAGGGATCTTCTACGCCCGATAACAACCTAACGTCACATCCATGACATGCCATGACATATTGATTCTATGAAAAAAGCGCGCGTTTCTCGACAAAAAACTGCGCGTTTCTCGAAAAAAAACGCAAGTTTCTCGAAAAACCCCACGAACCATTCACACAAGGTTAGGTTAGGCCTGTTAGGTTAGGTTCCATTAGCACTCATTTCAGCCCTAAATTCATCGAAAAACCATTCTCCTTTCTCGAAAAACACCGCGCGCTTCTCGAAAAAAAAACGCGCGTTTCTCGGAAAAAATCGCGCGTTGGAAACCCTGATTCCACTAGCGAGATCGTGTGACTTCCGACGCTAGAGCCATCTGCAGGTACATCTTGGAAACAACGGTTGATGTTGCCGATTTTCACAAAATGCGCAATATTATTACATGAAAGTAGTGTACAATACTATAGGACTGGAGCGATAAATGAAGAGGTATTTTGACTGAATAGAAATACTTAAAACTAAGGCAAAATGTCTATAAAATTTTTATTACTACTGTGTAAAACCTACGATTTTTGTAAAAAAAAGCTTCCGAGAAAAGATGACCCCCCTTAAATTGATGTGGCCAAACCTGAATTTGCTAAAATTGCTGTTTATAAATTTGTTAAAAATGTGGCTTTTCTTAATATTGTTTTAACTACACTTAAAACCAAGCCAAAAAGCTCTTATAAGCCACACCCACACACACCTATACCTACATATATTTACCCACACATATTTACCCACACATACCTACCCACACATATTTACTTCCGGTCCACTTCCGGTCCACTTCCGGTTTAAGTTCAGAGAATTAATATGTAGACTTGTAACATTCTAAATATTTTAATTTAAGATCAGGTACAACTAGTTTATCTAATACAGGAAAATATAATATGCAAAATTCTTCTAGAATTGCTCTGTCACTCTCTCATTTCTTACATCTTAAACATATGATTTTTCAAATATAAGAATAACACTACATATGGTGTCATCAGGGAGTGTATCATGGAATTCACAGATAATTTTAATGTTTGTCCTGTCATTAACCACAACTTGTTTTCTTTTTGAGGTGTTGATGACAAACATGGGTCTCTGTGTTTTGAATTCATCTGGTGAGTAATACATGTCAGTATTCCCAATTGTGACCCTTTTGAATGCTGTAAATGCCTGATATAATTTGAGGAAATCATCCTTGGACATGTTTAAATTATAACTTTCTCTAGGGAACACCTCATTTCTGTCATTTTTAAGATAAATGTTCTTGATGTTGCAGTTATCAAATTTACTTGAATTTTTTCCTGATTATTGTGTCTTCCGGTCTGAAACAGTACCACCACAAAATCTGGCATGTCATATTGTATACTGGAGAATGAGTTTGTAGCATCAAATTCATAATAGCTACCAGTGGCAGGCTTCTGCACACATTGAGAGTAATAAAATTGTAAAGGCACCTGTGGATTTTTTAGTATATCTGCTTTGTATTTAAGAGCATAACTAGCTTCATATTCAACTACTGGAATTCTTAGCTCCATAGTCTGAATAAGGCATTTGCCCTCATCAGGTAGGGTATTAGGCAGAGCTGTCCCAGTAGAGTTTAATGAACTATACCTCAGCAAAGCATTATTATCATTGGCAGCTCTTCTTTATGTAATTCTTAAACCACCCTTCCACATAATTTCTTTGTAATCTGAGAAGAATCCTGGCAATAGGCGCATACGAAACAATACTGTGTGACTCTTAGATATTATCTTATCACCAGCTTCAAATCCACCTATTTTGTAGTATGAGGCCTCGGTCTTGGATAATTTTAGTGTGGCCAAAGCTGAAGAGGTAATACCAGGGTAATCTATTCTGTTTATAACAACACCATGTTTTCTAATCTCAATTTCAGAGAACAGATGTGGCACAAAATTGTCTAAAAATCTTATATTTGTGTTAGCTGGATAATCTGTACCATCGAGTTTTACAACATCAAATTTAATATAAAGGTCTGCTCTGTGAGTGTGTATAAATCCATCTCCTACATCAAGGTCAACCTCAATCTCTGTGTTGGCTTGATTTAAATTTGCAAAGGTCCTCCGGTTTGGGGGGAATGATTGTAGCTCATAACTCTCAATATTTTCCATTTTATTTATTTATTTATTTATTTTTGTATGTATTTTTATTTAAATATTAATTTCTATGATAGCAGTTGTTGTGGCTCTAGTAAAATCAACTAATTCTTCTTTTTCATTAGTGACCATCAACTCAATGTAGTCGATTCTATTATGGCACACAGGAAAATATAATGTTGGTGATGGAGTATAGATGATCGGTAAGCACAAATTCAGAGTTAGGTTTGAATGTTGCAATAATGCCAGTTTGTTTGTGAGTGCCTATGCCATTTGATTTGGTGATCATACCCTCGGCCACATTACAGTGAATATTCAAAGTTTCTATGGCTAGGAATTTAGGTATATTAATAGCAGTGTGTTTGATGGCTGGTTCAAGTTTTGTGTTGTTCTCGAATCCCAATATCTCTCCTATAGTACGTAACCAGATCCACTGTTTCTGTAGCAGACACAATTTCTACTCTGTGAGTAACAGAATTTTGAGTTAATACTATACCTCTAGGTAACTGAGCATTTAAAGTAGACAAATTATACTGGCCTGGAGTAATTACAATATTTTGGTCACCAATTGCAATTTTGTTGTTGTGGTGTGTAATATTAGGGATCAAATACATGCCATAGAATGCTTTAAGAGCTATTGTTTTGGGATATACTATATCATCATGTAGTTTCAGTTTCAATATTGAATTTTGGCTTGTGAGATGGAATACTCCCACGATGTCTTAGATACCACAAAGCTTTTTGAAAATTTTCAATTGATGGTTTATTTATTTGAGACAGATATCTAAGAATAGATAAACATAGATGTCCACAATTAACATCTTTGAAATTTTGAATACTATAATAAAGATTAGTTGATTTTAGATATTTTACTAAATTCTCAGGTGGAATACCTCCAAATGAATCAAACACAAATGCCTCATTGTTTAAATATTTAAGATAACAAATCCAGTGAGTGCCCTGATTTTTGTACTTATCCAAATTAACTATGCCACACTCTTTTTTGAGTTGTTGTTCTGGTAAAGAATCAGACATGTACACTCCTCTAAAATTTTTGATGCCTAGTGGTTTTATTAAAGCTTCAATATCTTGGTTTGTAAGCGGCTCTTGTTTTTTTTAACTTATTCATAACTTTCTTTACACCTTTGCCTTGTTTTTCCATGGCCAGATTATGACGCTTTTGTTCATCTAATTCTGCCATATTTTTCTTGGCATCTATTACTGTGTTTGCTATGGCAGCTGATCCCCCAGCCAAGCTCCCCACAGCCCCCAAAGCTGCTAAAATAGCTGGGATACTAAATATGAATCCTCCTATATGTGATTTTTTTCTAGATTGCTGTAATTTTTTTTAAATGGGGGCTACTAAGTAATAATTTCATACCATGTCCCTTGGCAAGACAAGAGCTTTTTTTCTTGCGCTGCTTTTTGGTTAGAAGACTATCAATAGTTTAAGAGATTTAAGACCTGCATAAGGTATCTGATACATAACACCCTTGGCCTTCATTTCTTGTTTATTATATACATATTCTGGGATTAACTATCACAATTAAATTGTAGCTAATTTAGTTAATTTATTACAACCCCCACCCCAATTTTTGTTTGCTGTTCATAGCTATAGTGGTCCCCAATGCTGCTATTCTCTCACCCAAAGAAGCATCTTTGCTTACAAATCTACCAAAAGCAGCTTCTTCTAATTTTTTGTCAGCTACATGTCGCTTGTCAAGGTCGGTATGTGTGTTGTATGCTATGTCATGGTCTCTACAAGCAGTATCTAGGGGATTAACACCAGGGTCTCCTCTATCTAATCTATGGTCTAGTTTGGTACCTGGACCACAATACTGATAGCCTGGTATGTGTAGCTCAAATGGCAATTTGTTTATGATGTCATTAACCATCCCCCGACCCTCAGAGATATTCCAAAATTTAGGTGGTAGAGTATTAATAATTTTTATAAGATATCCAATGCCCTTAGTGTCATCCACTATAAAAATAGACAATTTGGTGCTTATCATGTCCATAATTCCAATTTTTTCATTGTAAAAATTGTGGTTGCCAGCATTTTCCTCCCCAGCTATCACCAGCAACCTATCTACAAGTTTCCTGACATCATCAACCGAAACAAATTCTTTAGGCAGGGTGTTGTATTGTTTGATTCCACTACCTGTCTTGATCTGTGACCGTATGGGCTTGATTAAGTTGTTGTATTTTGCTCCACTGCTAGACTTGACTCTTTTTTGTGTGGGATCATTGTTCTGGTATAGAGCATCTGATTTTATTAATATTTCTTTGTAGTGCTCATAATCTTGATATGTATAGTTGCCAGGTCTCTTCCTAGTCATCAATTCCCATAATCCAGGTGTTCCAGAATACTTAACAAAACCACCTTTTTCTCCAAGATGAGATTCTGAATATACTATCAAATCATCTCCCATAAATGTTACCCTAAAATTGCCAATTCTATGTATGATGCTACCATCAACCTCTGTGTCGGCATATAAACCAAAAACCTCATCTTTGTTGTCTTTAGGTGTGCTTAAATATTTTTGAGCAAGAAGACCCAATTCAATAGGATCCTGAGTAGCTTCAATTCTTCGAGGAGCAACAGGACTAGGTGTATGAATACTAGAAAGTGGGGTGATTGGATAATCTAATATGTTCCTAGCAGCTACAGGTACAAGCTCTGTAATCAAATTTTGATTTTGCTCTGTAACAGTTTTAATATTTTTACCTAGTTCACTAATAGCATCAATAATCGGCTGTTCTGTGCGCTTGTGTTGTTCATAGATACCTCGGTTCTCTATTTCCATCCCTTAAATCTTTTTACAAGATAATCTCTTAATTTAAGATCATCAATAATTAGTCTTTTCATGGTTATTTATATATGTTTCAATGTCTAGAAAATTGTTAATTTTATTTCTATATTTACCACTATTAGGTTTTCTTATCATATCAATTGTGACAAACCCATAACTATCCTGGTTCCAGCACCTACTGCAAAACTTAGAAAAATTATTGTAGCTCAAGTCACCACCTACATATTCTTCATGTATGTGTTTGAGGTTGGTATGGTCTTGATGAAACACACATATAAAATTGCTGTTGTCTCGGATCAGCTGCTTCGGTATTTTAGAATAAGTCTGTGCCAGGTAGAAACAATCTATGTTTTTGTGTCGGCCCTGTGTAAAAATATTTCTAAACTTGTTTTGATTATCCAGTATAATGTCATCAAACACAACAACAGAGTTATCAAGAGAATCATGGAGTGGCTTAACATCTGATTCAAAAGTGGATACATCCAGTCCATCATATATCTTCATCAACTGCTGATATTTTAATTGTTCTAAACTCTTAGAGAAGACATACAAGTGCCTGTTTTTCCAGTCTAACCAGTTAGGTGCCAATAAAAAATTATCAATCATTAGTGTAGATTTACCACAAGCCGATGGTCCAACAATAAGACATCTAATATTATCAGGCAGCAACTTTCCATTTCTCTTATACTGCTGTTCAGGATCTGGTAGTCTCTTTATAACATCCCAGGTGTTCATAGTATCACTTTGTCTGCCTCGATCCAGCTGTGTTCTGGAAGTCCTAGCCATTTGACCAGTATTTTGTTGCCTTTTTTGCGAATGATTTTTTCTATAAAATATGTGTCCGGCTGTTTAGGTTTGTTTAGTTCTTCTTCATAAAACCTGCCTTTGAGAATTTCTCCTCGGTGATCTTTTATTATATATGTATTACGAGCCCCAGGTTTAACTTGAACCACTGTAAATAATTCAGTACTCCAATTTCTGGTAAATCCTCTTTTGAATAAGTGCTTATATTTACTAGTTCTTACTTGATCACCAACTTTGTATTTAGGTTGTTTTTTTGTTGGTTGGTATCTAGGATAGTAAACAGTACTGATCAATTTCTGCTCATCAGATGAAGTTACCTCAGAGGGTTTCATGTTGATTGTAGTGTGAACTGAATTATTATATTTATCTAAAAGTTCTGGTAGAATAGTAAGCCATTTATAATTACCTTGAAGGGTAAATTGTTTATACATATGATTTTTTAGAGTTCTGTTGAACCTTTCTACAATAGAAGCTTTGAGATCACTGTAACTCGAGTAATGTTTTATTGAATGGTTTTTAATAAATTTTTGGAACACCAAATTATAGAATTCTTTGCCATTATCTGTTTGTAGGTAGCGTGGTGATCTTCCACTCTGATTAATAATTGTCCTAAAAGCTTCTGCAACACATTTTCCAGTCTTAGATTTGAGCGGCATAGCCCAGGCAAATTTTTGAAAATGTATCTATGACAGTAAGTATATACTTGTATCCTTTGTTGACCTTGTGTAAGTTTTTCAATTGTCCCCCATGATGTGCCATTTCCACCAAGTCACACTGCCACAAATCATCTATGCCTTTTGTAACCACTGGTAGTCGCTTATAGTTATGTCTGGCTGGTTTGTGTAATTCATCAACAATAATTTGTCTAGACATAGTATGTAAACAAGAATATTACAATTATAGGGTGTTCAGCAGCTGGTACTACAGAATTTTCTAAATATAATTTGTCTCCTATTTGTATATTAAATTCGAGAGATCCATCATCTTCAGCATAAGATGTTTCTAATGTATTGGGATCTGCAAAATCCTCTAACTCTACACTGGTGACCTTTGGTTTGTTGTCAGCATTAGTTATTGATAAAGTAGGGTAGTGATGTGCCTGTGGTTGTAACCAACATTTGATCTTGATTGGTCTAAGTGTGCCTCCAACAAAAAACTGGTAATAAAATTGTGCAGGGGATAGCTTATATATTTTACCACCTGGTGTAAATGGTGAGTAATATTCTTTGTTGGGGATACTGTAGAATTCAAGGATTATTGTATGCTTAGGATTCTCGATTAGACCAGTTATTTCTTTTTCTGCTGTAAGCAATCTACCTCTTACAGATTCAAGATGCTCATTGATAGTCCTAACAACATCATCTTGGCCTGGCTTGATTTTTATGTCCACAGCATGTCTTTTGTATTATTGGACAATCTCTTGAAGCTGGGTGGCAAAAATAGACAGAGTATTTGCTTGGTTGGATTCCATGGTCCCTAGCTGTTGCTTGATATTAGCTACAATTTGCTGTAGATTTTCAACAATAGCTAATTTTGAATTTTGAGCAGTAAGATCATGAACTTGTCTTCTAATATCCTCAAACAGAGCATAAAGTTCATTAATATGTTGATTAGTTGGTAGAGTGGCCACTGTTTAAGTAAGCTGCTTGATCTATGTCTGGATATTCTTGATATCTTCTGATTTGAATATGCGATTCACAGCTCTCTTAATATTTTTAAGTTCCTGAGATGTAGGCAAATTTGCTACAGTATTCTGCAAAGATTCAAGTGCTAATTTCACGCTATTTAATTCACTAGCGTCAGCCACACTACACATAGCATCTTGGAGCAGGGTTATGTCTGCCTGAGTAGGTGTCGATTGTTGTAAAATTTCAAGCTTTGTTTGGATATCATCGATCAAGTGATGAAAATGAGAAAGCTCAGAATCGGTGTTGAGGTTTTCAAGTTTTGTGATCTGTTGCTGGACACTGACAAGGGTGTCTACAATACCAGGCAAGCGGGATTCTAGAGTTTCTTGTACATTTTTCAGATCATTTTGTACTGCTGCTATGGTACCCTCAAGGTGAGTTATGGTACTCTGAATTTTTCCAAAATCTTCATATGTCTCAAGTTGCAGTTTGATGTTAGCTACACTACGAGATATAGCACTCAAAGCATCAGAAGATGGTAAGTTGTTCATAAAATTTTCAAGTGTCTCAATTTTTTCTTTAACCTCGGCTATGGCATTGTTCAGAGGGTCCAGATTAGGTATTTGTAGTGATTGAATTTGTTCTTTTAGAGTAGAAATTACTAGATCAAAAACTTCTTGTGACTTTATGCTTTTGACAATTGTTTGGAGCTGTGTCTGGACACTACTAATCTGCTCTTCTAGTTGTTGTTTCAATTGTTCATAGTTGGTATTCTGAGTTTTTAATTTGGCTTGAAGAGATGCTACAGCTTCCTCTAAATTTTGAAAATTATCCAATGTTGCCAAGTCAGTATATTTATGAAGCAATAATTTAAGTTCTGAATCAATTTTAAGAAGAGGGTCCATGCATTGTGATTGTAAATTTGTAATTTCTAGTTGAAGACTGGCATTGAGTGTGGTTTGTAAATCTCGTAAATCACTTCTTAATTTTTTAACTCTGACGTCAAGCATCAGAATCTCATCACTGTGATCTTCATGTCTTGAATGGCCAAATATATCATTAGGCATTTTTATTTTTTGTTTTAGTGGTTATTTATTATAAAATATCTAATTCTTAATTCTATAAAAAAAGGTATAAGTTTGTCATAATATCCCGGGACATCAATATATAAACAGTCACCGGCAGAGACGGTATATACAGTACCAGAAATCATGTTTGAGTGCTTAATTCTATAAATATTTCTCCCTACTGAAATTTTGACATCACCCTCGTAAGTTGTAATAAGTTGTAATTGACCACCTACAGGTAATTGGCAATGATTTATTTATTGTTAAATAAGTATAATGTTTTACCTGTTTTATCATCAACATCTGTAAGTATGCTGTTTAGATGAATAATTAAGAAACCACTTAGTTTAGATATTATATCAGGAGAGGGTGCTGGTGTCGGCAGGTCCATAATAGCTTTTTTTAACCCAAATAAATTCATCGGCATGTTTATTTATTTCAAATCATGCTCTGTAATTGGGCATTGATTACCATTTCTGAAGTCACAATGACCCCACGGTAAAGTATGTATGCCACATGATAAAATACATCTCTTATCGTCATGTGGGTCTAGAGCTACTTTTCTTACAATATTGGTAGTCAACAAGTGATTTTTACTCTGAATTCTATTTTCTGATGTTTTGATTAACCTCTGTGACTTGAGACAATTTTTATAATCTTCAAATTCAAGCTCTTTTGTCTACAGTATCTCTACCAATGCCCTTAGCTTTTTTGGCAACAGCACCAATATATGTTTTAAAACTATACATTTTAGCTCTTAACCCATCAAATCCTACAATAACATCGCCAAGAGTCTCATCTTTTAACTTGCCAGGCACCTTTTTATTGTGGGGTTGAATTTTTGAATGTTCACTGGTATCAAAATATTTAATTAATTCAGCATGTGATATATCTTTATAAACATCTTCTGTTTGAATATCAAGAATAAAACTATCTGTATCCATATATATTAATTTTATACTATTACCATAAAAAGGTTTCAACACATCATAATATAATTTTAACATATGCAATTTTGCCAATTCTAATATCACCGCCCCTACATAAATTGGTTTATCAAACTTAATTTTTGTTTTTTTTTCATATTAAAAAGTGCCATATTGTCATCATAAATTCTTCTATAATTAAAATTCGACTTTGCCACTAATTTTTTGCTCCGACTGCGGTCGGTAACTAATTTAACATCACTATGCTTTCTAACATTTTCTATAGTTTTGCCATATACTGAATTTACCATTAATTTAAACAAAGTTTTATCAAATTGGCTTACTGCAGATGTTCGAAGCTCGGTATTCGTATCAATATATGATTTCAACCATCTTGAGTGCCTGAACCTCAAAACTTTGCCAACCTTAGTCACTTTAACACCGTGATGCATCAAAAACTGAAGGTTTTTGTAATATATTACATAATCCTGTTTTGGATCCAAAGTCATCATTAGCTTTTTTTGTTTAGAATTAGGTGAACACTTAAATTCAGAAATTGGGGGCAAATCAGAAAATTTGTTGTGTAAATCTTCAGGAATTATCAGATCAACGTCTAAGAACAGGCCATAGTTACTATCATCAAAATCCTGAAGATCCCCAATACTAAAATTTTCAACCCACTCAAGCCCTGTATATGGCAATTTATCCATCATAGCATAACCATACAAGTTGTTGGCATCCACATAAAGTATATAACTTGATGGCAATTCTGGATAATAATTAGAAATATATTTGTTATTAGCTCTGGCATATCTCTGAGAACATTGCACCATGCCTCCTCTTATACACTGTTCCATAAATAGATACATATCTTGATCTTGGATTAAATTCAATTCCATTTTAGTATTCAAAAACATTGCAGACCATGTTAGGCCTGGAGCACTATAAAAATAAATTGGATCTAGCCTATAATTTTCTATTGAAGATTTTCTAAATGCCTGAAGTATATCGGCTAAAAGAGTTACATCAAGTTTTAAATATGCCTTATGATAATCACCAAATGTCTGGCATTTTAAATTAGTCCACATCAACTGAGCATGGTGATAATCTTCATCAGTGATTTCGGTGGCCCTGAGTTTACTATAGAATGCTTTTTGTGGTGGCAAAGCACACTCATCAAATTTAGAAAAATCTGTAACATAGTCATATGGGTATACACCTTTTCGCCTAATTAATTTCAAGTCCTGATTTGCAAACATATCACAAGTAATTTTAAATTGATCATCAGATAATTGACTGGCCAGAGTAGCTAAGCTTGCCGACAAAATTCTGTATGAATCAAGAAATCTTAAGTGAATGGGAACACCATTAACTTTAATTATCTTGCTAATAGCTATTTATTTCTCATCATTTTCTGCTAAAATATTTAAATTCTGCTTGTCAAACCCCTCGTACCTAATCAGATGATGAAAATCATAATTAGATGCACCATGGGAAAATATCGGGACAAATTTTGGTCTCTGGATCTTAATATTACAATTATTACACAAAGCCATTAAGAATTTACCTCTTGTATGGGAATGGTGTTTCACCTTGATATTCATATCTGAAAATTTAAAATCACATACCAGGCATTTTTTTGCATTATTGAAATTTTCAATTTGTTCTTCTGTTAAAGGTATCATAGGTCTTGATTTTAATAAGATATTAGATGCTATGTCATGGCACTCATTTTCTATTCTACGTGCAGATTTTTTGAATTTGGCATTTTCATTTGGGTTAGGCATCACCATATGAACAGGTTTATGATTTCCACAATATTTTAAATGTTCAACTAATTTGTTTTTAGCAATTTTTGTATTCTGTTCACGAACCCCATTTATTATTTTTTGACCATCAAATACAATTAAACATCTTCGGCACAACTTAAATATTGTATTAGATTTATTTACTTGTTTTCTTACTAAAGCTTCAAGATTGCGTATTAAAGTATAATGATATGTTCCATCTCCTTCAATTAAAAGCAAATCAATCGGAACAGCAAAATCATCATCAACTGTACTAATTCTGAGAGGTTCTATCAAGCAATTCCCAGCACCAGTAGAACAAATAAATACATTAATAGATAATGGTTTACCATTGATATCTCTGGCCTTTTTTTCAAATTTATCAATATTCTGAACATACATTGGATATTCTAAGCCCTCCATTGCTTTATCAAAATTCTGTTCATATTGTTTATAATAACTTATTCTTTGTGGATCCCTTAAAACTGGATACAAAGCAGCTAAAATACACCACAAAAGCATTTCTGATCATTATTTTCTATGTTAAGCACGGCTTTTTTATTTTTAATATTAGCAGCTAATGGCACATATGTCGAACCTTGTAGTGGGTTAAATTTAGAAATATTAATATATAACTTGTGTGGACTTCCACATAAACTCCATCCTGATTCTTTTGCAGCAAATTCAGAGTGTTTAATAATAAATTGCTCTATGAACTTGCTTATTATTTTATCTAAATTTCTATTTGAATAAACAGCTACAGTTTCTGTTATGTGGGGGTGTGTAAATTTTGTTCCATTTGGTTTCTTATATTGTGTAAATAATTTGAAAGATAATTTATAAGAGCTATTTTGTTTATTTAGAATATCCTGCACATCAGAATTTATATTATTCAAAATATTCTTAATATCACATTTTGGGTCTGATATGAAACGGTAATCACTTAGTTTACCATTAAAACTACTATGAATAGGTGCATAGCGGAGCTTCTTTGCTGGTTTATAATAAATAGGTGTTTCAAGTTTTCTTTTTAGACCAGATGAAGATGTAGATAGTTGTGATAAAGTAGAAAACTGTGCAGAACAATTATTTTTATGTTTATACAAGAAATATTCCAAACTATATTTTCCATGACATTTTGGGCATATTTTTGTGGGAGTTCTATATTTGTCTGGATCACAATTCTTTTGGTGCCTAGCCCAATTAGAGCTAGAAATATTCGTATTGCATTGATCACAATATTTTTGATTTGGCATTTTTGTTATTAGTTATAAAATTTCTTGGGGTTTAAATTAAAACTCTATATTTAATATAAAATATGAATTGGGTTCAGCAGTATACTTTGTATAATTATTGTATATATTTAATATGTTAATATTATTAACTTTTATCCTCGGTTTATTATATCAGATTTCTTGGGTTTCAAATCAAAATTTTATACTTAATAAAACTATGACAAATTGCAATGCCAATATAGCTTACATGCACGAAGGTGGAATAAGTATTGATCGACAGAAAAGCAGTGACCTACTGAAACACTAACCTACCTCAATTGTTGCATGTGCAGACAGGCATAGGAAAGCAATGACCCAATAGCGTGTGTTATGTATTGATCTTGTATAACACACGGGGACAGACTACAACAGCTGCAAGCCAAAACTCTAAATATAAACTAATTACAGCTGGATGTAAGAAATTTCAAACTTTTTTTTATATAAAATATAAGATTCTTGTTCAGTATACTAGAAATATGTTTAATATAAATAATAAGAAATTCAGTATATCAAAACCAAACAGAGCTATAATATGAGGAGCAGGGAACAACAACTCTATACACTTCAACTATTCTCACAATATTAACTGATCTGTAGTGCAAGAACTCTTTAAATAGCCTAAGCGCGGACCGCATCTGAAAAAGTGAGCCAATCAGAAGACATCCCATCATCGCATGATGTCATAACCAACCAATCAGAAAACAACACATGTCTAATAATTTGTTGCATAATATTGAATAATAACTTGTTTGCACAACATGATGCAATAGAAGTAAACCAGAAGAAGACTTGTATGTGTATGTGTGGGTAAATATATTTAGGTATAGGTGTGTGTGGGTGGGTGTGGGTGTGTGTGGGTGTGTGTGGGTGTGGCTTATAAGAGCTTTTTGGCTTAGTTTTAAGTGTAGTTAAAACAATATTAAGAAAAGCCATATTTTTAACAAATTTATAAACAGCAATTTTAGCAAATTCAGGTTTGGCCACATCAATTTAAGAGGGGTCATCTTTTCTCGGAAGCCTTTTTTTTTACAAAAATCGTAGGTTTTACACAGTAGCAATAAAATTTTATAGACATTTTGCCTTAGTTTTAAGTATTTCTATTCTTTCAAAATACCTCTTCACTACTCATGAAAAGTGATTATTTATTGTTTTGCTGCATTGTACGATGAAGTTTTAGAAAAAATAAATATCGTTGAAGGTTATAAACCTTCGAGAAACTCATTTCCGTAAGTAGTTTCTTGTGTAAAATTGAAGAAATGTGTCTCCGATGCATGAAACTGTTACCTAAAAAATATTGCTAGATTCCACCCTTGTCGATTTATACCAAGTTTGGTGATCCTAAGTCAAAGGGGGTGGGCCAACTCCCAAATTTTTTTTTCTAGAAACCCCCATCGTAAAAGGCTATGGCAAGAGCCCAGTAGGTTGGCAACATTGCTTTATGCACTGGAACTTCATAAGGCAAGCCTAAAGCAAGGTTGCCAGCTCCTTGCTTTAGGTTAAGTTAGACTAAGAAAAGTACACGAGCGCACCACTTTCGCGTTTGCCTTACGATATTTTCCGTTAAGGTTGCAAAAAAAGCACCACTTTCTGTTTGTAAACTGTCTTTTTATCCCTACTGTCAACGAATGTTATCGGGTAGCAATTAAAATCTTGTTGACGCTTCACTGCGTATCACGTTGTCACAAGATCACTTCGTTTGCATTGATCCAACTCTTTTCCGGAAGTGCCGTCATTTTACAAACAGTTTATTACCCTTCCTTGCGCAACACTTTATCGATGAGCTACGTGTCGGGGTATTTAATTTTAGAGAGTTCCTCTTCGTAAAATATTCTTTCAAAATTTCATCACGACTATCCTTTATTATATACGTGTTACGGTTTCCGGGTAGAACTCGAACATCGGTGAAAAGCTCCGTGCTCCAATATTTTCTGAATCCGTTCTCGAACGTACGTTTGAACTTGCTGATTCTCACCTGATCTCCTGCTTCGTATTTAGGTTTCTTGGTCGTGGGACGGTACTTTGGACAATAAACCGAAGAAAATAAACGCCGCTCGTCGGATTTTTTTTAAGGTAAACGGGTTTCATGCGTATCGTGCTGTGAACCGTGTGATTGTAATCGTCAACAAGTTCCTGCATCATGTCGACCCATTTGCAATTTCCCTGAAATGTTGATACGCACCCACTTATTGTATCATTTTAAGTGTTTGATATATTTAATATGTTGATTGTCAATTATGACGTAATTTGTTTTGTTCAATTGGGTAGTCTGTTATGGTTATGGACTAACCTAAAAACATTTGATGGTGGGTTGTGAGGTGAGTGATATTATTATGGATGTTGCTGGATAATGGAAGTGATTTTGGAAATGTGAATGTGTTAATTTGTGTAGTGAAGAAGAATTATGATCTTAATACAATTTTGTTTCTAAAGGAGTTTAATTTTGAGTGCAAGAGTAATATATTAACATTAACTGACATCTATATATATTTTTTGTGTGTGAGAGTTAGTAAGGTTTACGTTAGCATATCCCTATTTGATTTCCCACTACCTGAGGGTTTCAAAGTAGGCTGATAAGTCTCATGATCGCCGTTGAGGAATAAACGTAAGTTGATCCTTTGCTAATATTCCGGGGAACGTAAAAATGTGCACCGTTTCCACATGCGCGTTTTCAATGTTCCATTGAAACGTTCAACTATAATGGTATTTATGTAACTGAAGGTCGAATAAATATGAATGTTTTGATTTTTAACGAATTTCTGGAACACGGAGTTGTAGAATTCCCTTCCGTTGTCAGTTTGAAGGAATCTGCCACTTTCATCGAAAATTGTTTCGAATGCTTCGACTACGCATGTTCCCGTTTTGGTTTCTAGATGTAAATGCTACGCGAATTTTGTAAATGTATCTATGACGGTGAGGAGGTACTTGTTGCCCTTCTTGATTTTATGTAAATTCTATTATCATATTACCGCTGCTTATTTCAACGAGGTCACATTGCCACAAATCGTCGATACCTCTTGTCACCACCGAAAAACGTCGGTAGTTACAACGCGCTGGTTTGTGCAACTCGTTCACTATATCCTTCATAGACATTGAGCGCGATATTTCGCTAGAAGAGAATGACTAACGTGATTGAATGTTTCGAAGGTGGAACTTCGCTGCTATTTTGAATAAAAAGTTTATCTCCAGCGACCACATCAGAAACCGTAAGATCTTCATCCTTGTGTATTTCATATACAGATTGAGTTTAATGTCCAAAAATATCGTTAGGCATTATGGTTATTTATTTATTATTGGATACGTCATTCTCAATTCCAGGAATAGAGGAATGAGTATGTCGTATTCTCCCAGAAGCTCGACGTACAGATAATCGTCGGTGGAAACATCGTACGTGGTTTCAGTGTCCATCTTATCATGCTTGATTCGATAAATGTTCTTGCCGGAGGAAACCTTGATTTCACCCGCATTCTCAGGATTCACGAGTATCTGAATTTTCCCGTCGATCGGAATCTTGTAAAAATTTAAGTTGTTGTTGAAGACGTAAAACGTTTTGCCAGCTTCCTCGTCGTATTTCGTCCAAATGGTGTTCAGGTGAATGATCAACAGACCGTTGAGTTTAGATAACATTGAAGGCAAGAGATTATTGATGCTAGGTGATGCAGTTTACATGATGATTTGCTTTCTGAAACCGAACAATTTCATAGGCATGGTTATTTATTTATTTTTCTAAGAATTTTTCTTTCGGACATGCGACACATTTCTTGTCATCTCTCAAACGATAATGACCCCATGGGAGAGTGTGAATACCACATGATAAGATGCATCTTTTATAGTTGTAAAACCGTAGCTCCAACGTAAATCGGTTTTCTGAATTTCATTAATTTTATTTTTAGATTAAAAAGTGCCAGATTCCCGATGTAAATCTTTCGCGACTTGAATCTAAGATCGGCCACCGACTTTCTACATTTATTTTTATCCGACATCAATTTTATGTCTATATGCTTTCTAACATTCTCCATCGTTTTTCCATACAACGAGTTATTCATCAGTTTGAAGAAATTTTTGTCTAAATCTGAAGTGGCAGTGTTTCTGTGTTTTGTGTTGGTCTCGATGTACGATCTCAGCCACTCCAAATGTATCACTTTAAGAATATTTCGGATTTGTACTATGCGAACTCCTTTCTCCATTAAAAGTCTCAGGTCCTTCTAGTTCACGCCGTATCTCTCTTTACATTCAAAAGACATCAGAAGCTTCTTTTCTTTTCATTCGGGTGGACATTAGATTTCGGGAGTAGGTGGAAAATCCGAAAACATGTCATGTAAATTGTCAGGAAATTCATTTTCCACCTCTGCGAAAAAACACATTCCCTATCGTCGAAATTATTAATATCCATCGAAGTGGGATCAACCCACTAGAATCCTCCGTAGGAAAACTATTGTATTGTATAAAAGCAAATCCATATAAATTGTTGACATCCACATAAATAATGTAACTTGATGGTTTATTCGAGTTATATTGATTATTGGCAATGTGCATGTTGTTGGCTTCTGTATGTCTCTGCGAACATTGAACCATTCCACCACGTATCCGCCTCTCGATGAAAAGTAAGATGTCTACGTCCGAAATAAGTTCCAGCTTGATTTTTGTTTGGAACAACATGGCCTACCACACCAAACAGGGAAGGCTGTAAAAATGTGCGGGATTCAACTTGTAAATATTCGCTGACGTTTTCCTGAATGCCTGAAAAATATCTGCGAGTATTGTTACGTCTAACTTCAAGTATGCGTCGTGATAATCCCCGAGAGTATTGCATTTCAATTCATTCCACATTACTTTCGCGTGCTCGTATTCTTCGTCCGTAATATCTGAACCTTTGAGTCGACTATAAAATTTTGACCGTGGCGGAAGAGTGTTGTCATTAAATTTAGATTCATCGGTTACATATTCGTAAATGCCTTTACGTCTAATAAGTTCTTTATCTACGTTGGGAAAATTGGCTCTAGTTATTTTGAATTGTTCGTCTGAAAGTTTACTCGTTGAAGCATCCATGCTGGCAGAGAGAAATCTGTACGATTCTAGAAACCTCATCTCTATGTTTTTTTTTGTTCCTGGAATCTAAACTTTCTTACTTATAGAGATTTAACGATCTTCATCTTGAGCGAGAATACAATTTTTTTCTGTATCGTAACCGAGATGCTTATCCAGGTGGTGAAAATCATATCCGCTGCCGTTGTGGAAGAATATGGGGACCCACTTAGGTTTTTGAATTTTTTAGATTACAGATATTACATAATGCCCCGACGTAGCTTCCAGTGTAATGATCGTGGTGGAATATTTTTCTGTTATCAACTGTGAAACATGAATTGCAGACCGGACAGACTACAGTTTCATTGTAATTTTGCAATTCGGTAGCAGATAACTGAAGCATCGATTTCGATTTTTTTCAACACACTACCTACTCTCCCAACCTCTTCGGCCATCTTTTCAAAGAAGTGTTTGATTACATATGGTCCTCGGTATACGTAAGACTTATTTGTTTTTTTCTGATGAATCACACCACACACACATATCTGAAACTCGAGGCTTCGTGGAACTGATAAGATGTGGTCGAAGAAAGTTCGGGGTCCGGTTCGCAATAGGAGATCGGTTTGAGAAATGCTTCGAAATCCTCGATGATTATGGCAGGATGCTCTAACATTGCACTATGCATTTTAAATTCTTCATTTATATTCTGTCACTATTATTTTTTCAGACTTCTTCGTAAAAATTCAAGAAATATATCAATACATAATATATATTTCTGATCGTTCTTATTATTTTACCGGGTTCACCGTGCAATCTTAGATACTGGTTCCTGCCTGCTTGGCAGTTTGCCCAGGAACGTCTTTCGCAATGACTTCATCTCTTCTGCCGGTTTTGCCGGGGATATAGAGCCCATAGTACTTACCTCAGAATATTGATTATATTCCTAGTTCGTACAGGAACAAGTGTAGGCAAAATCTCTCGATCTCTGCAGATGATTACTAGCAAATAGCTGTCTACAAAACAGTGGAAGTGAAACACAACAAACATTGTATATACCTTCCTACCCCTCCTCTTCCTCAGTAATAATTCCTTGATATTTTCTGCGCATCCTCTCGCACAAGGCATCCAATGCCCACGTTCCTCGTCGGTCCTCTTCCTTTCCCGGTATATTTCGAGAACAAAACTTTTCTTATTCTATTCACATCCTGCCTTCCAGATTTTTTCCCTTTTGCCTGCTCTAGATTTCTCCCCCTAAAATATCCTGCACAGAATCCTAACTTATCCACGTTCTACTTTAACTCCTCACCCGTCAAATCTTATCAACTTCTATCAACAGTTTTCCCCCGCTTATTAACCAATCCCACTATAATCAAGACCTACCACAAACTCTCTCGCGCATGAGCACTTCCCCCTACAGCATTTATCATCAATTGATCTTTGATCGATCTTTTACAATCATTTGATTTATCAACCTAAACGGAAGGCAAAAGTACTATACGTACCACTTCCGTCTATTTCATGAGTAAGGATTAACTTTATCCTACACTATAACACAATGGAGAGCTATAAACACTGCGATCGGAAACTTGACAACCTTCGTCTCAGACAGCAAAAATGCAAATGAAATTTATCAACGTCTCAGATATCTCAATTTGAAGAAACTGGATTGGGAGGGAAACAAGTTATTTCCCACTCGCCCGCACATTTATTTATAACATGACAACTTAACAACATCACATGAAAAAGAAAATTGCATTACACAAGGAAACTTATTCTCCTTAAAACAAACGGCTAACGTATCATTTAAGAAAGTATTATTTCATTACATAAAAACAATGACACGAATTCTCTACATCTCAAATAGTAAACAAGCAAATTGTCACCACGAACACCAAGAATGGTAGTGTTTCCCTTCAATATTAAAAAAAATCAATGCGTTTCAAAACTAACTATATTCAAGAATTTTAGAATGAAACTAATACATTGTAATATCGATGAAAGGGACGTGGTGCCACCACTCGATACCTTTATCAATTCGAAATAGGACAAAGCCAAAGAAATGTGGAACGAAGACACCTCTAATAAAAATACATCTGCAACAGGAATATTTGATTCCTTAACACTTGAGAGTACAAGCATCATGTGCCATGAAAGTGAAAAAACCCTGTAATGAAAAATTAAACATTAACTTGGCAATTTCCTCTCAGGTGCACTTAATTATTTCGCGTTGTGGTAAAGAAACGCCGTGAACATAATTATTTTGGTGTATACTCTTTCTTCTGTTGAATTAAAACCACCTTTGAGAGGAGACCACCCAGTGAAGGTAAAATCTAAATCACCGTCAAGATCTCACCTCGAAAGAGATCCCGTGAACTTTATTTCAACTGGCACGATAATATAGTATTACCGGGAAACCACATTACTTATAAAAAATCACAAAGCACGAAACACATAAAAATATTTACAATCTTGCAAACATGTATATTTGTAGGTAAACGCACCGTGGAGGTGAAACCCTGGTAATGAATAATGTAAACATTAAAGTCAGATTTCACCCCTCCGGTGTGTGCCATGAATGCTTGCTTAACTTTTGGAAAAGTAACATTTTCAGCACGCCACAAAAGAATAATCGTTATTCGGCAAGAAACAATTACTCGGGTGTTGACAAAAATGAGATCCGCTCTCGACAGGAGACCACCCAGTGAGTTTTAATACTAATCACTTTAATTATCTCACCACCAAGAGGTACCAACACATTTCCATTTTTAAATAATATACTGAAAATTTTGTCAAAACTACATTTAAATATAAACGAAAATGTATAAGGCAAACATTTATCCACATTTGATGAACTCTACTAAATATACGTACCATTTTCGTCTATTTCATAATTAAGGATCAACTTCATCACACACTATATCACCATACAAAGTTATAAACACTGATATCGGAAATTTGATAAAAGTTCGTCTGAGACAGCTAACATGCAATTGAAATTTATCAACGTCCCAGGTGTCTAAAATTTAATAAAGTGGAGTGGGAGGGAAGCAAGTTACTTCCCACTCGCCTGCACATTTGGTTACAGCATGACAAATTCAACAATATGCCATCAAAATGAAAATTGCATTACACAAGGAAACTTCTTTTCCTTAAGAGATACGGCTAACGTATCATTTAAGAAAGTAGTATTTTCTTACATAAAATCATTGACATAAATTCCCTACATCTCAAATAGTAAACCAATAAAATGTACACACGAACAGCAAGAATGGAAGTGTTTTCTTTCTAGCTTAAAAAATGTGTTTCAAAACTTGCAATATTAACGAATTTTAAGTTTTGAACTAATACATTATTATCGATGAAAAAGCCGAGGTGCCACAACTCAATAGCTTTATCATTTCGAAATAGGACAAAGCCATATAGAAGGGGATCCAAGACCCCCTAACAAAAATACATTTGCAACAAGAAAATTTTATTTCTTAACATTCGAGGGTACAGGCATCACGCGCCGTGAAGGAGAAAATCCAGTAATGAAAATTACTGTAAAACATTAACTTGGCAATCGCATCTTAGATGCGCATATTATTTCGCAAGAGTAACAAGAGAATATTTTTTTAAATTACTGGCTTGAGTACATTCTGCCCCCAGGTGGTCAAGTGACACTCTGTTGATTGGTTTGGAGTGTACATATTAGTATGCTTCCTCCCTCTCTTCGACACCGGTAATACATTTTATGCAATTTGCACTATATAATCTGTCTATACTATTGATATATTTCTGAGTGCCATAGCAAATATAGAAATAAAATCTCCAGGCCAGTGTATATACAAGCAACAGCATCTTCAAACCACACACTGGTTTTCGATAAAAAAAATTAAAGTTTTAAGGTTAAAATATAAGTTTACAATTTGCTGTGGAATATTTTCAATTTTAATAGTATATTAAAATAGTGTGACAACACAAGATATCTAACCTGAGACACACATAGTTAAATTGGTTATACAACGTACCTATTTCTCTAGAGCACTCCTAGCAGGAAAATGAGAGAACGACAAAGCTGCACCCTTGCTCATATATCCACATACACATGCCACCAGTGTCCTCGACTTGTTTCACTGCGACAATCAATACCTGTCAGCGTAAGTTGGTGTGTGTGTTTGACTTCGAGTATCATCGACCTATTTCATCAATACTAAGCGTGTCTGTAGAGCCTCACAGAAATACCTACCTGGCCGGGCAAAAAAGTTTAGATCAAGTAAATTAAGAGATTTTTCGACAACAAAAATTTTGCTGTGACTCTCTAAGTTTTTACATAATAAACAAAGTATTCTCTGCAATAAGAATAACACTACATAAAGTGTTGTCGGGTAGAGGCTCATGGGGTTCACACACAAATTTAATATTTTTTCTATCATTAACTATCACTTGTTTTATTTTTAATGTGTTGATGACAAACATTGGTCTGTGTGCCTTGAATTCACTGGGGGAATAGTATACATCTATGTTTCGTCCAGTTACCTTTTGTAAGCTGTGTATGCTTCATATAATTTCAGACAGACATCTTGTGCTATATCAAGATTATAATTCCCGTGAGAGAAAATCTCATTGCGCCCATTTATTGGTAAATATTTATAGCCTGGCAATTGTCAAATTGCTTATTTTTTTACGTAATACTTTCTCAATACGATACGTATCTGGATATTTAGTTTTGCTAAGATAATCTTCAAAAAATCTTGTATTTAAACTTTCATTGTAATTGTATTTTATTATATGTGTATGCCTGCTACCTGGTAAGACTCGAACCACAGTAAACAACTCTGTGCTCCAAATTTTTGTGACACCCTTTTAAAAATTATGTTTAAATTTGCTAACCCATACATGATCTCCTATTTTGTACTTGGGTTTGTTAGTTGTATATTGATATTTTGGAAAGTAAACAGTGGAAAAAAATTGTGCCTCATCAGATTTTGTCACCTCAGCAAACTTCATATGTCTGATTCTATGTATAGAATTATTATAATTACGAACAAGATCAGATAAAATTGTTACCCACCTTTAGTTACCCTGCAAACTGAACTGTTTCCGCGTATAATTTTTTTGTGTTATGTTGAATCGTTCAATTATGCTGGCTTTTAAATCACTGTATGTAGAATAATACTGAATATTATGCTGGTTCATTAAAATGGTAAACATAGAATTGTAAAATTCGTTCCCTCTGTCTGTATGTATGTAATGGGGTATTCTGCCTTGCTCAAAAATAGATTTAACGGCCTACGTGATACAATCCCCTGTTTTAGATTTCAGAGGAACAACTAACTAACTACCTCTCTAGCATTCTTAAACCCGAAGGTTCATGGCTGCAGGATCACAGGCCTTCCATCTGTCCCTATCTTGAGCAAAATCTATATACTCTTTTCCATCCCTACCGATTTCCTTTAGGTCCATCTCAACGTTGTCCCTCCATCTTCGTCTTGGCCTTCCTACAGGTCTCTTACCATCTGGTTTCCCAACAAGAACCCTGTAAACTCCTCTTTCCTCTCCCATTCGTGCAACATGGCCTGCCCACCTAAGTCTTCTTGATTTAATTATTCTAATAATATCTGGACTTGAATACAAATTATGTAGTTCTAAATTATGTAACCTTCTCCACTCACCTGTCTCCTCATCCCTTTTATGTCCAAAGATTTTCCTAAGGATTTTATTTTCAAATACTCTCAATTTATGTTCCTCTTTCAATGTAAGGGACCAAGTTTCGCATCCATATAATACTACAGGCAATATTACTGTTTTGTATATTTTAACTTTTAGTTTCTTAGATATTAAACAAGAAGACAAAAGTTTATGAAGAGAGAAGTAACATGCATTTCCTGAATTAAGCCTACTTTTTATTTCCTCTTTAATATAATTTTCATTTGTTAATATTACTCCTAAGTATTTGAATTTGGAAACTTGTTCAAACGAGTTGTTATCAATAATTCAATTTTGATTATTACCTAACACTTGGTTTCGGCCTGTAAGCATATATTTAGTTTTATCTTTGTTAACTTCCAAACCTATCTCTTTAGCAGTTTTGAAAAATCTTTTAGCATTATTCTTAATTGTATTCACATCATCCCCCAGTAAGTCTATATCATATCTCAGAGGAACAGCGCAAGCATATTTGCTAAAAGTGTCTATCACAGTGAGGAAATACTTAAAACTTTGATTTATCTTATGCAACTTTTTAAAATTTTCTGTGTTTATTTCAACCAGATCTGCCTGTCATAAATCATCAATTCCTTTTGTTACAACAGATAATCGTCTGTACTTACGACGAGCTGATCTGGCTAGTTCATTGACTATATCTTGTCTAGACATTGAGTTTGGTGAGAGAAGATTACATAAAAGGGATTAATCTCAGGGTACAATAGTTTGACTTGATTTAATAATTGGTCACCAGTTTCAACGTTAAAAACATACAATTGTTCATCCTCATGTATTTTATATTTCTTGGTGGTTTTATCCTAATATTATTGGTATTTGAAGTGCCCTGAAGACACCATCTTTTCTTAGTATAGTGAAGAGTGGTACCTCAGATGTTTTCCTTTTAAATTCCAAACTTCTGAAACCGAACAGTACCACTGAGAAAAAAAATTCATGAGTCTGTATATAAGGATATAATTTGTAAATATTACCAGGCTTCACATATGTCCAGTGCTCTCGAGTATTTGGAACATTGTGAAGTCTAACAATTTCAAAACAGAAAAATTGACGAAAATCAGATTCATCTAATCAGCTCATCACTGGTTTCACTTGCGAACAATGTCATCATAACTGGGTTTGATTTTCACATAAATATACAGTTGTTTAAATTGTTCTTTTGAATCATGAAACTTAGAGGTGAAACTTGATAAGGCTGATTCTTGATTTGATTCTTTGGCCCCAATTTAAAGTTGAGATAATCTGTTGTAAGCTCTCCAGAAGCCCCAATTTGGAGCTCTGGCTACAGAGATAATGTACTTGGCTTGAAATTTCCATAATCAGTGAGTGAAGTTAACTGACGATCTGGTTGGGCAAAGTGGGAATATTTTATTGGATTTGTGCAATTTCCACCTGGATGTTTTTGATATTCTCAGATTGCATAATCCGATTTACTACTCTTTTTACAGATCTCAGTTCCTGAGAAGTAGGTAAGATAGCTACAGTACTTTGGAATTTCGTCAGGGCTTTTTTTACAGCACCTAATTCAGTGGCATCAGCAACAGTACTTAGGCCATCTTGGAGTTGTGTTACGTCATTTTGTGTAGGTGTTGATTGCTGAAGTGTTTCCAATTTGTTCTATATGTCATCTATCAGATGATGGAAATGGGATAATCCAGATTCATTGTTCAGATTTTCCAGCTTAGTAAACTGCTGATAGATTATAATCAAAGTTTCATTGTTGTCAGGTAATTTTGATTCCAATGTTTCGTGGACACTCGTCATTTCATTTTCCATGGTTGGCAGAGTATCCTTAATTCGAACTATTCTACTTTAAATTTTTCCAAAAGTCTCAAGCTGAAGTTTGATGTTGGTAACATTACGAACAATGGAATTGAGTTCACTAGAGGAGGGCAGATTATTTATAAAATTTTCTAAAATTTGAAGTTTGGCTTGGACTTCAGTTATAGCTGTATGCAGCTCTTCTGTCTGTAGTACAATTTTTATATTTTCCAGTGTAGGAATTTCAAAGGATTGAAACTGCTCTCGATAAACAGGAATTACAATATCATAATCCTGTTGAGTTTTGATACTCTGGATGATGGCTTGTAGTTCTGTGCGAATACTGTTTGTTTGATCATTCAATTGTTGTTTCAGTTATTCTGCATTGGTGGTCTGGTTGAAATCTCTCGAGCTCATTTTTTTGCCTACATTCTCCTCTAAGTTTTAATGAATGTCTATTGAGGCCAAATTGCTGCATTTTTGGAACAGGGATTCGAATTCGGCATCAATTTTGAGAATAGGATCTAAACACTGAGACTGGACGCTGTCCTTCTCAGATTGGAGACTAGAGTTGAGAGTTTTCTGTAATGTTCACAGATCAGTGCGTAATTTTTTGACTCTAATATCGGAACAAGAATCTCATCGGTGTGATTATTGTGTTTTTAAGACCAAAAATATTATTAGGCATTTTGGTAAAGGTTATTTATTATAGGATAGGTGATTTTCAACTCTAAAAAGAAAGGTTTAAGTTTCTTGCAATCTTAAATACAAAATTAGTTTCTGAGAAAAAATTGAAAAATTTGAAAAAATAATGAAATATTTTTAAAAAATGAAAAATTTGAAAATTTTGAGATTTGAAATTTTTGAAAAAATAAATAAAAAAAATTTGAAAATTTGGAAAATATTTTTATGAATTTTAACTTTTTGGGTAGGACCATATACTACCACATTACTCTAAAATCATACCACAATTTAAGATGGAACATGTTCATTTAATATAAAATATGTAAATACATAGGCTTTCATAAACAAAGTTTCTACCTATATAGTTCATTGGATATTTTTAATGTATTTTAAAATCTATTTTCTAGATCCTCAAATACTATTATATGTAAAAATAATTTCTACTTATCATTTCCCCTTCCTTATGGGAATTCATAAACTATTGCTCTTTATTGAGAAAGTGCATATTACTTTCAATATACCCAGTTGTCTCTTCCTGCTTTGAAGATACAGCATAGCGAGGAAATATTCTAAATAGTGCATCAAAGATGTAAGAACAATTTCTACTTAACACAACTCATTGCTTATGGGAATACATATACTATAGTTGCTTTATTGAGAAAGTGTATATTACTTTTAACACACCTTGTTATCCCTTCCTATTTCAAAGGTACTCTATACTCCATTTTCATGGCAGGTAAGGAACATAAGAGAATGTAAAGGTATTGATTTTTCGAGATCAGGCTCAGTATTGGCGTTTTTACTCCCAGAGCTAGCATACACCATTAATTTCCCTAAATTCCAGCACGGAAAACATGTTATAGCATGCAAGGAAAGTATCTTTCTTCTCCGTATGTCAAATATCATTAGGCATTTTGGTAATGGTTATTTATTATGGGATAGGTGATTTTGAACTATAAAAACAGAGGTATCAGTTTTTCATGATTTCCCAGCAACGTTATATACAGACAATCATTTGCAGATATATCATATGTGGTTATTGTATTCATCTTATCATATTTAAAAGGATAGATATTACTCCCAATAAATATTTCTATCTGACAGTAGTATAATTGGTCCTATTACTGGGACAAGAAAGTATGACCCCCCCTCAGACTGGTTTTGGCTACACTTAAAACTATGTCAAGATGCTTAATAAGCTTATTGCCTACAGTGTGCTACTCTGTCGAATCCAAGAATTTAGTAAAATAGCCCTCGGGGATTTCCCGTAAAAAGTGTGACCCCCTCAGATTGATTTGAGTACACGTACAAAAGCTGCATCTGTCAGAGTGTTGTCCATGGGCTTGTAAAAAATATGGCCCTCTTGGCATTGTTTTGGCTACACTTAAAACTAAGCCAAGATGCTCATATGAGCTTATTGCTTTTAGTGTAATGTTCTGTAAAGTGTAATCTTATTAGCCACACACACACACACACACACACACACACACAAACACACAAATTTACTTCTAGTCTACTTCTGGTCTACTTCTATTGCATGATATTGCGCAACAAATTATTATGCAATATTGCGCATTACGGATCAGTTAGTATTGTGAGAGTGGTTGAGTGCAGTGCTCCTCATAATTTGTTTGTTAAAAATTAAGTATTAGTAATATAGAATATCCTATAACTAGAACACAAAAATATAACAGACTCATATAGACTGGACTACAGGTCTGTTCGGTTTGATATATAGAAATTCTTATTATTCATATTAAATGTATTTCTAATATACTGTACGAAAGGCTTATATTTTGTATAAAATAGTCTGATATTTGACACAACCAGCTTGTTTGATATAATCCACTCATATTTAGAGTCAGGCAGATACACTAATTTATATCTGTCCCAGTTTGTTATACAAGATCAATACGGCTTCTACTACATGACACGCATTTGCGGTCATTGCCATCCTATATACACGACGTGCATGTGCAGACACTCATTTGTGGTAGGTCGTTGCTTCTGTAGATCAACGTAGTAGGTCATTAGCTTTACGACCTGTCATAGTTTGTCAGACACCTGCGGGTTTTTTAAGTGTATAGTTTTATTAAGTATATAGTTTTTTATTTGAGCCCCAAGAAATTATATATAAATACCAATAACCAAAAATAGTAACACACTACGTATACATACAAAGTATACACACTAAGTATACAAAGTACACTGCTGAACCCAACTGATAATTTTTATTAAACATATAGTTTTGATTTGAACCCCAAGAAATTGTATATAAATACATACGACAAAAATGCCAAATCAAAAATATTGTAATCAATGCGATAAGAATATATCTAGCCCTAATTGGGCTAAGCACCAACGTAATTGTGATCCAGAAAAACGCAAAATGCCCACTAAAATATGTCCTAAATGCCATAGAAAATTTTGCAAGGCATACTTCGATAGGGATATAGGCTCTTGTTCTGCACAGCCATCAACATTGCCCCCACAGCCATCTACATCTGGTCTAAAAAGAAAGCTTGCTACATCCAATAATACTAGACTGGCAAAGCGACCACGCAATAGACCCATTCATAGTAGTTTTGACGGTCAACTAAGGGATTACCGTTTCGTATCAGAGCCAAGATGTGATATTAACAATTTTTTGAATAGTAAAAATCCTGATACGCTAGCTATTCTAAATGCACAAAATGGCTCTTATTAGCTATCTCTTAAATTGTATACTGAATATAAGAAACCAAACAGTAAAAAATTTACACCACCCCACGTAACTGAAACTGTACCTGTATACTCAAATACAAACTTAGACGAAATACTAAGCAGGTTGATAGACCAATTTCTTATCAAACATTCTGAGTTTGCTGCTAAGGAATCGGGTTAGAGTCTTTGCGGATCCCCACACAGGCTCTATGTAAATATTTCTGAATTCAGACCTCTACAAGGTTCGACATATCTGCCTTTACCTAACAATATCAAAAACAAAAAAGTTGTGGTCATCGTAGATAATACCGACCAGAAATGCTTTTTGTGGTGTATTTTGGCTGCTTTGTTTCCAGTTTTAGATCATCCAGAGCGAATAAGTCATTATAAACAGCACGAACATGATTTTGATGATGCTATGGATGGCTTAGAATATCCAATGTCTGTCAAGAATATTGATAAATTCGAAAAAAGGGCCAAACATAGCAATGGTATGCCATTATCTATTAATGTGTTTATTTGTTCTGCTAGTCGTGGCGATTGCTTAATAGAGCCTCTTAGAATCAGCAACCTTGATGATGACTCTGCTGTCCCGATTGATCTGCTGTTAATTGAGGGGAATGGTACATATCACTACACTCTGATACGCAAACTTCAGGCTTTAGTCAGAAAACAACAAGGCAAATCCAACGCAATATACAAGTTGTGTCGAAGATGTTTGACCGTATTTGATGGTCGAAAAATGGTAAATGGCGTTCGTAAAAAGAATATCCAAATTGCTCAAAATAAGTTGGTTGAACATTTAAAATACTGTGGCAACCATAAACCTGTTCATATGGTTATGCCCAAACCAAACATAAATGCCGAATTCAAAAAATTCGAAGCCTTGTTGGGGCACCCAGCGTATATAGTTTGTGATTTTGAATCAAATCTCAAACCGCTTGCATTCTGCAGCCCAGATCCTGAAGAATCATCAAGTACAGCGTATCACTAACATGAACCTCCTAGTTTTTGTTATGTGGTTGTACAGGATGGTGTTATTAGTAAACCATACTTATACATGGGGCAAGATGCTATCAAAAAATTTGCACGTAAAATAGAAAATGAGTGCCATCGCATAGCCCATGATATATTATTAAAATCAACGCCTATGCTACCTTTAACAGAGGATCAAATCGATGATTTCAACTGTAGAGAAAAATGCCCGGTATGCAATTCTGAATTTTCGGATACAAATATCAAGGTGCGTCATCATTGCCATACGGACGGTCGATATAAACAGGCTTTGTGTAGTAGCTGTAATATTAAGATCCAGATACCAAAATTTGTGCCGATATTTTGCCACGGTGCATCTAATTATGATTTTCATCATCTGATCAGATACGAAGGGTTTGACAAGCAGGATTTAAATATTTTAGCAGAAAATGACGAAAAATATATAGCTATTAGCAAAATAATCAGTGTTAATTGCAGGCCCATATACCTAAGATTTCTAGATTCATATAGATTTCTGTCGGCTAGCCTTGCCACTCTGGCCAGTCAATTATTTGATGCCCAATTCAAAATTACGTGTGACACGTTTCCAAATTTGGACCTGAAATTAATTAGGCGTAAGGGTGTATACCCATACAACTATGTTACCGATTTTTCTAAATTTTACAAGTGTGCTTTGCCACCGCAAGAAGCGTTCTACAGCAAACTCAGAGCATCAGGAATTAGTGATGATGATTATTGCCAAGCCCAGTTGATGTGGACCAACTTAAAATGCCAGACGCTTGGTATTTATCATAAGAGATACTTGATACTTGATGTGACGCTCTTAGCCGATGTACTCGAAGCATTTAGAACATCATCGATGCAAAATTATGAGCTGGACCCGGTTCATTTTTACAGTGCTCCAGGCCTAGCATGGTCTGCCATGTTTCTGAAGAATAAAATGGAATTGGATCTGATCCAGGACCAGGACATGTATCTTTTCATCGAACATTGTATACGAGGGGGCATGGTACGATGTTCTCAAAGAATAGCCAGAGCCAACAACAAGTGTGTTCCCGATTATGATTCTGCGCGACCATCAAACTATATACTTTATGTGGATGCCAACAGCTTGTATGGTTATGCCATGATGAAAAAACTGCCATATGCAGGGCTTGAGTGGATCGAAGATTTTAATATTGAGGATCTTCAAGACTTTGATGACAGTGACTATGGCCTGTTCTTAGAGGTGGATCTGACAATTCCTGATAATTTACACAGCCGGTTTTCTGATCTGCCGCCAATACCTGAGGTCAAGTGTCCAAATGACTCTAAACAAAACAAGCTAATGATGACTCTGGAGCCAAAACAGGGTTATGGCATATACTACAAGAACCTCCAGTTCCTGATGCGTCACGGTGTTAAAGTAACCAAGGTTGGCAAAGTCTTAAGGTTCAGGCACTCAAGATGGTTGAAGCCATATATTGATACAAACACCGAGCTTCGAACACTTGCAGTAACACAATTTGATAAGACCTTGTTCAAATTGATGGTCAATTCGGTGTACGGTAAGACCATAGAAAATGTCAGAAAACATACTGATGTCAAATCGGAATCAAACAGTACAGCACCCTGCCTAAAAAATTTTCCTGGGTTGACGATGTAAGAAAACTAATAGATAGGCTGCTCGTCATAGCCGGCCAAGAAAATGCCGGTAACCACAACTTTTAAAACGAAAAAGTTGGAATTATGGATATAATAGCCACCAAATTGTCTAATTTTATAGTCAACAACACTAAGGGGATTGGATATCTAAATTTTGGAATATCTCTGAGGGTCGGGGGCTGGTTAATGACATCATAAACAAGCTGCCATTTGAGCTACACATACCAGGCTATCAGTATTGTGGTCCCGGTATCAAACTAGACCATAGACTAAACAGAGGGGACCCTGGTGTTAATCCCCTAGACGCTGCTTGTAGAGACCATGACATAGCATACAACACACATACCGATCTTGACAAGCGACATGTGGCAGACAAAAAATTAGAAGAGGCCGCATTCGGTAGATTAGTAAGCAGAGATGCTTCTTTGGGTGAAAAAATAGCAGCATTAGGGACCACAATAGCTATGAACACCAAACAAAAACTAGGGTGGGGGTTGTAACAAACTAAATAAACTGGCCCAGCAATAAGTGTTACGACGTAAATTTAAACCACTTAATTAAGCTATGTAATCCCAGAATATGTATATAATAAACCTACGATGTGTTATGTATCAGGTACCTTATGCAGGTCTTAAATCTCTTGGTACTATCGATAGTTATTTAACAAAAAAACAACACAAAAAGAAAAGCTCTTGTCTTGCCAAAGGCCATGGTATGAAGTTGTTACTTAGTACCCCCCAATTAAAAAAATTACAGCAATCCAGAAAAAACTCACATGTAGGTGGCTTTATATTTAGTATCCCGGCTATCTTAGCAGCACTCGATGCAGTTGGTAGCTTAGCAGGGGGATCGGCTGCCATAGCAAAAACAGTAATAGATGCCAAGAAGAATAAGGCTGAATTAGCTGAACAAAGGTGCCATAATTTGGCCATAGAAAAACAAGGCAAAGGTCTTAAAAGAGTCATAAATAAGTTTAAAAAAACAAGCACCGCTTACCAACCAAGATATTGAAGCTTTTAATCGAACCACTGGGCATCAAAAATTTTAGAGGTGTGTACATGTCTGATTCTTTACCAGCAGAATCCCTCAAAGAAGAGTGTGGCATAGTCAATTTGGATAGCTACAAAAATCAGGGCACACACTGGATCTGCTATCTTAAATATTCAAACAACGAGGCGTTTGTGTTCGATTCGTTTGGGGGGATTCCACCCAATAATGTAGTAAAATATCTAAAATCTCATACTTTGTATTACAATGAGGATCGTATTCAAAATTTTGAAGATATTAATTCTGGACATCTGTGTTTATCTGTTCTTAGATATCTGTCCCAAATAAATAAACCATCAATTGAAAATTTTCAAAAGGCCCTGTGGTATCTAAAACATCATGGGCATATTCCATCTGACCAGCCGAATTCAATCTTAAAACTCACACTACATGATGATATAATATATCCCAAATCAATAGCTCTTAGAGCACTCTACGGCATGTACTTGATCCCTAATATTACACACCATAACAACACAATCACAGTTGAGGATCAAAAAATTGCCATCACTCCAGGGCAGTATAATATATCTACTTCGAATGCTCAGTTACCTAGTGGTGTTGTTTAAACTCAAAATTCTGTCACTTACAGAGTAGAGATTGTGTCTGCTACAGAAACAGTGGATCTGGGTACTATAGGAGAGCTTTTAGGCTTCCAGAACAACACAAAACTTGAACCAGCCATCAAACACACTGCTGTTAATATACCTAAATTCTTGGCCATAGAGACTCTGAATATTCATTGTAATGTGGCCGAGGG
Organism: Lepisma saccharinum; assembly: GCF_977018435.1. Classification (NCBI taxonomy): domain Eukaryota; kingdom Metazoa; phylum Arthropoda; class Insecta; order Zygentoma; family Lepismatidae; genus Lepisma; species Lepisma saccharinum. The sequence goes on along the minus strand of NC_139245.1, from coordinate 63,238,958 downwards.
TATGATCACCAAATCAAATGGCATTGGCACTCACAAACAAACTGGCATCATTGCAACATTCAAGCCTAACTCTGAATTTATGGAGCCAATCATCTGCACTCCATCCCCAACATTATATTTTCCTGTGTGCCATAATAGAATAGACTATATTTGGTTGGTGGTCACTAAAGAAAAAGAAGAATTAGTTGATTTTGCCGGAGCCACAACAACCGCTATCATAGAGATTAATATACTGCTGGACAAAAAAAACCGGACACTTGCATTTTTTGTGATAACGCAATGGGTCGATAAAAGCTCTGGTACAAGGGCTAACTAAATGTTGCAGAAACTGAATTAAGTACGAATGCATAAACAAAGTCCGAGCCTATGAATGGTGCATATGGTACTACATGATCTGCCGAACATTCTGTAATATACCTGCGAGCTGTTATTGCAATTCAGATGTCAAATATTAAAGTGTCCGGTTTTCATTGTCCAGCAGTATATATAAATAAAATACATACTAAAAAATGGAGCATATCGAAAGCTACGAGCTACAGTCGTTCCCTTCGAACCGTAGGACCTTTGCCAATTTGAATCAGCCCAACACAGAGATTGAGGTTGACCTTGACGTAGGGGATGGCTTTATACATCCCCACAGAGCAGACCTATATATGAAGTTTGATGTTGTCAAGCTCGACGGCACAGATTATTCTGTTAACTCTAATATAAGACTAGTAGACAATTTTGTACAGCATCTGTTTTCTCAAATCGAGATCCGAAAGCATGGTGTTGTCATAAACAGAGTAGACTATCCTGGTATTACCTCTACAGCTTTGGCCACACTGAATTTATCCAAGACCGAGGCCTCGTACTACAAAATCGGTGAATTTGAGGCTGGCGATAAAATAATAACTTAAGAGCCACACTGTACTGTTTCCGATGCGCCTGTTACCTGGATTTTTCTCAGATTACAAATACATTATGTTGAAGGATGGTTTAAGAATCACATTTCAAAGAACCGCCAATGATAATAATGCTTTGATGCGGTACAGTTCACTAAACTCTACTGGGGCAGCTCTGCCTAATACCCTACCTGACGAAGGCAAATGTCTTATTCAGACTATGGAGCTAAGAATCCCGGTTGTTGATTACGAAGCCAGTTATGCTCTTAAATACAAAGCAGATATACTAAAAAATCCACAGGTGCCTTTACAATTTTATACATATCAATGTGTCCAGAAACCTGCCACTGGTAGCTATTACGAATTCGATGCTACGAATTCATTTTCTAGTATACAATATGACATGCCAGATTTTGTGGAGGTGCTGTTTCAGACTGGTCGAGACAACAACCAGCAACAAAATTCGATAACTGCAATATCAAAGACATATATCTTAAAAACGGCAGAAACGAGGTGTTTCCTAGAGAAAATTATAATTTAGACATGTCCAAGGATGATTTTCTTAAATTATACGAGGCCTACACAGCATACAAAAGAGTCACTACTGGCAATACCGACATGTATAACTCACTCGATGAATTCAAAGCACAGAGACCAATGTTTGTAATCAACACCTCAAAACGCAAGCAGGTTGTAGTTAATGACAGGACAAACATTAAAATAATCTGTGAATTTCATGATACACCACCTGCCGACACCATATGCAGTGTTATTCTTATAGGTCAGAAATCATATGTTTATGATATAAGAAACGAAAGAGTCACAGAGCAATTCTAAAAAGCCTCTGCACAATGCATTATCTTAGTACTACATATACAAGTCAAGCCTAGTGCCTAATTAAAATATTCGGGTTAACACACTGAACTGACTGTCAAGTATTTAAGCACACTTGACAGAGTATTACACTAGAGGCAATAAGCTCATATGAGCATCTTGGCTTAGTTTTAAGTGTAGCCAAAACAATGCCAAGAGGGCCATATTTTTTGCGATCCTATGGACAACAATCTGCCAGATGTAGCTTTTGTACGTGTAGCCAAATCAATCTAACGGGGGTCATACTTTATATGGGAAATCCCGGGGGCTATTTTACTAAATTCTTGGATTCGACAGAGTAGCACACTGTAGGCAATAAGCTTATATAAGCATCTTGACATAGTTTTAAGTGTAGCCAAAACCAGTCTGAGGGGGACATACTTTTTTGTCCCAGTAATATGACTAATTATACTACTTCTCACCTTGATTCTCAGGATTTATGGTAAATTTTAATTTTCCACCAATGGGGAATTGGTAATAATGTAGATTGTTATTCAAAATATCAAATATTTTACCAACATCATCATTGTATTATGTTAGGATACTGTTCAAGTGGATAATTAGCAGTCCATTTAGTTTACACAAAAGATCAGTGAGATTCGGTGGGGCTATTTGAACACGCACTTCCATAGCTTGTTTTCTAAACCAAACAGATTCATGGTTATTTTATTGGAAAATATCACATTGGTTGTCATTTCCCAGGCAGCAGTGACCCCATTGTAATGTGTGTATCTCACATGAGAGAATCTGTCTCTTGTCATCCTCTGAATCCAGGCCAATTTTCCTCACTTTATTTGTAGTCAATATGTGATCAACACTTTGGAAGACCTAGTTGTGAGGAAGTGATAATAATCATGAAAGGAAAGTTTGTTCTCTAAAATGGTTCTACACACTCCCTTGGCTTTTTTAATAGTATTTTTCTCTGACCTAATTGTATACATCTTTGCTCGCAATCCAATAAACTCTATACAAATATCATTATTTCTATCATCTTTTAGTTTGCCTGGCACAATTACGATGTGGGAAGGAATATCGAAATTAGGATTATATGAAGATGTGTCAAAATGATCAAGCAACTTAGGGTGTGTTATATCTTCATACAGATTAGGTGTTTTAATATGATATATAAAACTATCTGTATCCATATACAGAATAGAGATGTCATACATATAATAGGGCTTTATTGCATTATAGTGGAGCTCCAGCATGTGTAGCTTGAACATATCCAGTACTGTAGGTGTCACATAGATCGGGTTATCGAATTTGATCCATGGCTTTTCCATTTGTAAAAGTGATAAATCTTCATTATATGTTGCACGCAATTTAAATGTTGGATCTGCCACCAATTTATTACACTTTTTTTGGATTAGAGACCAGCCTCACATTTACACGCTTCCTAATTTTCTCCATGGTCTTACCAAAGATTGCATTATTCAATAATTAATAGAAATACTATTCAATCTGAAGTGGCAATTGTTCTGTGTCTTGTGTTGGTTTCGATATAAGGTTATAACCACTCCTTATGCCTGAATCTGAGGACTCTTCGAACTTGCAGTATACAAACCATCTTCTCCATTAAGAATTTGAGATTCTTATAGTAGATGACATATCTCTCCTTAGACTCGAGAGTCATTAGAAGCTTTCTCTCTTTTGATTTGGGTGGGAACTTAAACTCGGCAGCTGGTGGCAAATCTGACAAGAAATTGTGTAACTCATGAGGGAAATCGAGATCAACTTCGGCAAAAAGACATACTCAGCATCATCGAAATTTTGGATATTTATTACTGAGGGATCTCTACACTCGAATACACCATAGGGGAGATCCTTCCATCATTGAATAACCATACAAAATATTCACAACAACATAGAATATGTAGCTGAAGGGTTCATTTGGATTATATTCTTCTATCATATGAGTATTTTTGGAGTCGCATATCTTTGTGTGCATTGCACCATGCCCCGCGTATAGTTCTCTCTATGAAGAGAAGCATGTCCATAAGTGTTTGCTGTATAGGCATACACATTGATTGCAAAGGGATCTTGCACCCGATTTTCAAATTTTTCTATATCGGATATAGCAACACGATATTCAATACCCGACATAACATACTCAATCTTTACCTCATACTGTATATAATGATGAACCCGCTCTGCATTATTTCTCCTATCAACTGGGTTTCGCTAAGACACACCACAGAAAACACTTGTTATCTTTATCATTCTGTATACTAAGCACTGCTTTCTTGTTCTGAATATCTCCTGGAAGAGGGACATAGGTAGATGCAGGGAGGGGTGAGAATTCACTTATTTACAGTTCCAGTTTATATGTACTGCCACACAATTTCCAACCAGATTCTTTGGGCTCAAATTTCTCATGTTTTCTAAGCAATGTCTCCATGAGCTGGGCATAGATTTGTTCCAAACTTTCTATATCACTCAAATATGTAGTCTAGGTCTTGAAACAAGTTCCAAATATTAGACCTGTTTCATCAGGTTTCTCATATTCAGATAGGATAGTATTGAACTTAATAGATTTATTTTTAAGTTCATTTTTTAGGAATTATTTTATTAAAGATTTTATGTTCTTCAAGAAATTGTTGAAATCACAGTGTGGCTCCGATTCGAAGAAGAAATTATGGATTCGACCACCAAAAGCTGTTGCATTAGGTGTGGCTGAAAATCTAAGTTGTATTGGTTCAGGGCCAACAGTTGGAGCTATATCTGCTTCACTTTTTCTAGGATTGGTCTGGCTGGTTCATCGTAGAGATTTGCAACTGTTTTTCTTATGTCTGCTCATATTGAGTATGCTAATAAAATTTCCACAATGGCAACAGTGTTGGGTTAATAATATAGGATTTTTTGGTTGACCAGTGCATATTGCTAGGTGTTTTGACAAATTTGTTTTAGAAATTAATTTACCACAATTGTAGCATTCAGTTTTAGATATTTTTTTATTTGGTATGTATATATATTTTTTAGCTGGATATACTTCAACTCTAGAGGGTATCGGTATTGCAATCTCATTTGGAGATAATATATTTAGTACAATTACTTTTAAAAATTGAATAGTAATTAATTTATTGCTTAAGTATATAACGAATAGTAAACTATTTAGAGTATTGGTTATTATATAGATTTTGCTAGGTACTAGCAATAGAGAGAGACCACAAAGACTAATCTTGGCAATATTGAGCTTCAGATCTTCTACAGTAACTAAGATTTTGTACACCAGCTCTTTAAGTAATTTGGACACACTATATTTAATCAGAATAGTATGTAATACATTTTCAGACCACTCAAGTTAGTGGGGTATTGCAAATAAAACAAATTAGAAACTCTTCTAATTTATTAGATAACATTGGTATAATATTCTGAACAAAAATTCATTTAAACCAATAATTTTAACAAATTATGTATGGGAATAGGATTTATATTATTCAATCAATATAAATTGGCTAGTTTAAATGGAATTTTAGACGTATCTTTGTATGTGAATATTTTCTCAACCATTACAAAATCCTTCATTAAAATCAAAGATTTTGTCTGTTTTCCTCTATCTCGTGCCATTTTTCAGATATAGACCATCAAAGTTAATTTTGGTAAGTAGACCAAAATGGTTCTCAGACAACTAGCGAAACCCACATATTCTTGTAGCATGCTACATGTTGATTAATATACAAATAAAATTAAGCTCTCTACGATCCTTTGTTCAGAAGTTTTAAGCAGTTAAAATTAAAATTTTGGATGGTGGGCCAACATGGTTCTGAGACAACAATAGTGAAACCCCCAGTATCTTGTAGCATGCAACATGTTGATTAATATGCAATAAATATGAGCTCTCTATGATCATTTGTTCAGTAGTTATAAGCAGTTAATGTTATTTTTTGTAAGTGGGCCAAAAAGGCTACATTGTCTAGTTGTTAGGTAGCTATTTCCATGAGGCTATATTTCTAGAGATTGCTTGTCGTAGATATTTCTACAAACATGCCAGCTTACTCAAACTGCTAGGTAGCTATTTATATCAAGCTACATTTCGGAAGATCGCTTATTGTAGATATTTCTAAGAACATGCCAAGCAGCAATAAACGCCGGCCAAGTAGGTATTTCTGCGAGGCTCTACAAACAAGGTCCGTATTGATGTGATGTGTCGATGACAAGTTTTGATGAAATGGGTTGATGATACTAGAAGTCAAACACACACACCAACATACGCTGCCAGGTATTGACTGTCACAGTGAAATAAGTCGAGTACACTGGTGGCATGCGTATGTGGATGTACAGGGTGTTTCAGAGCGACCCAAACACTACTTTTTTTCTCGAGAACGAGAGATCGTATCAAGTTGAAACAAAAAAATGCCCCACTAAGTTGGGCCCAAAGAATCCGTAGAAAGTATTTGCAACAGCCCGAAAGCCACCCTTTATGGTTTTAGTGGGGGCACATGCCCCATTCGTGAGATTTTCAAATGGGAAGGATATATTTGGTTTGCAGATTCGGAAAGGCGGGGAAAAAATATGATTGTCATATGAAACATTTGTCTGTACCACCTACCGTTTTCCGTGTATAAAATGATTTTGCAAAAAAAGGAAGGTGAGCCAAATCGAGTATACCGAGCTTAACAATTAAGATAAGTGCAGCACCAGAACAGTTTCGGAAAGTGCAGGATACAAGCATTCCAACGATATGCCACATGATGACTGCGGGACTAAAAAAGGATGAAACCGTGTGACCCAAAAAAGGAGGTCAAAACACAAACACTGGACAGAGTATATAAGATCCTGTACAAACAATTATGGTAATGGGTCCGCTCTTAAAACATTGTACTACTGGAAGCTTTGTTGGAGCTGCAACTTTGACCGCTCTTCACACTTTCTCCAGGCTTAGGACTGGCAACGAATGGTTTACTGTCACGCACAATAAGGAATTCGTTGGTGTGTTTAACGGCTGCTTCGCCAACGAAAAAGGTCCTTTTCTCACAATTGATTGCCAAACCATTGTTTGACAAGAGAAATTGGCCTAACTGATATGATGATAAGAAAAACGAAATAGTAATCAGAAACCAGTGAACAACGAAAACGAGAAGAATAGGTAAAGCACCCAGTGTGATGCACATTTGCCAACTTACAGTAGATGTTCGAAATGTCTTCCCTCGGTCTCAATGCATTTCTGCACACGGACACTGAAATCATTCTGTGCTGCAATAACTTCTGCCTCACTAATCTTCCAGCATGCAGCAACTATGCGCTCGATCATGTCGTCCCTCGTTGTAGAGCGATTTTGGTAAAATATTTCTTTCAGTCGTCCCCAGAGGTAATAATCTAAATATGTTAAGTCTGGTGACCTAGGAGGCCAGGGTACAGGCCCACCTCTACCTACCCAGCGACCACGAAACATTGCATTCACCTGATTCCTCGCTGTCAGCTCAAAATGTGCTGGGCAGCCATCTTGTTGTAGCCACATGTGTGTTCTGATGTTTAAAGGGACGTCTTCGAGAAGACTGGGCAATTTTTCTTGAAGAAATGTGCGGCACACAACCCCGTAAGCCTCGCTTGAAAAAAATGAGCTCCAACTATTTGTCCAACGATGATTCCACACCATACATTCACAGACCATCTACGTTGATGATCAACCTCTTGCATCCACCGTGGGTTTTCGGCGACCCAGTAATGCATGTTGTGCCGATTTACCTGACCATCACTTTTAAATGTAGCTTCGTCAGACCACAACATTTCGTCAAAGAATCGAACATTTGCATTCACTTGAGCTTGAGACCATATGCAAAAGTTTAGCCTGCTTTGAAAATCAGTTCCGTGTAGCTCTTGATGCAAGGACACGTGAAATCTGTGACCCTTTAAAATCCTTCTCACTGTACTTGCGATGACACCAGAATCACGAGCAACTCGCCTGATACTCACGTGAGGATTGAGATGGAAGACGGCAAGTACACCAGCAGAACTCTCATCTCGAACAGGCCGAGCAATGCGTTCATGTTTGTGGCTGCTAGAAGACTGAACATTGCCCTTTCTGCGTACACGATCGGCAAGGGTGTGAAAAACATGTCTTCAACGTTGTTCCCGATCGGGATACCTTTCAGCATACACACGAGCAGCAGAAGAACTCTTTCGTTGGCACTCACTCAACACCATGAGCATATCAAATGCTTCTTCGTTCGTGAAAGGCATTATTAGTTTACATTCAACAATTTGCCACTGCGAATTAAGTACAGGAATGCATGCTACCCGCTAGGAATGCACTGTAGAACCTCCTGAGGTACCACATAATGCCTTCGACGATGCAACCACTTTTTACAGACGACGGTGAATGAGACCAAGATTGGAGGGGAGTATTCGCGTTATCAGCGGAAGCACACTGGAACAGACTGCTACGCAGGAGAGCTCGTCACACCTCGACCCGTGGTACTTTCCGATTGCCTTTGTTGATCAGGGCAGTGGGAACAGCGTACGTGCAGTCAAATGGAACTGGACGCACCGGCAATTGGCGTACTTTGTAATTTGTCGACTGGGCCAGCATGCTGTGTTGTGTACTTCAGCCTACCCATCACATGAGCATATGCTTATTCCTGCTCGTACACAATGGACCTGAAGTTCTACTCACTGCATGTTGTACACTCACAGAGGCATGTACTGCTACAAAATCGCAAACCTCTCACCCGGACGTTCAGTACACTGACGTTACATGTGACGGGTGGCATGGTCTGACAATGGTAGCGAACCAGTAACCATTTAGAAAACTTGTCACTAATAAACAGCTGTTCCGCTGGCATTCTTTGTACAGGGTCTCACGTACTCTGTAAAGTGTTTGTGTTTTGCTATTTACGTGCGTAATTCCTCACTTTGGAAGACCAACTATATGGGTCGGAATTCCTTTGGTCGACATTTTGAAACCTGTCAGTTAATTACAAAATCATGATCGCATCCTTTTCACGTTTTCTGTGACCTTTAAAACGAGGTATTACTCGACCACGTTTGCCATTTGAAATTTTCGAGTTCTTCCCTAACTTTAGAACCCCCTTTTTTGGTCAATCGGTTTCATCCTTTTTTAGTCCCGCAGTCATCATATGGCATATCGTTGCACTTTCCGAAACTGTTATGGTGCTGAACTTATCTTAATTGTTAAGCTCGGTATATTCGATTTAGCTCACCTTCCTTTTTTTGCAAAACCATTTTCTACACGGAAAACGGTAGGTGGTACAGACAAATGTTTCATATGACAATTGTATTTTTTCCGCGCCTTTCCAAACCTTCAATCTAAACATACCCTTCCCATTTGAAAATCGCACGAACGGGGCACGTGCCCCCCACTAAAACCACAAACTGTGGCTTTCGGGCTGTTGCAAATACTTCGTACGGATTCTTTGGGCCCAACTTAGTGGTGCATTTTCTTGTTTCAACTTGATACGATCTCCCGTTCTCGAGAAAAAGGTAGTGTCTGGGTCGCTCTGAAACACCTTGTATAAGCATGGGTGCTGTTTGCCGTTCTCTCATTTTTTTGCCTGGTGTGCTACTTCAGAAATAGCTATGTTGTATCACCGATGTATCTATGTGTGTCTCAGGTTAGATAGGCTATGTTGTCACACAATTTTAAAATGCTATAAAATTTAAAATATTCCACAACAAATTGTAAACTTATATTTAACCTTAAAGCTTTTATTTTTTATCGAAAACCAGTGTGTGGTTTGAAGATGCTGTTGCTTGTATTACCACTGGCATGGAGATATTTGTCTATATTAGCTATGGCACTCGGAAATATAACAACAGTATAAGCAGATTGTATAGTGTAAGCTATCTATATATTACCGGTGTCGAATTGCACTGAAATCACTGACAGGACATCCCCGAATTTCACTTATAAATATAAATTCCCATTCTCAAAATGTGCAAGTGTAAAGAAGAAGAGAGGGAGGAAGTATACTAACATACAAACTCTCAATCAATCTACAGAATGTAACTTGACTCCCTGGAAAGAAGAATATACTCATGCCAGACTTGAATATTGCAGCATGATTAGGCATTTCACTACACTTGGAACTTAGCTAAGTCCACCTGAATATGTGAAAGTTTAGTTTAATTTAAGCCAAATAGACCATGGTGTCAATCGGCCTTGTACAAGGTAAGATGCAGAATACTCTAAATCTGTACTACAACTCTGCTAAATATACTTACCATTTTAGTCTATTTTCATGAGTAAGAATGAACTTTATCCTACACTATATCACAGTAGACAGTTATAAACACTGCGACTAGGAACTTGAACACTATCGTCTCAGAAACACAGATCCAATTGAAATTTATCAACGTCCCAGGTGTCTAAAATTTATAACAGTGGAGTGGGAAGGAAACAAGCTACTTCCCACTCACCTGCACATTTGGTTACATCATAACAAATTCAACCATATCCCATGATAAAGAAAATTGCATTACACAAGGAAACTTATTTTCCTTAAAAAAAGAAATGCCAACCTATCACTTAAGAAAGTATTATTTTCTTACATAAATCCACTAGTAAACCATCAAAATGTAACCAAGAACACCAAGAATAATAGTGTATCCCTTCAAGATTAAAAAAAAAAGAAGAAATTTGCGATTCAAAAATTGCAATATTCACGAATTATAAGTATTGAACTAATATATTATAATCTTGATCAAATGGCCACGGTGCCACGAGTCAATAGCTTTATCAGTTCGAAATAGGATAAAGCCTGAGAGAATTCGAAACAAGACGTCCCTAATAAAAATTCATTTTAACAAGAAAATTTGATTTCTTAACATTCGAGGTACTAGCATCACACGCACGAAGGAGAGAACCCAGTAATGAAAATTAAAACATTAATTGTCAAGCATGTTGGAGGATGTGTTGCAAACTCACGCCCCCACACATGTTGAACTTCAGCAACATTTTCAAACTTGAACCATCACTATAAAATTAGCTTCCATTTTTCAAACGTTATGAATGCAGTAGCCATTTTGATTCACTATCATACGTCACATGTTCGTCAAGAGAGCTATACGGGCACTGACACTGTTGAGAAAACACCATACTACATGCTCCGCAGATAATTCAATGCAACTCTACAAGCAATATGCAGATACCATCAGTTAAAGAGTGTATACATTTTTTGATGGACTCTGTATATTTATTTTTATTTAATTTAATTGAAACACTTATAATTTGCTCATTCATGTGAAAATGAATTACAACAGTTTGTGGAGCAATATTAATAACATATTTCTTGAGTAGAGTTTCTTTCCATTCAATATATTCTACATGAATGAAAGGATAATATCATTACAATTGAGTGGTTTGTAAGTAAAACTTGATAACCCACAAAAGTATGAAACCAAGAAAAACACAAGTGAAAGGTTGTCCATTGCATTGTGACCCAAAATCTTAATTGGTTAATTTTGATCTAATAACCAAAGTTTCTGGCCTGGCATGGATGTTATTTTTGCATGCCCCTTCTCATGACTCATCCTCATATCACAATTTACCAAAAGTGACAGAAAAATGACATTAAAATAACCAAATCAGAATTGCAATTACATACATTGGGTTGAAAAATACTGTAACAGACTACAACACAAAGTTTGCCATACTTCATGATTGAGAAACGAAAAGAAACATTCTAAAGTTGCTCTGGAGCATTCCACTGTTTCCTGCATAACATTCAAATACAAAATTTAAGGTTTTTAACATGGTATTGATTAACATATTCATAATGAACTGATTTCATACAATTATGATGTACTGATGTGTCCTCTGCTAACAATTAAAAATTGATAGTTCATTTGTGTAACATAAAAATGAATACATGAAAAGCCTTCATGTGTGACATTTTAAAAAGGTAGCAAAGTTTGACTTTATTTGATAACCTTTTTTGTTGTGTAAAGCTTAAGGGATACATATTCTAATATTTTTAACTGAAATATACAAATTATATATATTCACAAACATTTAAACCAATTTAAATGCAATTAAAAGCAATATTACCAGTATTGATTCATTTTGTTATTTATGTGGATTAGGACCACTTTTCATGGAATGTCCCAAATACGTATTATATAATATTTCGATATCTTGTTACCTAACACGTGTTATCCTAGTGCTGCAACTTTTTATAGAAACTTCTTTGTTGTGTTAAGTAATGTATGGGCAAGTTCAAATGAAGAAATTTTGCAGTAAAAATGTTGGTTCAGTTCTGATTCATAGGCATAACCTGGAAAATGCTGCTTGCACTAGATCTTGCAAGATTTTCAGTTTATTAAAATTTAGATGTTAAGAGATAAGAGTGTTAACATCTTTGGACCTGAGAAGTGAAGTGAAAATGGAGTAATATTTGTCATTTCGCAAATGTAACTGTTATTTAGCGAATAATTCTGTATGATGTTTTTATGAGATGGAAAAGCTTTTAATTCTATTCCAAAAATGAAGCCTCAAGTTCAAATAAAAGTAAGTCCCAAGTTACGATCATGTTCTGATTCATTTGTATGTTTTTACCTTCACGAATGGTGAATTGAGAAGCATCCATTAATACATTAGTTCATTTTCATTTAACATTTGTAGAGGAGTGTCTTGTTCATTAGTTATGTATAATGTAAGAGAGTTCTTATTAACTTTTACACAACACAAATTGATGGTAGAAAAAAAATGATATTTTACAACAAATCCTAACTAGATTTTCTAGTTCTTTTTTATCATTTAACTTTCAAAGGAGGATTTGGGGTGTGATATAAATTTTCTGTTTGTATTTTTTGTTTTTTGAAGCATTTACACTAGAAGATCATTCATCCTTCCATGAAAAGCCATGCAACTGCATTGTAATTGAAACCGTCCAGTGCAATATGTATGTTCTGCTATTTATAGCAAACAAATATTATGCGATTTAATAGTATATTCTATAATACAAATTTATAATCAAGGGTTTCGATACACAAAGGAGGCACATGGCACAGTGGTTCGGATACCACTTTAAACTATAGGTACTCTCCCGATTAGCATTTCTGTGCATAAAGTAGACTTAATACAAGAAATTAATCAATATAATATAAATATAGCATCAAATATTAAAATGTTCTGGAGTCAATTCAATTCTGACACAAATTATACTACTAGGATTGTATTAACTACTTTTACTTTAAAACATCCATCTCCAGAGTATTCAACGCTCAAACCTTTAGATTATCAAGTGTTGTCTGCATTCCACTGCTGATTGAATTTTGGGGTCCCTTCATTACAATTAGGTCATGTTCATTCTGACTTGTAAGCGATAGAACACTGATGACCTCATGTCATTGATCTCATGAACAATCTCTGGGAATTGTGTAACCATAGTACTCATAGTACCGAAACACAACAATGAAACTTGCTACATAAGTACACAATAATTTGCATCCCTGATGAACAATAACATTTAACTGATATTAAGTTAAGTCAGTGCCATTGTTAGGATTGTGCAACCTGTGACATGACAATTTTTTCCACTTCTAAAATATTTACTTAATATAACTGAATCTCTTATTCACATTCATTTTTCATGCAAAAGCGATCACGTTAATATAGAAGAATGAAAAGAAAAGGAATATTAGCAATACAGCTCCATTTGTATATTTACCACACAAGAAGGAAACCAAAATTTCAAATGCAAGCTTACTGTGAAAAGAAATGTCTGCCATAACACAGTTGAATCACTTGTTTGAGGCACAACATTAAACAATTACCTGCTGTAAAACGTATTATTCGAGAGAGCACAGGCACCATCGTTATTCTTTGTGATGATACCTTTAAGGGTTCTCCAGCTGCCACACTCTTGAATTATATGAATTAGCTAAATTGAAAGATGACGAGAAGAGGGTAGACCATGGCAATGAACCAAGTCTTTGGTTGCATATTCCCTTTTGTTTGATTTGGTTGATTTAATTTTTGTTATTTAGCATACTTTTCTGCCACATTTGACTAATCACAATGATGAGAATGAGTGATGACATGATGATATTGACACTCATGGCAACCCCAGGGCAGAATACTCAAGTACCCCCCCTAAAAAAACTGGTCAAGTTTATGCCATTATAGTGACTGGATCTACATATACAAAGAAATGCAATTTCAGCATATGGGGTGCTAACAAAATATAATTCTCTTGATTATGATTAAAGATGTGTTTATTTATTTATTTTCTTTTTATATAAATGGTAGAGACTAATAACAAAGAGTACCCACAGTAGGAACTCTATGCCAGTGTCTCTGAACCACCAGGCCATAGTCCAGTACTGAGCTGGAAAATGTTATACCGAACCATGAGAGTTTCTCCTGAAGTTAGCAAATTTCACCCCAAGCTGGCAACCACCTGGAAAGAAAACCTTTCATTCGGCGTTCACCATCGATAGGAAGAAATCCTTTCTGGTTAAAGCTGTTGAGAAAACAAACTGCTGAAAGGGGACTTTCATCAATCCAGACTTTGAAATTGAATTTTAATTTTGAGTTTTTTTGGACTTTTAGTCTCTCTATTAAATCTTTATGTACCTATGTCTCAGTGTCTGTAGATCATGAAAAATAGAATGTTTTATGACTTCCTAGATGTCTAAGATCCAGCATGGTGGAGCGACTTGCAACCCAAGATAGCATCCATGAATGATGACTTTTCACTTGGCTTTGAGTTCGACTGTGATAACAGGAAATGTTTTTGCGACAGTGGTGGTGATTGATGAAGGGATGAAATCTGGGACACACGTTGCTTCCTGCCTCCAAATTTGGAAGTTGATGATCGGGCATCATGGTCAATTTAGTTTATGCAGTAACTTTTATCTACAAACATATTGAAGTAGGAATATTCTGATTAATTGGAATTTTTCGGTGTCTGCAACTGTTACATGCAAATGAAAATCAGTACTTACCAAATTTGCTTAATGATATTGGCCAAATTTAACTAAAATATTCCATTTGATCCAGTCATTGTCATTAAAAATGTTTCAAAAAAATGTTATTTAGGAGTAAAGTTGATGTGATCAGACTATCGAAATTTTTAAAAAGTGAATTTACTGGGCCATAGGCTCATGAAAGTTGAGAATCACTGATCTATGCTAATAATAAGAGTGTGTGCAAATTGACAAATAAAATAGATAGCTACTGTGAAATACAGTGCATTCTTTACTCATAAACAAATTAAGATTAATAATGGCAATCCACACTCGTACTGTGTAAATTGGTTTTTATATTTTCAATTTGAAATCAATCTCTTTGTTAATGTGAGAGTGGCAGTAAGGTACATAAAAAATGTCTTGAACACATAAGGATAACTGAAAATTAATGTGTCACAATGAGATCAGCAAGCTCTTTCACATAATTCATGTCCTTTGAAAGAACATCTAACTGATAATATTTGTGATTGAAACAAAGGCCTGCAAATGTTCTAGCATTTTTTAAGGTTCTCCACAAAGCTCAGTGTATGTTCATCATGAAAAAAAGAATGATGTATTACTTTCTAGATGTGTCCAACAGCTTCCATTACATTGAAACGATTTTCCAGTTTTTAGCAAATTTTGTCTATCATTGGGTAAAATATTGACAGGGCAAACCAGTTTTCTTGATTGGTAAGCATTTGGTCCTGACAGAGTTTGTCAAAATTCTTCTTTAATTTCTTGATTCTTTTGTCAGAAAATTCACTTAAAATTCCCTACTTGGTACTAATTTTCATCACTTCAACAAGTGAATCAAATCGAAGCTCAGACATTTCTAAGAAGAGAGCATTCCCTAAGAGATTACATGCAGTCATAATATCAAGAGATTCTGTTTGTGTGCCTTATAAATGATATTTAACTCTTCTGAAATTTTACATTAAACTGTAGGTAATAAAATTTAACTGAAAAACTCCATTTAACCGTTAAGGGAAATAGCACCACTTCTTTCATTTGTCTTCCTGCTTGTTAAAGTATACAAGATAAAACTTTCACATAAAAAAAACTTCTCTGTAAGAGCATACACAGCTTCTTATCTTCCTGCCCATCATGTTGGATTATGCATTTTGAGAGTAGAGTTCTGCTTATTTCATGTTCAAAATTTTAGCTATTGCCATCTTGTGAGAGTTGAATGGATAACAATGATGCTGATGAATTTACCAGGACCATCCAAGTGATTTTTTGGTGGTTGTCATGTGGTCAGCTTCCAGTACCTTTGCATCTGTTTTCTGGCTTTCAAGACCAGAGGCTGCTTTGATTGCTTTCAAGTAGCTCCCTCATTGTCCTTACGATGCTAGGCCAACACTGAATGTTTTTAGCTCCCACCAGGAATTAAGCCCTGACATGTTTGCACCAAAGATAAGAGCTCTATGCAGAGAAGCGCTAAGCAATTTTAATTTCTTGTATGAATTTTCATTAACTTATCGCCTACATAGTCAAGTTACATATTCCTTAAAAGAACTTCATGTAACGTACTGTAATGAATTAAGACTTTTGACCACTGATTTGCTTTTACTTTGATGTTTCAGACGCTTGTTTTGTTTCCATTTTTCAAGGATTGAATGATATTGATGCAATGATCTGTATAATATACAGATGTGAGTTCCCATGAGAGCACTGTCTAGGATTATTTAATGGTGGTAAAAGCTCCACTATATCCTTGCTGAGAATAGAGAACTATTGCGATCATAAACAGGTGTTCTTCAATTATCAGCCAGATTAAGCTGGTGCTTACCTCCATTGTAGTTGTCTGTTCGTTTCTTAACTTTATAAATATTTATGATATCACAGGCAACTAGTGTCAGATGGACAAATAGGCTAACCTTGATGTGTCAACCTGACAACATGTAACAAACTTATAGATTTATCAACAAGCTAAAAAATATAGCAACAAGTAATGGTAGTACAAAAAGTCTAGTAAATATTTCCAATGTATAAGTTGAAGTTTATTAATTGATGTTAAGGAGTCTTAAAAAAATAAACCGTTTATTAAGGTGAAATAGTACATTTTGTTTACCATGCCTTGTGATTGCTATAGTCTTTTTCCAACGACATGAGGAGTAAAGGGATTATTCCATGTTAGACTCAAAGGTTCATAACAAGCTTAGACTATTCCATGCTTAGACTGTATCCTGTGATTTGTTCACTCTAGATCACAGTGTTTTCATTGGATGATTATGCTTTTACATAGAAGTGAATTCTAGAAGCGACTGAGGGGAGTTCCATGTAGCTGTTGAGGTTTGTTATTTCTTTGACAATGACCATTGACAACCTCACAAGATGCAGTCTAAGCTCCACTGCTCATCCATAAATACCTAAATGTGCATTTGGTCTCCACTCAACCTTTTCAGATGATGAGAGTAATGTATGAACTTGAAACATTGGATGCTAATGCTGGAATAACCTCGTTGGTAACCTGAGAACAGCTGCTTCATTAACCCTTCCAGTAAAAACATATTTTGTTTGAATTTGGTGCAGGAACCACTCCCACATTTGAACCCTGTACTAAACTTCATCTTTCATTAGATGTTACAGTATCTGCAAGTTGTACAGATGGAATTTTTCACATTCAAAATCTGCAGCATGCTTTGGTAAAGGCTGATTTTCCTGTTCATACATCTCACTGATCTCATAGAATGGGTCTGAATCTTGGCAAGCACTGAACTCTTGGTTCTTCATTTACTAGCAGTTTGTTTTACAACATTGCAAATTGTAAACTGATCCAGTTTCACAAATTATATTAGCAATTTTTCAACTGCACGACTCTCTGGATTCCTCCTTTTGAACTTGGTACCACTTTCCTCAGCATATGTCCCTCTTCACAAAATTTGACATATCTGTGTTAAAATATGTATTATTTTACAATCACTTAATATGTTCTGTACAATTTGCATTGTGTTATATTATGATTCATTCTATGTATTCTATTCTATTATGTATTGAATTGCAAATCATTCTATGAAATAGTATACTTTGTACATCATACAAATCCGTAAGAAAAATCTCGATAGAGATGTAGTGAAATGTAATCCAAAGAAACACATGACGAAACCATGAATATACTCATTCTAAAAGTGAATATACTCATTCTATCTATCTACCTCTTGTTTACAATGGAAAATTATCTCCACTTGGTAATCTGTCATCAGTGAAATAGATCATCTGTAATCAGGAAATAATAACACCACTGGTTACATACTTTATGACCACACTGTATTAGAAACTCTACAGCCCATTAAGACTGCCACGCCCCTTGTGGGTACGTACTGTAATGTTATTTACCACGGCTACAGATATTTTAATCTCAGGGGGATAGGTTCTTTATTTGAGAATTCCAAATAAAAAAGCGTTTTATAGCCAAGAGGATATAGTAAAATGCGGATCTATATTCTGATAACAATACAAAATACAGAGAAAATATATATGTATATAATCGAAAAGGTATTTTCTTCTTTTATTCTTCCTTCTTTATTATGTAAACGGCTTCTTCTTCTTTTTATTTATTTCTTCTAGAGAAAGAGGCTTCTTCTTCTATTAAAGGGCTTATTCTTCTATGATTATCGTAAAGGCTTCTTCTTCTTTTATCATCAAAAGGCTTCTTCTTATTTTAGTATGAAAAAGGCTTCTTCTTGTTTTATTATCCAAAAGCTTCTTCTTCTTTTATTATCAAAAAGCTTCTTCTTCTTTTATTATCGAAAAGGCTTCTTCTTCTTTTCTCTTATTTCTTCTATATACAGGAATTCCAATTGCGTCGTCTAGCTTCTCTTTCTTTATGCCTTATATATGTTTTCTTTCCTTTCCCCGCTTCTTTGGCGAACAATACAAGCTATACTTGTAGAAAGAGTAGGGTCGGCTAAACTGACAATAGCGCCACCTCCTATGTAACGACCAAAGGGGAATAACCAGGATCACTAATAACAAGCGCTGCCAATGGCCCAGTGCGACTAATAAAGAGAGCAACCGAAAAGTGCTTCGGGGCGTCTAATTTGACACAGCGCCACCGGGGACAAACAACTAAAACACTGACGATGTTCTCCTCGTCAGGAAAATAAAAAGAGATATAGAGATACATTTCTGAATTCGTTCTCTTACTTAATAACTTCCCTAAACGTTTCGTATGCGACAATATTCTTAATTATTTTAATTTACTATATACAACATTCTATTTACTTCTTCTATAGTATTTAGACTCTCCTTTTATATATCTCTCAATTTACTATAATATATATAATCCTCTTCTCCGCTCCAACTTTTTACAATGAGCTCTGCTCTTCTTTATATGGCTGCCATCTATGGTCACTCTCGGAAAACATTTCTTCCTTGCATTTCTCATTGTGTCGTCGGGAGTGGCACGTGACAAGAGAATACTGCATTATTAGCTTTTCTTGTAAAAAAAAATGCTCCCAATAAAGATTTTTTAGTTCCTAATGCTTTGGTCATGATGATCCATTCCTTCTAATGCCACCCAAGATTGCTTTGAACATCTTCCTAAAATTCCTCAAACATAGTCAACATTTGGTAAATTTATAAAAAATTCAAGCTCACTCCTTTTGAAAATGCTAGACAAAATGCAATACATCATGACTTAATTTATTGATTTTATTTACTTAGCATTGAATTTTTTGCCAATTTCAGTTTATCATGACAGTGAGGATGAATGGTAGTAAGATGAATGGATGTAGGGACAATTACAAAAACATACGAACAGAACCCAATATAAGCCCACAGAGGATTTTATTGTTTGTAAGTGCAGATGCCAAAACCTTCCTAGTCTGTAAACTGTCATCCATGGTGTACTATGTAGAAGCGAGTTTGACGTTGGATGTCTACAGAAACGGCCACCCCTTAGTCTTGCTTGTCCTGGATATGAATCTGACATGGCCGGTCTGGGGCTGAAAAGAGGGTGGTGGCAATTTGCCTAAAGAGGGCACCCCAAGAAATAGCTCATTGTTATATCATTACAGTAAAGGCTGAATTGACTCATGCATTTATTTATATAGGGTCTATTAAAATTAGACATACGAAATTCAAGAGATTGTCTGTTTCCAACATAGCACCATGTGTTGATGTGTTCAGGAATAATTTCAGTAAGTTTTCAATTCACGAAGAAAAAAAAAAGGCTTTTCCGTGACTTGTAAGCAGAGTGGGATTTGTATGGGAGATTTCTTACTCTCATTACTGCAGCCCCCTCATAGACTGTAAACCTTTGTCCTTTGGGGCAGAGGTGCTACCATGAATTTTTGTCTGCAGGGGCAGGGGGAGTACCAGAATAAACATACCAATAATAATAATAATAATAATAATAATAATAATAATAGTGACATTATTATTATTACCATCATCATTATAGTATAGTAGTAGTATCAAATATGTTATTTTCCTCGTAAATTAAGCAAAGAGGAAGTAGAAGTCTGTGCTAAAGCATTTATGTCGGAACAAACGATTTGAAATATTTCTTCCAAACATTCAATTTCACATTAACTCATAATGGAAAACAAGCACAAAACTTATTTTTGAATGGCAGAAAATGCACAATACATGCAATTTGAATATAATTATGACCTTGTAACTTTCATGTACAACATATGTTTTACACATATGCAACAGAGCAAGGTAAGATAAAAAAATGCAACCTGTTAACACTAAATTGTGTAAGTATTCAAAGTTTATTTAATACATACGCAAACAACATATATTATTTAAACACATTACATAATCAATTCATCCACCTCATAATAAACCAAAAGGAAAAATGAAATAAATTGCCTTTCCAATGTGCACGCTCCTTTTCCTCCAAACAATTATTCATGCATTTAAGACAAAATCAATGAAGAGAAGTCCTACTTCTATCTCTCGTAATTTGCAATGAATTTCATAAAACAATCACGTTGAGAGAGAAGCGAGCAAGAAAACATTGAGATCCAATTTTTTTGCAAAGGAAAACAAAATTATTTAGAATAGAATGCAAATAATTTCACGGGGCACCATGAGATCTTTCTTTTGCCCAGGGCCAACACCTGCCACCCCTAGCTATGGCTCTGACCTTAATGGGAGTAATTAGATATAGCGAGTGAAGCGAGAAAGAAAATTTTATGAAATGTATTTTTATTTGCAAAAAATTTGAAATCAGCATGGTTGAGGGGAATTGCCCCTCTGTGCCTCCCCGCAGTTGCCTTAGCAGTCAATGTTTTACTGTCCAAGATTTTTTTTTGGGGGGGGTTGATGCCCTCATGTGGTTGCGCCACATCTACTGGAAATTCTTTTTTTTTAAAATAGCAAACTGTTTACAGGAAGTTCATGTGCCATTGCTAATATTAAAACAAGTAGTAAAATATAGTAAAATAAAAAACAATCCACATGAACATAATTCCACATATAAAGCGGATTTTATGTTACCACTATACTCGACCCTTGCTTATTCCTGACCTGCAAGGGTAATTTAAAAAGAAAATCTAATGATGGCGCCATGGGATGAGCAGGGGAGGGAACGGACGCCCCTAGCTGAATATCGGAATTTTTTTTTACTGTATATGCATGTCATTTTTGGATTATTGCTAATCCTTTTCAGTCATTGTTTCTGTTCAATAGACACCAGGTCACTTATTCCTACTTTGTTTAAGTACAGGGGAGGCTCAAGATCTAATTTTTACCCGATTTTCCTATTTCCATTGTAGTACTTACAGAAACATCAGATCAATGATTGTTGGTTCCACATATTTAATTATCGTGAACTTACTGTAATATTTATTATAACTGAAATATAAAATCTTGAATGTTAGCTAAACAGGGGGACACTCCTGTTTTGAACCCCCTCCACAGAGTGTGGTGCCCCAGTCTCGGACCTTAAGCTGCCCCTGTGTAAGTCTATGAGGGAACTGCAAGGAAAATGTTTATTCACCACTGCTAAATCTGTAACCGATTGTGAACAGTAGGAATAAAAAGGCGCTGAATATGTGTTTTCGGAAAGATGAAGACGAGAGGGCACACAAGAATTATGCCTGGTGTCCCGATAGGCCAGTTCAGCTCTGGTATCTGAAATGAATTAATCAAAACTGCTTTGTATGAAAGGATCAAAGTAATTTTCCAAATAATAAAAGAAAAGTAATAACCTTGTTTTAGAATTCTCTTTCAGTGATTACAAATAAATTGTATTTGTGTAGAGAGATGAGATATTTAAGAAGTTGCTCCTCTCTCTCTCTCTCTCTCTCTCTCTCTCTCTCTCTCTCTCTCTCTCTCTCTGTCAACTGCAGGCCCGTAGCCAGAATTGGTCTCCAGGGGGGCTCATAGTTATCAGGGGGGCCTATAAACAAAGTTCTTTTTTCTAAAGTTTAACAGTATTAAATTAAGGCAAATAATATGTGTCGGGGTCAGTAAGTTAATGTAAAATATAAAATTTAGAGATACTTTAAGAACTAGTATTTGTATATCTTCTAAAACAAGTATTGACACCATCTCTTAATGCACACTACATACTATTTTTCATGATACAATTATTTATATCATACAATTAAAAATGAACAATATTCACTTCGATCATAGTCCCTATGGTACATTCCACCCCTTAATTCCGAAAACTTGGGATCTGCTGATATTTGATGCAGATGTGGAAGGAATGTGGATGATAACGTCAAAGTCAAAGATTTCTGTCAAACAAAAGAGGCTGCAACAGGGGCTGGGAAGGTAGAAATAAAGAAGCTCCCCTCTGGAAGACATTTCTAAAGTCTACAACTGGGATTCCCAAACTTTTTCGTTTCACGGTGCCTTTAGTATTTCAAGATTTTGTTCCATGGAACCCAAGTCAGAATGTCGGCCTATCTAACATTTGCAACACTCAGTAAGTGTAGTTGGGTTGCTTGCCTTACGTTAAAAAATAAACACACGTTTCAAATTCAGAAACATCTTAAGTGTAAAAAGTACTAAATAAGCACATATTTAGAAAAATCATATCATTTCTGTGAAAATATTGGAACATTTCGCTGCTCCCCTGCAAGCTAGCCACAGATCCCCAGGGCAGTGCGGGGTGCACTTTGGGAACCACTGGTCTAAAGAATCTTCTAAATACTTGCTCCTACTTAGACTTTGGCTCATAAAGAAGATTGAACGAATATAATAGCTGCTGTTCATGTTCTGTGAATTTATCTTTCATCAAAGTTGTGAGCCAAGTAATATCTGCTGTCTACATTTTTACTCTTCACCTCAAACAAATTAGAATACAAAATAGTTTCACCTAATGTCAAGGGTGCTGGTCGCAGTGCCAGAGGGGGCTGGCAGCCCTGCCCCTATGTGCCTGAGGAGAGTTGGAAGAATGCAGTTTGTGAATTCAAAACCTGCCTCTCTCTTGAGAGAAGATTGCGTGTTCCAGATTACCATAACTTCTACAATCAGGTCAAATTTAAGCAAATTATTCTTCATTAATGGTCAATTTTACAGAATTTAGTCTTGTGCCCATTACCAGCAACATGAATGTCAGAGTACTAATATTACATTATAGTATTATGTGCATCATATTCAGTGTATATTATTAGGAAACTTACCAAAAACAACTGACTTCATATGCCATTGTTGTAACGTTTATCCTTAGGAAGTAATTGTTTGTGTTACCATGGCTATGATAGTGATTATACTTGATCTTTGTTCTCAAAGTGATCTATCTGTTGTGCTGCACTCCTCACCATTACTGATTGAAACTATTTTTATGTGGACACAATTAATGTGAAACAGGTGATCAGTGAACATTAGTTACTAATACTTTCACCACAGGACTGGTAGCAAAATCAACTCTCATTTCGTCAATGAAGTCAGAAATAGGAGAGGAATAAGAATGTGTTGTTCCAATCACATTGTGATATCTTGTGTGCTACCACTGTCAAGTGTCCATGTTTTAGACAATGCCTACTGCCTAGCTTCTACAGCTCTACAGGCTTAGATCAAAATGACAAAGGAAGGAAATCTGCAGGTAAGATAATAACACATATCATTGAATAGGAAATGTCCTTGTCAGCATTAACTTCTTGTCACCATGTGCCTTCTTAGTCAGTTTATTTGCCACTAGTATTCATTTATTCCCAAAAGTTCATGTTCTAAGTCAAAGGGCTACTATAAATGATTCATTCAAAACATAGAGTATTGCACATACAGATATGAGTGATACATCTGTAAACTCTGTAACACCAAGTCAATTTCCGCCCATACATCTTGTAGCAATCCCCTGTGTATGGTCATCAAAGAAGCATTGATGTATTCCCTGAGCTCTACCAGTGTTCTTGGCAGTGATAGTACATAAACAAATGCTCTGTTTACACGGTGGTTCTTTTCTGTACTCTCTTCTGAAATCGAATGAATTATTTATAGTAGCCTTGTATTCGAAAATATTCATCCCTATTCTGTCAGACGGGAGAACCGGTCACTTTTTGAAAGCTTGTACCCACAATAATTCAAAGAAAACCAAGCAAATGTGGAATACCCCATTATGCTTGAAAAGTGAAGCACCTTAAAATATAAATTTGTGTCTGATGTTTTAAAATATCTTTAAAAGAATTGCCATGATGATAAAAAAGCACGTTCAATATTTGGAGCAACAATATTAAAGATGATGGAAATATCCTAAACCTACTTTTCCTAAGCCTATTTCAGATTGATTGTCTGATATTGGATTATTTTACGTCACCTTTCTGTCACTTTTTACTAATCATGGCAAAGAGGGCGTGTGATGATATTATGAAATCGATGAAGTGACATTCACAAAGAACAATCAATAATCTCCAGACCAGAATTCGAACCCAGGACCCTTGGCATCGTGGATTGCTGTGGTAACCACTCCATCACAAAGGTCCGCTCTTAGGCCTACCTGAATTGAAATTGGTTTATTCTGGGAATCTCAAGTTATGTATAACAAGAAAGTTATGTTTTATTTGGTACAGTAGTACAGAATCGTTTACAAACACACTCTTATTGCAATGTAGACTGTGGCGTGCATAAAGGGTGGTGGTGGTGGAGGGGATAATAACCCTCCCTTTTGCCCAGTAAAAAGAATGTCAAAGGCAGGAAAATATGGTGGCAAATAGATGGCTCCCTACTAAAAAATGTATAGCTCCTCTCCTCTTTCGAAAGTCCTTGGTATGCCACTCTATATAGAGCTTTGTTTTAAGCCCACTTTATTCACAGGACAGCTAATCGAGACTGGGGACTTGCAGTTTAAAGTGGGATCCAAACAACTTGTACCTTAACCTTGCATCAAAACCGAGACCCCTTGATTACAAGGATGTGACATTACCATTATGCTATCCATCAAAGAAAGGAAAAGAGGAAACTGGCCCACAACTTGTAAAGACAAGGGCTGTTCCATTTGGAACAAAGAAAAGTAGGAGAAAGGTCGGTTCCACTTTCTCATAGGGGAGGAAGTGTGATAATTTACATTGACATTTCCTAATATTTTAAAAATTATTTTCTCGAAAATAGGACGAGCCTCCAAAGTTTTTTTCATTTCCTGGTGTTAGTACATATATTCACCTACAACTTGGCATACTTAGTGTATTTTTATCTTGATGCTGTTTTGAGATAAGCCTAATTCTAAAGATACGGATTCTTGAGTATTCAAAGGGTTATATCTGCTAACAGCATCAATAACCCAGTAATGTGATATCAGGTGGCTTGTCCTAATAGTGAGCTTCAATGACCAGTAAACAAATCTTTGGGGTAGTGTTGCTTAACCAAGATATTAAGGGCCGAAAACAGGAAAAAAACTGCATTTTGGATCTTATTTCTTGCTGCATAACAATGGAAAGCAACAATGTCCCATCAAAACAATTGAATGTAAAGCAGGAACCAGTATTTTATTAACAGTTTATCAAAACAAAATTTTGGGATGTTGTTAATTTCCAAAGATACAGCACTCCGAACTTACCCATGTTTCACTTTTCATGAAAAATGGGCGGTCTGACCTTGAAATTTGACATTTTCTACAGGGGAGGAAATTTTTTTTCAAGATCTCAAAATTACACAATATTCATTTCTCATGACCTACTTCAACATATAAAAAATGATGCCAGTCAAAAAATACAACTATCCAAATATCCCTTTTTTGTTCGATTTTCAAAATAATGGCTCCTAATATTATAGTATATCCAAAACCCATTGTGTAGGAGGGGAATCATATGTATACCAGCCAAGGGGGAAAATACTTGGAAAATGAACATCTCAGAACGACTCTTCTAGGTAGCACTATAAAGAGCTGTTCAAAATCCTCATCAAAGTTCATAATAGTGAGACAGAATATCCGTTTGGCATTTGAACCCAAGACTTTCTGGGGACAACACATTTCATGTGATTTGATTTTTGTTATGTAGCATTGTTTCTTTGTCACCTTTGGCAAACCGTGACAATGAGGATGACATATGAGTGATAATATGATAAAATTGACGAAGGAAAATTCATAAAGAACACATATGCCCAGACTGTGATTCTAACCTGATACCCCTGGTGTTGTAGCATGATGTGCTAATTGTTGTGTGGAGACAAAACAAACAATGACAACAAAAAAGCAAAGCTTTTTCATAACCCAAAAGGTGGATGCTTTGAAAGTTATTTGAGCATTACTAAATAAATTCAGAATAACTTTCTTTATTAACTGTATTTTACTAAATAAAAACCATTTTACTTCCTTATTTTGAGCCATGCTTAGGTCCTAATATTTATTATTGGCAAGAGCTCAAAATCTGATTTTCTGCTACAGTGAAGTACTCTAGGTTAGTTAGTTTAGGTCTGAACTATATCTGTCAGGAAGGTGGCAATACATATACAACCAACTGTACATAATAGAATTTAATGATATATGAGATATTTAGAAAAGGAGACTTAACTGGGAGTGGAGCTAAATACTAATTTACACAGAAATGCTAAAGACCTATAGTTTAAAGTTTGACCCAAATAACTATTTGCCTCCACCAGGTATTGAACCTGGGACTCCTTGATTACAACGTGAAGACATTATCACTACAACACCATTCTAATAAGAAAATAAATTGCTTTTTCTGAAATGAAATTATGTGTTTGAAATATCTGTGGTATATTCTGAAAATTTGGTCTTGTTTACTGCAACAATTCATATTTATTGTAAAAGTTTATTATATATTAATTAGATATAATAGAAATGAAGAAGCAATACATGCATGCAAGTAAAACCCAACATGACATTTTTCCAATTGGTTCCGATAGTCAATATGAGTTTTTAGACACTCCATCGAAACCGATTTGTCATAGAAGGCTCCGTTACTTTGGAACCCCATATTTTTGTACCATCAAAACCTCATTTGCCAAATTTTGTACTATCATTGTACTACTAAAAATGCTAAAAATAATTTTTGCACCACTCAATTTACCGTCGAAAATCAAAAATCCATTTTGGGGTTACAGGGTAACGTCTCAACCTCATCATCGGTTTCGGCTAAGTTATCCACATCAAAATATTGTACTATTTATGTACCATTTTGTACCACTCTTTAAAAATTCTGTACCCGTCAGAAACTGCCAGAAAAAAAGGTGGGAAAATTTGTAGATTGCAACCATATACTTTTGTAGCGTCTCGAGTTGCATCGAAGAATATTTTGCTACTATTGTACTATTTTTTAAAAAAATAAACTTTATACACACTACTTTGCAATAAGTGGATATTCGATTTTTATACCACCCTTAAAAAAAACTTTTTGAAATTTATATTTATTTCTTAGAGGCAGCAATTCATGGAAAAAACTGGACAAAGTTTTATCGAATGTGTGAGGTTTTTGTCTGCTCAATGTCTGAATAAAATATCTGGAATGAGTACTTTACCATAAGCCCCTCTATTATTTTCGTACCATTACGGAAAACCTGAGAATAATTTTTCAAATTTTGGATATTTCACATCAATGTACTAATTCATATGAATACATGGAAAAATATCATTTAATTATTGAGTTTAGAGCTCTACAATTCATAAGCACAAACTTATAGATATGTAATTTGTATCAAGTCCCTTTCTTCTGACTATCATGCTAACGGTCCCGGGTTCGATCCCCGACCGGTTCAAATCCGGGAACTTTTCTAACGTTGGAAGCGGCCCCGGCGCCCAATCAGCGTCGAATAACATGGGTACCTGGGGGAAACTCTGGGGGGGTAAAGGCGGTCAGGGGCGTGATGCTGATCACATCACCCCCACTCACGACCGGATCAAGAAAGTGTGGGGCGTTACACCCACACCCCCTATACGCCTTCATGGCGTGGTGATAAGCACAGGGGAACACTTTACTTTATCAAGTCCCTTTCTAGTTTTCGTAAAGTCAAGAAAAAACCGGGAAACATTTTATAAATTTCACATTCCTCTCAAAGACACGCACTTCACAAGAAAATATTGACAAAATATTAACGAATGTGTGAGGTTTATATCTGCTTAACGTTTAAAAAATGGCCTAAATGAGTACTTTCTATTTCGCCCCTTTTTGATTTGTGTATCGTCACGGAAAAAACTCCAAAATAATTCTCTTTTTTTTCACTTCGATGTACAAATTCCATCGAAACCATGGACAAAGCGTTATTATATTAATGAGCTTTATAGCTATTTAATCCTTCAAAATAACGATATGGACTCGTACTTCGTATGAAGACCACTTTTGATTTTTGTACCGTGGCGGAAAACCCGGGAAATATTGTTTAATTGTTACTTCTTCTCTGAGACACAAAGTTTACAACAAAATATAGACCAAATATTATCGAATGTGTGAGGCTTGTATCTAAGTAATCTATATATCAAGTCATCTATATAATTACTTTCAATTAAGCCCGTTTATGATTTTTGTTCAGTCACGAAAAATCCGGGAAATATTTTTAAATTCTTGTCTCTTCGCTGAGATACGAAATTCTCAAGAAACTATAGACAAAATAGTATCGAGTGTGTGAGGTTTGTACCTAAGTAATCTTTATATAAAATCATCTATCTGATTACTTTATATTAAGCCCGTTTTTTATTTTTGTAACGCCACGGAAAACCTGAAAAATATTTTTGAATTCTTTTCTTCTTTGTTGAGACACGAAGTTCACAAGAAACTATACATCAAAATATTATCAAGTGTGTGAGCTCTGTATGTAAGAAATCTTTATATAAAATCTTATATGTGATTACTTTCTATACAGATCGTTATTTATTCTTGTACAGCCACGGAAAACACGGGAAATATTTTTGAACTCTTACTTCTCCGTTGAGACACGAAGTTCACAACATACTGTACACTAAACATTGTCGAATGTGTGAGGTTTGTATCTAAGTAATCTTTACATAAATCATCTATATAATAACTTTTTATTAAGCGCGTTTCTGATCTTTGTACCGTCACAAAAATCCCGGGAAAAATTTTTGAATTCTTACTTCTTTGCTGAGACACGAAATTCACAAGAAAACATCGACCAAATATTATCGAATGTGTGAGGTTTCTATCTAAGTAATTTTTAAATAAAATAATCTATGTGATTACTTTCTATTAAGCCCTTTTTATATTTTTGTAATGTCACGGAAAACCCGGGAAATACTTTTTAATTCTTAATTCTTCGCTGAGACACGAAAGTCACAAGAAACTGTTGAACAATCAATATCGAAAGTGTGCATCTTTTATCTAAGTAATCTTTTTAAAAAAAATTATATATGGTTACATTCTATTAAGATCATTTTCGATTTTTGTAAACTCTCGGAAACCTTGCAAAAATTCTATAATTCTTACATCTTTTCTGAGAGACGAAATTCAGAACAAGCAATGGACCAAAAATTATCTAGTGTGAGAGGATTGTATCTAAGTAATCTTTATATAAAATCTTTATTGCGATTAGATTCTATTAAGCCAGTTATTAATTTGTGTACCGTCACGGAAAACCCTGAAAATATTTTTGAATTCTTACTTCTTTGCTGAGAAATGAATTCAAAAGAACCTTTAGACCAAACATTACCAAATGTGTGAGGTTTTTATCTAAGTAATCTTGATATAAAATTTTCATTATGATTACTTTTCATTAAGCCCGTTCATTATTTTTGTCACGTCACGAAAAATTAGGGAAATATTTTTATTATCGTTGATTCTTCGCTAAGACACGAAGTTCACAAGAAACTATAAACCAAATTTTATCGAAAGTGTGGAGTTTGTATCTAAGTAATCTCTAAAAAAAATCTTCTGTATGATTACTATCTTATTACGCCTATTTCCGTTTTTTGAAACGTCACGAGAAACTAGGGAAATATTCTTGAATTCATACGTCTTCGCTGAGACACTAAGTTCAGAAAAAACTATACACCAAATATAATTGAGTGTGTGAGGTTTGTAACTAAGTAATCTTTATATAAAATCATCAATCTGATTACTTTCTATTAAGCCCGTTATTTATTTTTGTACCGTCAAGAAAAATCCTGGAAAAAGTTTTGAATTCTTACTTCTTCGTTGAGACACGAAAATCACAAGAAACTGTTGACCAAACATTCAGTGTGTGAGGTGTGTAACTAAGTAATCTTTATGTAAAATTTTCTATATGATTACATTTTATTAAGCCCCTTTTTTGTTTTTGTACAGTCATGGAAAAAACGGGAAATAATTTTGAATTCTTTCCCCTTCGCTGAGACACACGAAGTTCACAAGAAACTATAGACCAAAAATTACACTGTCCAACAAAATGGAAGTTTTTGTCTGTTAAAAGAAAAGTTGGGGGTGATTCTAATTGAATTTGATGTGCTGATTTCAAATCTAATTACAGAATTTTTCCATCACCCATGAAGTTTGAGTAACAGGGTACATACAAAATATCAGATCCATACAAGTCTTATATAGCCTCATAGTGATACGACCAGCAATAATCTGCCAACATATTTGGAGTCCATTTTTCCTGGTAGCGCCTTTCCATCTCACCAATTTCCTGGTGGAAACGTTCTCCATGTTCGTCGCTCATTGTCCCAATGTTTTGCGGGAAGAAATCGAGGTGGGAGTCTAAAAAGTGTATCTTCAGAGACATATTACACCCCAGAGCATGACAGTTCTGAATCAAATTACTGACAAGTTCTCTGTAATTTTCTGACTTGTAGTTTCCGAGGAAATTTATGCAAACTTCCTTGAAAGATTGCCAAGCAGCCAATTCCAGCTCATTTAGGCTCTTTTCAAAATCATTGTCTTTCATTAGTCTCTTGATTTGAGGGCCAACAAATATTCCCTCTTTTAGTTTCGCCTCAGTAATTCGCGGAAACTTCTCTTTGAGGAACATAAATCCACTACCCTCACGGTCCATTCCTTTTACAAAATTCTTCATCAGACCAAGCTTTATGTGGAGAGGAGGCAGTAAGATTTTGTCTGTACTTACAAGTGGTGGATGAACAACATTCTCCTGTCCTGCGATGAGTGACTCTCTCTTTGGCCAGTTCCTTTTAACATAATGCTTTTTTCTATCTCTGCTATCCCATTTACACAGGAAACAGCAAAATTTGGTGTAACCTAGTTGCAATCCTAAGAGGAAAGCAATAACTTTTAAATCTCCACCTATCTGCCAAGAGTATTTACAGTACTA
This sequence comes from Lepisma saccharinum, assembly GCF_977018435.1. Taxonomy (NCBI): domain Eukaryota; kingdom Metazoa; phylum Arthropoda; class Insecta; order Zygentoma; family Lepismatidae; genus Lepisma; species Lepisma saccharinum. Next base: position 63,207,672 of record NC_139245.1, on the reverse strand, counting down.
GATACCGTGCGTCCATTTCGATCTGCAGCCGAGAGATCGGGAGAAGCGTGGCGGGCGGCGCTGGCGGAGATGCCGACATTTGCGGCCTGTAATGCTCGCTTATTTTTACGGACATATCCAGACATTTATATAAATATTGCAAAACGAGCACTAACCTGGGTTATAATTCATCATCTGTAATTCATCCAAGTTCTGCAATTATATACACAAAAAAATACGCTTTAGAAGTGACGATAAGAGTCACAGATAATAAAACATTTTAATCATAGTTTTGACCAGCAACGTCCTGCTTAAGTTTATATCCTTGAAAGAGTTTTGTGTCGATGGGGATCGTTTGGAGGTTTCGAATGTGCAACACTGTATCAAGATTACGCTGCCGACGAAACCATTAAAAGTCAATGGTTTTCGTGAGCTTCCTCGATGAACTCAATGAAATTGGGGCAGCGTTAGAAAGTTATCCAAACAAACCTCTACGCCGTGTTTCACAGGAGATGGGAGTGTCAAAATCATCAGCACATACAGCCACTAAGCTACTAAAATTAAAACCATACTCTTATAACACAGGTTAGTGCTCGTTTTGCAATATTTATATAAATGTCTGCATATGTCCATAAAAATAAGCGGGCATTTCAGGCCGCAAATGTCGGCATCTCCGCCAGCGCCGCCCGCCACGCTTCTCCCGATCTCTCGGCTGCAGATCGAAATGGACGCACGGTATTTGTTAATAATAGTTTCATGTTTTCATAACGTTCCTTCATGCCATAGGAATATGCTACGGGACTACTTGGATATTGATTTCCATTGTGCAGTAGCACTCCTTTCAAACTTGTTTTCGGAGAGTCTAAACACAAACGCCATTCTTCACTTTTATGGACATCACCTAGTGACACGAATAGACCATCGATGTTACAACAGAAAACAAGGTCCTTATCTTCAGCATACATATCTAAAAACTTAACTCTAGATCTCGAACTAAAACGTTAAGATCCTCAAGAGTTATTAAGGATCAGGATCATTATGCAATTCACTAAATTTGTTAGGAACAATTTGACTTTCTTCCGTTACACTTATGTCATCTGGTGGAACAGGTATGGGAACTCCAGGTCCATGAGGTACCAGTGATGGATATTTTACTGTATGCCTTGATTTAGAATTTATACCAGATATATTTGTCAAGCAAAAATAGCAGTCTGTTATATGATCCTTATGTTCCCTCAATATCATAGGAACTCCAAAAGGCATATGACGAGAACCTTTCAGCCAACCACTCGAAAGCGTTACACAGTTCGCACAACAAATATCATGGGCCCATTTCTTGTTTTCGTCTATCTTATTGCCGGATCCTGTGGCCGAGAGGTTAGGACATCGCACTACGACACCAAGGGTCCAGGGTTCGAAACCCGCTCAGGCTTGGTTGTTTGTGATTGTCCATTCATTTTCATCACTCATACCCATCTTTGCAAATTAGCCATGTAAAACTCGAAGTAAAATAAAATCAATCAATCAAAAATCGTCTATCTTATTGTCAAAGTACCACTCATAAGCTCTTTTTACACGAGGAGTAAATGTTCTCCTATTTGCTTTTAAGGTCAACTTAGCACAGATATAACAGAAATTGTTCATGTCGTTTACGCAACTTCTTGACATGATTCTGTCTTTGCTTCAAAACACTCACTGGAAATGAAAAACACTCAGGAAAAGCTTCTTTCCTCCAGACAACTTGCTACTGATATGAAAAGTAGATATGACAGTTAAATCACAGCATTGTGTTGAAAAGATAATTATTGTCAAATTTTTCAGTTGGATTGTTTAACTAGTTTAATTGTTGTCATTCATGCAGACATCAATGGCCTAAAGTTACTAGTGTATTGTTGGAGCAAAGACATAAAAAACATAAAATATTACCTACCAATCAGCTTATTATGGACTGCATGATGCAATAATAATGCAGAATTATATTTTTATTGTTACAAAAAAATGGTGGGTGATTCACAATTTCTGACTTCATTTTCGGAATCAGCAGGTGGCAAAACATAAAGAACCGTTGAAATTTTACTTTTAACAAAACCATTGTTGGACAGTGTTATCGAATGTGTGAGGTTTGTTTCTAAGTAATCTTTATATAAAGTCATCTATATAATTACTTTCAATTAAGCCCGTGTTTGATATTTGTAACGTCACGTAAAATCCGGGAAATATTTTCGAATTTTTACTTCATCTCTGAGACACGAAGATCACAAGAAACCATCGACCAAATATTATCGAATGTGTGTTACATAAATCTTCTATATATTTACTTACTCTTAAGATCGTTTCAAATTTTAGTACCGTCACGAAAATTCCGGGAAAAAAATTAAAATTTTTAATTTTTCGCTGAGACACGAAATACACAAGAAACCATCGACCAAATACTATCGAGTGTTTGAGACTTGCATGTAAGTAACATTCATATAAAATCTTCTATGTTTTTACTTTCTATAAAGAACCTTGTTGATTTTTGTACCGCCACGGAAAACACGGGAAATATTTTTGAATTCTTACTTCTTTGCTGAGACACGAAATTCACAAGAAACCATCGACCAAATATTATCGAATGTGTGAGGTTTGTATCTAAGTAATTTTTAAGTAAAATAATCTATGTGGTTACTTTCTAATAAGCCCGTTTTATATTTTTGTACCGTCACGGAAAACCCTGGAAAAATTCTATAATTCTTACTTCTTTGCCGAGACACAAAATTCTCTGAAACTATAGACCAAATATTATCGAGTGTGTGAACTTTGTATCTCAGTAATCTTTATATAAAATCTACTATTTCATTACTTTCTATTAAGTCCATTTTCTATTTTTGAACCGTCACGAAAAACCCGGGAAATATTTATAATTGTTACATCTTCGCTTAGACACGAAATTCCGAAGAAACTGTCGACCAAACATTATCGAGTGTGAGGTTTTTATCTAATTTATTTTTATATAAATTTTCATTATGATTCATTTTTATTAATCTCGTTTTTATTTTTGTGCCGTCAAAAAAATCAGGAAAATATTTTTAACATCCGTAATTATTCGCTAAAACACGAAGTTCACAAGAAATTATAAACCAAAATTTTATCGAATGTGTGAAGCTTGTATCTAAGTAATCTCTAAATAAAATTTTCTATGTGATTACTTTCTACTGGGATCGTTTTATATTTATGTACGGTCTTTGATTTATGTACCGCCACGGAAAACCCGGAAAATATTTTTGAATTATTTATTTTTTGCTGAGAAACGAAGTTCAAAAGAACCAATAGACCAAACATTATCAAATGTGTGAGGTTTGTATCCAAGTAACATTGACAAAAAAATCATTATGATTACTTTTTATTAAGCCCGTTTATTATTTTCGTCACGTCACGAAAAATCGGGGAAATATTTTTTTCATTAGCCTTAATTCTTCGCTAAGACACGAAGTTCACAAGAAACTATAAACGAAATTTTATCGAAAGTGTAGAGTTTGTATCTAAGTAATCTCTATAAAAATATTCTGTATGATTAGTAACTTATTAAGCCCATTTTCGTTTTTTGTAACGTAACGCAAAACTCGGGAAATATTTTTGAATTCTTACGTCTTTGCTGAGACACGAAGTTCACAACAAACTATGCACCAAATATCATCGAATGTGTAAGGTTTGTATCTAAGTAATCTTTATATAACATCATCTATCTGTTTACTTTCAATTAAGCCCATGTTTGATATTTGCAACGTCACGAAAAGTTCGGGAAAGATTGCGAATTCTTACTTCTCCGTTGAGACACGAAAATCACAAGAGACTGTTGACCAAACATTATCAGTGTGTGAGGTTTGTAAGTAAGAAGTCTTTATGTAAAATTTTCTATATGATTATTTTTTATTAAGCTCGTTTTTTTAAATTTTTGTACAGTCATGGAAAAACCGGGAAATCATTTTGAATTCTTACCCCTTCGCTGAGACCCGAAGTTCACAAGAAACTATAGAGCAAATATTATCGAATGTGTGAGGTCTTTATCTAAGTAATCTTTACATAAATCTTCTATATATTTACTTCTTCTTAAGATAGTTTCTAATTTTTGTACCGTCACGAAAATTCCGGAAAAAAATCAATTTTTTAATTTTTCGCTGAGACACGAAATTCACAAGAAACCATCGACCAAATACTATCGAATGTTTGAGATTTGTATGTATTTAAGCTTTATATAAAATCTTCTATATGCTTAATTTCTATAAAGCAACTTTTTGATTTTTGTACCGCCACGGAAAACACTGGAAATATTTTTGAATTCTTAATTCTTCGCTGAGTCACGAAATTCACAAGAAACCATCGACAAAATATTGTGGAGTGTGTGAGGTTTGTATCTAAGTAATTTTTTAAATAAAATAATCTATGTGATTACTTTCTATTAAGCCCGTTTTTTATTTTTGTACCTTCACAGAAAACCCGGGAAATACTTTTTAATTCTTAATTCTTCGCTGAGACACATAAGTCACAAGAAATTGTTGAACAATCAATATGGAGAGTGAGCGTGTTGTGTCTAAGTAATTTTTATATAAAATTTTCTATATGGTTACTTTCTATTTAGCCCATTTTCGATTTTTGTACCGTCACTGATAACCATGGGAATATTCTATAATTTTTACATCCTTGCTGAGACACGAAATTCAGAACAAGCAATGGACCAAATATTATCGAGAGTGAGATGATTGTTTCCAAGTAATCTTTATATAAAATCTTCTATGCGATTAGTTTCTATTAAACCTGTTTTTAATTTGTATACTGTCACGGAAAACCCGGAAATTATTATTGAAATCTTAATTTAACTGAGTCACGAAGTTCACAACAAACCATCGACCAAATATTATCGAGTGTGTGGGAGTTGCATCTAAGTAACCTTTAGATAAAATCTACTATTAGATTACTTTCTATTAAGCCCATTTTTGATTTTTGAACCGTGACGGAAAACCCGGGAAATATTTTTGAATTCTTACTTCTTCGCTGAGACACGAAGTTCGTAAGAAACTATAGAGCAAATATTTTCGAAAGTGTGAGGTTTGGATCTAATTAACTTTTATATAAATTTCCATTATGCTGAATTTTAATTAAGCCCGTTTTTATTTTTGTACCGTCACGAAAAATCCAGAAAATATTTTTATTATCCTTAATTTTTCGCTACGACACGAAGTTCACAAGAAACTATAAACCAAATTTTATCTAAGTAATCTCTAAATAAAATTTTCTATATGATTACTTTCTACTAGGACCGTTTTTGTTTTATGTACCGCCACGGAAAACCCGTGAAATATTTTTGAATTATTTCTTCTTTTCTGTGAAATGAAGTTCAAAAGAAATAATAGACCAAACATTATCAAATGTATGAGGTTTGTATCTAAGTAATCTTGATATAAAATTTTCATTATGATTACTTTTTATTAAGCCCGTTCATTATTTTCGTCACGTCACGAAAAATCCGGGAATTATTTCTTCGCTAAGACACTAAGTTCACAAGAAACTATAAACCAAATTTAATCGAAAATGTAGTTTGTAGCTAAGTAATCTCTGAAAAATCTTCTGTATGATTCCTATCTTATTAAGCCCATTTTTGTTTTTTGTAACGTCACGGAAAACTAGGGAAATATTTTTGAATTCTTACGTCTTCGCTGAGCCATGAATTTCACAACAAACTCTATACCTTATATCATCGAATGTGTGAGGTTTGTATCTAAGTAATGTATATAAAATCATCTATCTGATTACTTTCTATTAAGCCCGTTATTTATTTTTGTACCATCACGAAAAATCCGGGAAAAAGTTTTGAATTATTTATTCTGTTGACCAAACATTATCAGTGTGTGAGGTTTGTAAAATAAGTAATCTTTATGTAAAATTTTCTATGATTACTTTTTATTAAGCCCGTTTTTTATTTTTCTACAGTCATGGGAAAACCTTGAAATAATTTTGAATTCTTACCCTTTCGCTGAGACACGAAGTTCACAAGAAACTATAGACCATATATTCTCGAATGTGTGAGGTTTGTATCGAGTAATCTTTATATAAAATTTTCTATGTTATTACCTTCCATTAAGCCCGTGTTTGATTTTCGTACCGGCACGGAAACTCGGGAAATATTATCGTATTCTTACTTCTTCATCGAGACACGAAGTTCACAAGAAACTATTCACCAAATATTATCCAGGGGGTGAGGTTTGTATCTAGTAATTTTTACATTAACTTTTCTATGTTATTAGTTTCCATTCAGCCCATTTTTGATTTTCGTGCCGTCGCGAAATTTCCGGGAAAATTTTTTAATTTTTTTGCTGAGATAAGAAATTCACAAGAAACCATCGACAAAATACTATCGAGTGTGTGAGATTTGTATGTAAGTAATTTTTATATAAAATCTTCTATGTGCTTACCTTTTTGATATTTGAACCGCCACAGAAAGCATGGGAAAAATTTTTGAATTCTTGCTTCTTTGCTGAGACACGAAGTTCACAACAAACTATACACCAAATATTATCGACTATGTGAGGTTTGTAACTAAGTAACCTTTATGTAAAATTTTCTGTATGATTACTTTTTATTAAGCTCGTTTTTTTATTCTTGTAGTCATGGAAAAACCGGGAAATAATTTTCAATTCTTACCCCTTCGCTCAGATACGAAATTCACAAGAAATTATAGACCAAAAATTATAGAATGTGTGATGTTTGTATCAAAGTAATCTTTATATAAATTCATGAGTATAGTTACTTTCTATTAAGACATTTTTTTTATTTTTGTACCGTCACGGAAAACCCATGAAATATTTTTGAATTCTTACTTCATCGCTGAGACACGAGGTTCACAAGAAACTATAGAGCAAATATTATCGAATGTGTGAGGTCTTTATCTAAGTAATCTTTACATAAATCTTCAATATATTTACTTCTTCTTAAGATAGTTTCTAATTTTTGTAACGTCACGAAAATCGGGGAAATATTTTTTCATTAGCCTTAATTCTTCGCTAAGACACGAAGTTCACAAGAAACTATAAACGAAATTTTATCGAAAGTGTAGAGTTTGTATCTAAGTAATCTCTATAAAAATATTCTTTATGATTACTAACTTATTAAGCCGATTTTCGTTTTTTGTAACGTAACGCAAAACTCGGGAAATATTTTTGAATTCTTACGTCTTTGCTGAGACACGAAGTTCACAACAAACTATACACCAAATATCATCGAATGTGTAAGGTTTGTATCTAAGTAATCTTTATATAACATCATCTATCTGTTTACTTTCAATTAAGCCCATGTTTGATATTTGCAACGTCACGAAAAGTTCGGGAAAGATTGCGAATTCTTACTTCTCCGTTGAGACACGAAAATCACAAGAGACTGTTGACCAAACATTATCAGTGTGTGAGGTTTGTAAGTAAGAAGTCTTTATGTAAAATTTTCCATATGATTATTTTTATTAAGCTCGTTTTCTTTTAATTTTTGTACAGTCATGGAAAAACCGGGAAATTGTTTTGAATTCTTACCCCTTCGCTGAGACCCGAAGTTCACAAGAAACTATAGAGCAAATATTATCGAATGTGTGAGGTCTTTATCTAAGTAATCTTTACATAAATCTTCTATATATTAACTTCTTCTTAAGATAGTTTCTAATTTTTGTACCGTCACGAAAATTCCGGAAAAAAATCAAATTTTTAATTTTTCGCTGAGACTCGAAATTCACAAGAAACCATCGACCAAATACTATCGAATGTTTGAGATTTGTATGTATTTAAGCTTTATATAAAATCTTCTATATGCTTAATTTCTATAAAGCAACTTTTTGATTTTGTACCGCCACGGAAAACACGGGAAATATTTTTGAATTCTTAATTCTTCGCTGAGTCTCGAAATTCTCAAGAAACCATCAACAAAATATTGTGGAGTGTGTGAGGTTTGTATCTAAGTAATTTTTTAAATAAAATAATCTATGTGATTACTTTCTATTAAGCCCGTTTTCTATTTTTGTACCTTCACAGAAAACCCGGGAAATACTATTTAATTCTTAATTCTTCGCTGAGACACATAAGTCACAAGAAATTGTTGAACAATCAATATGGAGAGTGAGCGTGTTGTGTCTAAGTAATTTTTATATAAAATTTTCTATATGGTTACTTTCTATTTAGCCCATTTTCGATTTTTGTACCGTCACTGATAACCATGGGAATATTCTATAATTTTTACATCCTTGCTGAGACACGAAATTCAGAACAAGCAATGGACCAAATATTATCGAGTGTGAGATGATTGTTTCCAAGTAATCTTTATATAAAATCTTCTATGCGATTAGTTCCTATTAAACCTGTTTTTAATTTGTGTACTGTCACGGAAAACCCGGAAATTATTATTGAATTCTTAATTTAACTGAGCCACGAAGTTCACAACAAACCATCGACCAAATATTATCGAATGTGTGAGGTTTGTATCTAAGTAATATTCAAGTAAAATAATCTATGTGGTTACTTTCTAATAAGCCCGTTTTATATTTTTGTACCGTCACGGAAAACCCGGGAAATACTTTTTAATTCTTAATTATTCACTGAGACACAAAAGACACAAGAAACTGTTGAACAATCAACAGGGAGAGTGTGCGTCTTGTTTCTAAGTAATCTTTATATAAAATTTCCTATATGGTTACTTTCTATTTAGTCCATTTTCGATTTTTGTACCGTCACGGAAAACCCTGGAAAAATTCTAAAATTCTTACTTCTTTGCCGAAACACAAAATTCTCTGAAACTATAGACCAAATATTATCGAGTGTGTGAAGTTTGTATCTTAGTAATCTTTATATAAAATCAACTATTTCATTACTTTCTATTAAGCCCATTTTCTATTTTTGAACCGTCACGGAAAACCCGGGAAATATTTATAATTGTTACATCTTTGCTTAGACACGAAATTCTTAAGAAACTGTCGACCAAACATTATCGAGTGTGAGGTTTTTATCTAATTTATTTTTATATAAATTTTCATTATGATTCATTTTTATTAATCTCGTTTTTATTTTTGTGCCGTCAAATAAATCAGGAAAATATTTTTAACATCCGTAATTATTCGCTAAAACACGAAGTTCACAAGAAATTATAAACCAAAATTTTATCGAATGTGTGAAGCTTGTATCTAAGTAATCTCTAAATATAATTTTCTATATGATTACTTTCTACTGGGACCGTTTTATATTTATGTACGGTCTTTGATTTATGTACCGCCACGGAAAACCCGGAAAATATTTTTGAATTATTTATTTTTTGCTGAGAAACGAAGTTCAAAAGAACCAATAGACCAAACATTATCAAATGTGTGAGGTTTGTGTCTAAGTAACATTGACAAAAAAAATCATTATGATTACATCTTAAAAAGCCCGCTCATTATTTTCGTCACGTCACGAAAAATCGGGGAAATATTTTTTCATTAGCCTTAATTCTTCGCTAAGACACGAAGTTCACAAGAAACTATAAACGAAATTTTATCGAAAGTGTAGAGTTTGTATCTAAGTAATCTCTATAAAAATATTCTGTATGATTACTAACTTATTAAGCCCATTTTCGTTTTTTGTAACGTAACGCAAAACTCGGGAAATATTTTTGAATTCTTACGTCTTTGCTGAGACACGAAGTTCACAACAAACTATACACCAAATATCATCGAATGTGTAAGGTTTGTATCTAAGTAATCTTTATATAACATCATCTATCTGTTTACTTTCAATTAAGCCCATGTTTGATATTTGCAACGTCACGAAAAGTTCGGGAAAGATTGCGAATTCTTACTTCTCCGTTGAGACACGAAAATCACAAGAGACTGTTGACCAAACATTATCAGTGTGTGAGGTTTGTAAGTAAGAAGTCTTTATGTAAAATTTTCCATATGATTATTTTTTATTAAGCTCGTTTTTTTTAAATTTTTGTACAGTCATGGAAAAACCGGGAAATCATTTTGAATTCTTACCCCTTCGCTGAGACCCGAAGTTCACAAGAAACCATAGACCAAAAATTATCGAATGTGTGAGGTTTGTATCTAAGTAAACTTTATATAAAGTCATCTATATAATTACTTTAAATTAAGCCCGTGTTTGATATTTGTAAGGTCACGAAAAATCCGAGAAAGATTTTCGAATTCTTACTTCTCCGCGGAGACACCAAAATCACAAGAAACTATAGACCAAAAATGTTCGAATGTGTTAGATTTCTATCTAAGTGATCTTTAAATAAAGTCATCTATATAATAACATTCTATTAACCCCGTTCTTGATTTTCGTACCGTCACGGAAAACCCATGAAATATTTTTGAATTCTTACTTCATCGCTGAGACACGAAGTTCACAAGAAACTATAGAGCATATATTATCGAATGTGTGAGGTCTTTATCTAAGTAATCTTTACATAAATCTTCTATATATTTACTTCTTCTTAAGATAGTTTCTAATTTTTATACCGTCACGAAAATCGGGGAAATATTTTTTCATTAGCCTTAATTCTTCGCTAAGACACGAAGTTCACAAGAAACTATAAACGAAATTTTATCGAAAGTGTAGAGTTTGTATCTAAGTAATCTCTATAAAAATATTCTTTATGATTACTAACTTATTAAGCCGATTTTCGTTTTTTGTAACGTAACGCAAAACTCGGGAAATATTTTTGAATTCTTACGTCTTTGCTGAGACACGAAGTTCACAACAAACTATACACCAAATATCATCGAATGTGTAAGGTTTGTATCTAAGTAATCTTTATATAACATCATCTATCTGTTTACTTTCAATTAAGCCCATGTTTGATATTTGCAACGTCACGAAAAGTTCGGGAAAGATTGCGAATTCTTACTTCTCCGTTGAGACACGAAAATCACAAGAGACTGTTGACCAAACATTATCAGTGTGTGAGGTTTGTAAGTAAGAAGTCTTTATGTAAAATTTTCCATATGATTATTTTTTATTAAGCTCGTTTTCTTTTAATTTTTGTACAGTCATGGAAAAACCGGGAAATTGTTTTGAATTCTTACCCCTTCGCTGAGACCCGAAGTTCACAAGAAACTATAGAGCAAATATTATCGAATGTGTGAGGTCTTTATCTAAGTAATCTTTACATAAATCTTCTATATATTAACTTCTTCTTAAGATAGTTTCTAATTTTTGTACCGTCACGAAAATTCCGGAAAAAAATCAAATTTTTAATTTTTCGCTGAGACTCGAAATTCACAAGAAACCATCGACCAAATACTATCGAGTGTTTGAGATTTGTATGTATTTAAGCTTTATATAAAATCTTCTATATGCTTAATTTCTATAAAGCAACTTTTTGATTTTGTACCGCCACGGAAAACACGGGAAATATTTTTGAATTCTTAATTCTTCGCTGAGTCTCGAAATTCTCAAGAAACCATCAACAAAATATTGTGGAGTGTGTGAGGTTTGTATCTAAGTAATTTTTTAAATAAAATAATCTATGTGATTACTTTCTATTAAGCCCGTTTTCTATTTTTGTACCTTCACAGAAAACCCGGGAAATACTATTTAATTCTTAATTCTTCGCTGAGACACATAAGTCACAAGAAATTGTTGAACAATCAATATGGAGAGTGAGCGTGTTGTGTCTAAGTAATTTTTATATAAAATTTTCTATATGGTTACTTTCTATTTAGCCCATTTTCGATTTTTGTACCGTCACTGATAACCATGGGAATATTCTATAATTTTTACATCCTTGCTGAGACACGAAATTCAGAACAAGCAATGGACCAAATATTATCGAGTGTGAGATGATTGTTTCCAAGTAATCTTTATATAAAATCTTCTATGCGATTAGTTCCTATTAAACCTGTTTTTAATTTGTGTACTGTCACGGAAAACCCGGAAATTATTATTGAATTCTTAATTTAACTGAGCCACGAAGTTCACAACAAACCATCGACCAAATATTATCGAATGTGTGAGGTTTGTATCTAAGTAATATTCAAGTAAAATAATCTATGTGGTTACTTTCTAATAAGCCCGTTTTATATTTTTGTACCGTCACGGAAAACCCGGGAAATACTTTTTAATTCTTAATTATTCACTGAGACACAAAAGACACAAGAAACTGTTGAACAATCAACAGGGAGAGTGTGCGTCTTGTTTCTAAGTAATCTTTATATAAAATTTCCTATATGGTTACTTTCTATTTAGTCCATTTTCGATTTTTGTACCGTCACGGAAAACCCTGGAAAAATTCTAAAATTCTTACTTCTTTGCCGAAACACAAAATTCTCTGAAACTATAGACCAAATATTATCGAGTGTGTGAAGTTTGTATCTTAGTAATCTTTATATAAAATCAACTATTTCATTACTTTCTATTAAGCCCATTTTCTATTTTTGAACCGTCACGGAAAACCCGGGAAATATTTATAATTGTTACATCTTTGCTTAGACACGAAATTCTTAAGAAACTGTCGACCAAACATTATCGAGTGTGAGGTTTTTATCTAATTTATTTTTATATAAATTTTCATTATGATTCATTTTTATTAATCTCGTTTTTATTTTTGTGCCGTCAAATAAATCAGGAAAATATTTTTAACATCCGTAATTATTCGCTAAAACACGAAGTTCACAAGAAATTATAAACCAAAATTTTATCGAATGTGTGAAGCTTGTATCTAAGTAATCTCTAAATAAAATTTTCTATATGATTACTTTCTACTGGGACCGTTTTATATTTATGTACGGTCTTTGATTTATGTACCGCCACGGAAAACCCGGAAAATATTTTTGAATTATTTATTTTTTGCTGAGAAACGAAGTTCAAAAGAACCAATAGACCAAACATTATCAAATGTGTGAGGTTTGTATCTAAGTAACATTGACAAAAAAAATCATTATGATTACATCTTAAAAAGCCCGCTCATTATTTTCGTCACGTCACGAAAAATCGGGGAAATATTTTTTCATTAGCCTTAATTCTTCGCTAAGACACGAAGTTCACAAGAAACTATAAACGAAATTTTATCGAAAGTGTAGAGTTTGTATCTAAGTAATCTCTATAAAAATATTCTGTATGATTACTAACTTATTAAGCCCATTTTCGTTTTTTGTAACGTAACGCAAAACTCGGGAAATATTTTTGAATTCTTACGTCTTTGCTGAGACACGAAGTTCACAACAAACTATACACCAAATATCATCGAATGTGTAAGGTTTGTATCTAAGTAATCTTTATATAACATCATCTATCTGTTTACTTTCAATTAAGCCCATGTTTGATATTTGCAACGTCACGAAAAGTTCGGGAAAGATTGCGAATTCTTACTTCTCCGTTGAGACACGAAAATCACAAGAGACTGTTGACCAAACATTATCAGTGTGTGAGGTTTGTAAGTAAGAAGTCTTTATGTAAAATTTTCCATATGATTATTTTTTATTAAGCTCGTTTTTTTTAAATTTTTGTACAGTCATGGAAAAACCGGGAAATCATTTTGAATTCTTACCCCTTCGCTGAGACCCGAAGTTCACAAGAAACCATAGACCAAAAATTATCGAATGTGTGAGGTTTGTATCTAAGTAAACTTTATATAAAGTCATCTATATAATTACTTTAAATTAAGCCCGTGTTTGATATTTGTAAGGTCACGAAAAATCCGAGAAAGATTTTCGAATTCTTACTTCTCCGCGGAGACACCAAAATCACAAGAAACTATAGACCAAAAATGTTCGAATGTGTTAGATTTCTATCTAAGTGATCTTTAAATAAAGTCATCTATATAATAACATTCTATTAACCCCGTTCTTGATTTTCGTACCGTCACGGAAAACCCATGAAATATTTTTGAATTCTTACTTCATCGCTGAGACACGAAGTTCACAAGAAACTATAGAGCATATATTATCGAATGTGTGAGGTCTTTATCTAAGTAATCTTTACATAAATCTTCTATATATTTACTTCTTCTTAAGATAGTTTCTAATTTTTATACCGTCACGAAAATCGGGGAAATATTTTTTCATTAGCCTTAATTCTTCGCTAAGACACGAAGTTCACAAGAAACTATAAACGAAATTTTATCGAAAGTGTAGAGTTTGTATCTAAGTAATCTCTATAAAAATATTCTTTATGATTACTAACTTATTAAGCCGATTTTCGTTTTTTGTAACGTAACGCAAAACTCGGGAAATATTTTTGAATTCTTACGTCTTTGCTGAGACACGAAGTTCACAACAAACTATACACCAAATATCATCGAATGTGTAAGGTTTGTATCTAAGTAATCTTTATATAACATCATCTATCTGTTTACTTTCAATTAAGCCCATGTTTGATATTTGCAACGTCACGAAAAGTTCGGGAAAGATTGCGAATTCTTACTTCTCCGTTGAGACACGAAAATCACAAGAGACTGTTGACCAAACATTATCAGTGTGTGAGGTTTGTAAGTAAGAAGTCTTTATGTAAAATTTTCCATATGATTATTTTTTATTAAGCTCGTTTTCTTTTAATTTTTGTACAGTCATGGAAAAACCGGGAAATTGTTTTGAATTCTTACCCCTTCGCTGAGACCCGAAGTTCACAAGAAACTATAGAGCAAATATTATCGAATGTGTGAGGTCTTTATCTAAGTAATCTTTACATAAATCTTCTATATATTAACTTCTTCTTAAGATAGTTTCTAATTTTTGTACCGTCACGAAAATTCCGGAAAAAAATCAAATTTTTAATTTTTCGCTGAGACTCGAAATTCACAAGAAACCATCGACCAAATACTATCGAGTGTTTGAGATTTGTATGTATTTAAGCTTTATATAAAATCTTCTATATGCTTAATTTCTATAAAGCAACTTTTTGATTTTGTACCGCCACGGAAAACACGGGAAATATTTTTGAATTCTTAATTCTTCGCTGAGTCTCGAAATTCTCAAGAAACCATCAACAAAATATTGTGGAGTGTGTGAGGTTTGTATCTAAGTAATTTTTTAAATAAAATAATCTATGTGATTACTTTCTATTAAGCCCGTTTTCTATTTTTGTACCTTCACAGAAAACCCGGGAAATACTATTTAATTCTTAATTCTTCGCTGAGACACATAAGTCACAAGAAATTGTTGAACAATCAATATGGAGAGTGAGCGTGTTGTGTCTAAGTAATTTTTATATAAAATTTTCTATATGGTTACTTTCTATTTAGCCCATTTTCGATTTTTGTACCGTCACTGATAACCATGGGAATATTCTATAATTTTTACATCCTTGCTGAGACACGAAATTCAGAACAAGCAATGGACCAAATATTATCGAGTGTGAGATGATTGTTTCCAAGTAATCTTTATATAAAATCTTCTATGCGATTAGTTCCTATTAAACCTGTTTTTAATTTGTGTACTGTCACGGAAAACCCGGAAATTATTATTGAATTCTTAATTTAACTGAGCCACGAAGTTCACAACAAACCATCGACCAAATATTATCGAATGTGTGAGGTTTGTATCTAAGTAATATTCAAGTAAAATAATCTATGTGGTTACTTTCTAATAAGCCCGTTTTATATTTTTGTACCGTCACGGAAAACCCGGGAAATACTTTTTAATTCTTAATTATTCACTGAGACACAAAAGACACAAGAAACTGTTGAACAATCAACAGGGAGAGTGTGCGTCTTGTTTCTAAGTAATCTTTATATAAAATTTCCTATATGGTTACTTTCTATTTAGTCCATTTTCGATTTTTGTACCGTCACGGAAAACCCTGGAAAAATTCTAAAATTCTTACTTCTTTGCCGAAACACAAAATTCTCTGAAACTATAGACCAAATATTATCGAGTGTGTGAAGTTTGTATCTTAGTAATCTTTATATAAAATCAACTATTTCATTACTTTCTATTAAGCCCATTTTCTATTTTTGAACCGTCACGGAAAACCCGGGAAATATTTATAATTGTTACATCTTTGCTTAGACACGAAATTCTTAAGAAACTGTCGACCAAACATTATCGAGTGTGAGGTTTTTATCTAATTTATTTTTATATAAATTTTCATTATGATTCATTTTTATTAATCTCGTTTTTATTTTTGTGCCGTCAAATAAATCAGGAAAATATTTTTAACATCCGTAATTATTCGCTAAAACACGAAGTTCACAAGAAATTATAAACCAAAATTTTATCGAATGTGTGAAGCTTGTATCTAAGTAATCTCTAAATAAAATTTTCTATATGATTACTTTCTACTGGGACCGTTTTATATTTATGTACGGTCTTTGATTTATGTACCGCCACGGAAAACCCGGAAAATATTTTTGAATTATTTATTTTTTGCTGAGAAACGAAGTTCAAAAGAACCAATAGACCAAACATTATCAAATGTGTGAGGTTTGTATCTAAGTAACATTGACAAAAAAAATCATTATGATTACATCTTAAAAAGCCCGCTCATTATTTTCGTCACGTCACGAAAAATCGGGGAAATATTTTTTCATTAGCCTTAATTCTTCGCTAAGACACGAAGTTCACAAGAAACTATAAACGAAATTTTATCGAAAGTGTAGAGTTTGTATCTAAGTAATCTCTATAAAAATATTCTGTATGATTACTAACTTATTAAGCCCATTTTCGTTTTTTGTAACGTAACGCAAAACTCGGGAAATATTTTTGAATTCTTACGTCTTTGCTGAGACACGAAGTTCACAACAAACTATACACCAAATATCATCGAATGTGTAAGGTTTGTATCTAAGTAATCTTTATATAACATCATCTATCTGTTTACTTTCAATTAAGCCCATGTTTGATATTTGCAACGTCACGAAAAGTTCGGGAAAGATTGCGAATTCTTACTTCTCCGTTGAGACACGAAAATCACAAGAGACTGTTGACCAAACATTATCAGTGTGTGAGGTTTGTAAGTAAGAAGTCTTTATGTAAAATTTTCCATATGATTATTTTTTATTAAGCTCGTTTTTTTTAAATTTTTGTACAGTCATGGAAAAACCGGGAAATCATTTTGAATTCTTACCCCTTCGCTGAGACCCGAAGTTCACAAGAAACCATAGACCAAAAATTATCGAATGTGTGAGGTTTGTATCTAAGTAAACTTTATA
Organism: Lepisma saccharinum; assembly: GCF_977018435.1. Lineage (NCBI taxonomy): Eukaryota > Metazoa > Arthropoda > Insecta > Zygentoma > Lepismatidae > Lepisma > Lepisma saccharinum. Next base: position 63,190,560 of record NC_139245.1, on the reverse strand, counting down.
TAAAGTCATCTATATAATTACTTTAAATTAAGCCCGTGTTTGATATTTGTAAGGTCACGAAAAATCCGAGAAAGATTTTCGAATTCTTACTTCTCCGCGGAGACACCAAAATCACAAGAAACTATAGACCAAAAATGTTCGAATGTGTTAGATTTCTATCTAAGTGATCTTTAAATAAAGTCATCTATATAATAACATTCTATTAACCCCGTTCTTGATTTTCGTACCGTCACGGAAAACCCATGAAATATTTTTGAATTCTTACTTCATCGCTGAGACACGAAGTTCACAAGAAACTATAGAGCATATATTATCGAATGTGTGAGGTCTTTATCTAAGTAATCTTTACATAAATCTTCTATATATTTACTTCTTCTTAAGATAGTTTCTAATTTTTATACCGTCACGAAAATTCCGGAAAAAAATCAAATTTTTAATTTTTCGCTGATACACGAAATTCACAAGAAACCATCGACCAAATACTATCGAGTGTTTGAGATTTGTATGTATTTAAGCTTTATATAAAATCTTCTATATGCTTAATTTCTATAAAGCAACTTTTTGATTTTTGTACCGCCACGGAAAACACGGGAAATATTTTTGAATTCTTAATTCTTCGCTGAGTCACGAAATTCACAAGAAACCATCGACAAAATATTGTGGAGTGTGTGAGGTTTGTATCTAAGTAATTTTTTAAATAAAATAATCTATGTGATTACTTTCTATTAAGCCCGTTTTTTATTTTTGTACCTTCACAGAAAACCCGGGAAATACTTTTTAATTCTTAATTCTTCGCTGAGACACATAAGTCACAAGAAATTGTTGAACAATCAATATGGAGAGTGAGCGTGTTGTGTCTAAGTAATCATTATATAAAATTTTCAATGTGGTTACTTTCTATTTAGCCCATTTTCGATTTTTGTACCGTCACTGATAACCATGGGAATATTCTATAATTCTTACATCCTTGCTGAGACACAAAATTCTCTGAAACTATAGACCAAATATTATCGAGTGTGTGAACTTTGTATCTCAGTAATCTTTATATAAAATCTACTATTTCATTACTTTCTATTAAGTCCATTTTCTATTTTTGAACCGTCACGGAAAACCCGGGAAATATTTATAATTGTTACATCTTCGCTTAGACACGAAATTCCGAAGAAACTGTCGACCAAACATTATCGAGTGTGAGGTTTTTATCTAATTTATTTTTATATAAATTTTCATTATGATTCATTTTTATTAATCTCGTTTTTATTTTTGTGCCGTCAAAAAAATCAGGAAAATATTTTTAACATCCGTAATTATTCGCTAAAACACGAAGTTCACAAGAAATTATAAACCAAAATTTTATCGAATGTGTGAAGCTTGTATCTAAGTAATCTCTAAATAAAATTTTCTATATGATTACTTTCTACTGGGACCGTTTTATATTTATGTACGGTCTTTGATTTATGTACCGCCACGGAAAACCCGGAAAATATTTTTGAATTATTTATTTTTTGCTGAGAAACGAAGTTCAAAAGAACCAATAGACCAAACATTATCAAATGTGTGAGGTTTGTATCTAAGTAACATTGACAAAAAAAATCATTATGATTACATCTTAAAAAGCCCGCTCATTATTTTCGTCAAGTCACGAAAAATCGGGGAAATATTTTTTCATTAGCCTTAATTCTTCGCTAAGACACGAAGTTCACAAGAAACTATAAACGAAATTTTATCGAAAGTGTAGAGTTTGTATCTAAGTAATCTCTATAAAAATATTCTGTATGATTACTAACTTATTAAGCCCATTTTCGTTTTTTGTAACGTAACGCAAAACTCGGGAAATATTTTTGAATTCTTACGTCTTTGCTGAGACACGAAGTTCACAACAAACTATACACCAAATATCATCGAATGTGTAAGGTTTGTATCTAAGTAATCTTTATATAACATCATCTATCTGTTTACTTTCAATTAAGCCCATGTTTGATATTTGCAACGTCACGAAAATTTCGGGAAAGATTGCGAATTCTTACTTCTCCGTTGAGACACGAAAATCACAAGAGACGGTTGACCAAACATTATCAGTGTGTGAGGTTTGTAAGTAAGAAGTCTTTATCTAAGTAATCTTTACATAAATCTTCTATATATTTACTTCTTCTTAAGATAGTTTCTAATTTTTGTAACGTCACGAAAATTCCGAAAAAAAATCAAATTTTTAATTTTTCGCTGAGACACGAAATTCACAAGAAACCATCGACCAAATACTATCGAGTGTTTGAGATTTGTATGTATTTAAGCTTTATATAAAATCTTCTATATGCTTAATTTCTATAAAGCAACTTTTTGATTTTTGTACCGCCACGGAAAACACGGGAAATATTTTTGAATTCTTAATTCTTCGCTGAGTCTCGAAATTCACAAGAAACCATCGACAAAATATTGTGGAGTGTGTGAGGTTTGTATCTAAGTAATTTTTTAAATAAAATAATCTATGTGATTACTTTCTATTAAGCCCGTTTTCTATTTTTGTACCTTCACAGAAAACCCGGGAAATACTTTTTAATTCTTAATTCTTCGCTGAGACACATAAGTCACAAGAAATTGTTGAACAATCAATATGGAGAGTGAGCGTGTAGTGTCTAAGTAATTTTTATATAAAATTTTCTATATGGTTACTTTCTATTTAGCCCATTTTCGATTTTTGTACCGTCACTGATAACCATGGGAATATTCTATAACTTTTTACATCCTTGCTGAGACACGAAATTCAGAACAAGCAAAGGAACCAAATATTATCGAGTGTGAGATGATTGTTTCCAAGTAATCTTTATATAAAATCTTCTATGCGATTAGTTTCTATTAAACCTGTTTTTAATTTGTGTACTGTCACGGAAAACCCGGAAATTATTATTGAATTCTTAATTTAACTGAGCCACGAAGTTCACAACAAACCATCGACCAAATATTATCGAATGTGTGAGGTTTGTATCTAAGTAATTTTTAAGTAAAATAATCTATGTGGTTACTTTCTAATAAGCCCGTTTTATATTTTTGTACCGTCACGGAAAACCCGGGAAATACTTTTTAATTCTTAATTATTCACTGAGACACAAAAGTCACAAGAAACTGTTGAACAATCAACAGGGAGAGTGTGCGTCTTGTTTCTAAGTAATCTTTATATAAAATTTCCTATATGGTTACTTTCTATTTAGTCCATTTTCGATTTTTGTACCGTCACGGAAAACCCTGGAAAAATTCTATAATTCTTATTTCTTTGCCGAAACACAAGATTCTCTGAAACTATAGACCAAATATTATCGAGTGTGTGAAGTTTGTATCTTAGTAATCTTTATATAAAATCTACTATTTCATTACTTTCTATTAAGCCCATTTTCTATTTTTGAACCGTCACGGAAAACCCGGGAAATATTTATAATTGTTACATCTTTGCTTAGACACGAAATTCTTAAGAAACTGTCGACCAAACATTATCGAGTGTGAGGTTTTTATCTAATTTATTTTTATATAAATTTTCATTATGATTCATTTTTATTAATCTCGTTTTTATTTTTGTGCCGTCAAATAAATCAGGAAAATATTTTTAACATCCGTAATTATTCGCTAAAACACGAAGTTCACAAGAAATTATAAACCAAAATTTTATCGAATGTGTGAAGCTTGTATCTAAGTAATCTCTAAATAAAATTTTCTATATGATTACTTTCTACTGGGACCGTTTTATATTTATGTACGGTCTTTGATTTATGTACCGCCACGGAAAACCCGGAAAATATTTTTGAATTATTTATTTTTTGCTGAGAAACGAAGTTCAAAAGAACCAATAGACCAAACATTATCAAATGTGTGAGGTTTGTATCTAAGTAACATTGACAAAAAAAATCATTATGATTACATCTTAAAAAGCCCGCTCATTATTTTCGTCACGTCACGAAAAATCGGGGAAATATTTTTTCATTAGCCTTAATTCTTCGCTAAGACACGAAGTTCACAAGAAACTATAAACGAAATTTTATCGAAAGTGTAGAGTTTGTATCTAAGTAATCTCTATAAAAGTATTCTGTATGATTAGTAACTTATTAAGCCCATTTTCGTTTTTTGTAACGTAACGCAAAACTCGGGAAATATTTTTGAATTCTTACGTCTTTGCTGAGACACGAAGTTCACAACAAACTATACACCAAATATCATCGAATGTGTAAGGTTTGTATCTAAGTAATCTTTATATAACATCATCTATCTGTTTACTTTCAATTAAGCCCATGTTTGATATTTGCAACGTCACGAAAATTTCGGGAAAGATTGCGAATTCTTACTTCTCCGTTGAGACACGAAAATCACAAGAGACGGTTGACCAAACATTATCAGTGTGTGAGGTTTGTAAGTAAGAAGTCTTTATCTAAGTAATCTTTACATAAATCTTCTATATATTTACTTCTTCTTAAGATAGTTTCTAATTTTTGTACCGTCACGAAAATTCCGAAAAAAAATCAAATTTTTAATTTTTCGCTGAGACACGAAATTCACAAGAAACCATCGACCAAATACTATCGAGTGTTTGAGATTTGTATGTATTTAAGCTTTATATAAAATCTTCTATATGCTTAATTTCTATAAAGCAACTTTTTGATTTTTGTACCGCCACGGAAAACACGGGAAATATTTTTGAATTCTTAATTCTTCGCTGAGTCTCGAAATTCACAAGAAACCATCGACAAAATATTGTGGAGTGTGTGAGGTTTGTATCTAAGTAATTTTTTAAATAAAATAATCTATGTGATTACTTTCTATTAAGCCCGTTTTCTATTTTTGTACCTTCACAGAAAACCCGGGAAATACTTTTTAATTCTTAATTCTTCGCTGAGACACATAAGTCACAAGAAATTGTTGAACAATCAATATGGAGAGTGAGCGTGTAGTGTCTAAGTAATTTTTATATAAAATTTTCTATATGGTTACTTTCTATTTAGCCCATTTTCGATTTTTGTACCGTCACTGATAACCATGGGAATATTCTATAATTTTTACATCCATGCTGAGACACGAAATTCAGAACAAGCAAAGGAACCAAATATTATCGAGTGTGAGATGATTGTTTCCAAGTAATCTTTATATAAAATCTTCTATGCGATTAGTTCCTATTAAACCTGTTTTTAATTTGTGTACTGTCACGGAAAACCCGGAAATTATTATTGAATTCTTAATTTAACTGAGCCACGAAGTTCACAACAAACCATCGACCAAATATTATCGAATGTGTGAGGTTTGTATCTAAGTAATTTTTAAGTAAAATAATCTATGTGGTTACTTTCTAATAAGCCCGTTTTATATTTTTGTACCGTCACGGAAAACCCGGGAAATACTTTTTAATTCTTAATTATTCACTGAGACACAAAAGTCACAAGAAACTGTTGAACAATCAACAGGGAGAGTGTGCGTCTTGTTTCTAAGTAATCTTTATATAAAATTTCCTATATGGTTACTTTCTATTTAGTCCATTTTCGATTTTTGTACCGTCACGGAAAACCCTGGAAAAATTCTATAATTCTTATTTCTTTGCCGAAACACAAGATTCTCTGAAACTATAGACCAAATATTATCGAGTGTGTGAAGTTTGTATCTTAGTAATCTTTATATAAAATCTACTATTTCATTACTTTCTATATAGCCCATTTTCTATTTTTGAACCGTCACGGAAAACCCGGGAAATATTTATAATTGTTACATCTTTGCTTAGACACGAAATTCTTAAGAAACTGTCGACCAAACATTATCGAGTGTGAGGTTTTTATCTAATTTATTTTTATATAAATTTTCATTATGATTCATTTTTATTAATCTCGTTTTTATTTTTGTGCCGTCAAAAAAATCAGGAAAATATTTTTAACATCCGTAATTATTCGCTAAAACACGAAGTTCACAAGAAATTATAAACCAAAATTTTATCGAATGTGTGAAGCTTGTATCTAAGTAATCTCTAAATATAATTTTCTATATGATTACTTTCTACTGGGACCGTTTTATATTTATGTACGGTCTTTGATTTATGTACCGCCACGGAAAACCCGGAAAATATTTTTGAATTATTTATTTTTTGCTGAGAAACGAAGTTCAAAAGAACCAATAGACCAAACATTATCAAATGTGTGAGGTTTGTGTCTAAGTAACATTGACAAAAAAAATCATTATGATTACATCTTAAAAAGCCCGCTCATTATTTTCGTCACGTCACGAAAAATCGGGGAAATATTTTTTCATTAGCCTTAATTCTTCGCTAAGACACGAAGTTCACAAGAAACTATAAACGAAATTTTATCGAAAGTGTAGAGTTTGTATCTAAGTAATCTCTATAAAAATATTCTGTATGATTACTAACTTATTAAGCCCATTTTCGTTTTTTGTAACGTAACGCAAAACTCGGGAAATATTTTTGAATTCTTACGTCTTTGCTGAGACACGAAGTTCACAACAAACTATGCACCAAATATCATCGAATGTGTAAGGTTTGTATCTAAGTAATCTTTATATAACATCATCTATCTGTTTACTTTAAATTAAGCCCGTGTTTGATATTTGTAAGGTCACGAAAAATCCGAGAAAGATTTTCGAATTCTTACTTCTCAGCGGAGACACCAAAATCACAAGAAACTATAGACCAAAAATGGTCGAATGTGTTAGATTTCTATCTAAGTGATCTTTAAATAAAGTCATCTATATAAAAACATTCTATTAACCCCGTTCTTGATTTTCGTTCCGTCACGGAAATCCCATGAACTATATTTGAATTCTTACTTCATCGCTGAGACACGAAGTTCACAAGAAACTATAGAGCAAATATTATCGAATGTGTGAGGTCTTTATCTAAGTAATCTTTACATAAATCTTCTATATATTTACTTCTTCTTAAGATAGTTTCTAATTTTTGTACCGTCACGAAAATTCCGGAAAAAATCAAATTTTTAATTTTTCGCTGAGACACGAAATTCACAAGAAACCATCGACCAAATACTATCGAGTGTTTGAGATTTGTATGTATTTAAGCTTTATATAAAATCTTCTATATGCTTAATTTCTATAAAGCAACTTTTTGATTTTTGTACCGCCACGGAAAACACGGGAAATATTTTTGAATTCTTAATTCTTCGCTGAGTCACGAAATTCACAAGAAACCATCGACAAAATATTGTGGAGTGTGTGAGGTTTGTATCTAAGTAATTTTTTAAATAAAATAATCTATGTGATTACTTTCTATTAAGCCCGTTTTTTATTTTTGTACCTTCACAGAAAACCCGGGAAATACTTTTCAATTCTTAATTCTTCGCTGAGACACATAAGTCACACGAAATTGTTGAACAATCAATATGGAGAGTGAGCGTCTTGTATCTAAGTAATCTTTATATAAAATTTCCTATATGGTTACTTTTTATTTAGTCCATTTTCAATTTTTGTACCGTCACGGAAAACCCTGGAAAAATTCTATAATTCTTACTTCTCTGCCGAAACACAAAATTCTCTGAAAATATAGACCAAATATTATCGAGTGTGTGAAGTTTGTATCTTAGTAATCTTTATATAAAATCTACTATTTCATTACTTTCTATTAAGCCCATTTTCTATTTTTGAACCGTCACGGAAAACCCGGGAAATATTTATAATTGTTACATCTTTGCTTAGACACGAAATTCTTAAGAAACTGTCGACCAAACATTATCGAGTGTGAGGTTTTTATCTAATTTATTTTTATATAAATTTTCATTATGATTCATTTTTATTAATCTCGTTTTTATTTTTGTGCCGTCAAAAAAATCAGGAAAATATTTTTAACATCCGTAATTATTCGCTAAAACACGAAGTTCACAAGAAATTATAAACCAAAATTTTATCGAATGTGTGAAGCTTGTATCTAAGTAATCTCTAAATAAAATTTTCTATATGATTACTTTCTACTGGGACCGTTTTATATTTATGTACGGTCTTTGATTTATGTACCGCCACGGAAAACCCGGAAAATATTTTTGAATTATTTATTTTTTGCTGAGAAACGAAGTTCAAAAGAACCAATAGACCAAACATTATCAAATGTGTGAGGTTTGTATCTAAGTAACATTGACAAAAAAAATCATTAGGATTACATCTTAAAAATCCCGCTCATTATTTTCGTCACGTCACGAAAAATCGGGGAAATATTTTTTCATTAGCCTTAATTCTTCGCTAAGACACGAAGTTCACAAGAAACTATAAACGAAATTTTATCGAAAGTGTAGAGTTTGTATCTAAGTAATCTCTATAAAAATATTCTGTATGATTAGTAACTTATTAAGCCCATTTTCGTTTTTTGTAACGTAACGCAAAACTCGGGAAATATTTATGAATTCTTACGTCTTTGCTGAGACACGAAGTTCACAACAAACTATACACCAAATATCATCGAATGTGTAAGGTTTGTATCTAAGTAATCTTTATATAACATCATCTATCTGTTTACTTTCAATTAAGCCCATGTTTGATATTTGCAACGTCACGAAAAGTTCGGGAAAGATTGCGAATTCTTACTTCTCCGTTGAGACACGAAAATCACAAGAGACTGTTGACCAAACATTATCAGTGTGTGAGGTTTGTAAGTAAGAAATCTTTATCTAAGTAATCTTTACATAAATCTTCTATATATTTACTTCTTCTTAAGATAGTTTCTAATTTTTGTACCGTCACGAAAATTCCGGAAAAAATCAAATTTTTAATTTTTCGCTGAGACACGAAATTCACAAGAAACCATCGACCAAATACTATCGAGTGTTTGAGATTTGTATGTATTTAAGCTTTATATAAAATCTTCTATATGCTTAATTTCTATAAAGCAACTTTTTGATTTTTGTACCGCCACAGAAAACACGGGAAATATTTTTGAATTCTTAATTCTTCGCTGAGTCTCGAAATTCACAAGAAACCATCGACAAAATATTGTGGAGTGTGTGAGGTTTGTATCTAAGTAATTTTTTAAATAAAATAATCTATGTGATTACTTTCTATTAAGCCCGTTTTTTATTTTTGTAACTTCACAGAAAACCCGGGAAATACTTTTTAATTCTTAATTCTTCGCTGAGACACATAAGTCACAAGAAATTGTTGAACAATCAATATGGAGAGTGAGCGTGTTGTGTCTAAGTAATCATTATATAAAATTTTCTATATGGTTACTTTCTATTTAGCCCATTTTCGATTTTTGTACCGTCACTGATAACCATGGGAATATTCTATAATTCTTACATCCTTGCTGAGACACGAAATTCAGAACAAGCAATGGACCAAATATTATCGAGAGTGAGATGATTGTTTCCAAGTAATCTTTATATAAAATCTTCTATGCGATTAGTTTCTATTAAACCTGTTTTTAATTTGTATACTGTCACGGAAAACCCTTAAATTATTATTGAAATCTTAATTTAACTGAGTCACGAAGTTCACAACAAACCATCGACCAAATATTATCGAGTGTGTGGGAGTTGCATCTAAGTAATCTTTAGATAAAATCTACTATTTGATTACTTTCTATTAAGCCCATTTTTTATTTTTGAACCGTGACGGAAAACCCGGGAAATATTTTTGAATTCTTACTTCTTCGCTGAGACACGAAGTTCGTAAGAAACTATAGAGCAAATATTTTCGAAAGTGTGAGGTTTGGATCTAATTAATTTTTATATAAATTTCCATTATGCTGAATTTTAATTAAGCCCGTTTTTATTTTTGTACCGTCACGAAAAATCCGGAAAATATTTTTATTATCCTTAATTTTTCGCTACGACACGAAGTTCACAAGAAACTATAAACCAAATTTTATCTAAGTAATCTCTAAATAAAATTTTCTATATGATTACTTTCTACTTGGACCGTTTTTGTTTTATGTACCACCACAGGAAAACCCGGGAAAAATTTTTGAATTCTTGCTTCTTTGCTGAGACACGAAGTTCACAACAAACTATACACCAAATATTATCGACTATGTGAGGTTTGTAACTAAGTAACCTTTATGTAAAATTTTCTGTATGATTACTTTTTATTAAGCTCGTTTTTTTATTCTTGTAGTCATGGAAAAACCGGGAAATAATTTTGAATTCTTACCCCTTCGCTCAGATACGAAATTCACAAGAAATTATAGACCAAAAATTATAGAATGTGTGATGTTTGTATCAAAGTAATCTTTATATAAATTCATGAGTATAGTTACTTTCTATTAAGCCATTTTTTTTATTTTTGTACCGTCACGGAAAATCCATGAAAAATTATTGAATTCTTGCTTCATCGCTGAGACACGAAGTTCACAAGAAACTAGAGCAAATATTATCGAATGTGTGAGGTCTTTATCTAAGTAATCTTTACATAAATCTTCTATATATTTACTTCTTCTTAAGATAGTTTCTAATTTTTGTACCGTCACGAAAATTCCGGAAAAAAATCAAATTTTTAATTTTTCGCTGAGACACGAAATTCACAAGAAACCATCGACAAAATATTGTGGAGTGTGTGAGGTTTGTATCTAAGTAATTTTTTTAATAAAATAATCTATGTGATTACTTTCTATTAAGCCCGTTTTTTTATTTTTGTACCTTCACAGAAAACCCGGGAAATACTTTTTAATTCTTAATTCTTCGCTGAGACACATAAGTCACAAGAAATTGTTGAACAATCAATATGGAGAGTGAGCGTGTTGTGTCTAAGTAATTTTTATATAAAATTTTCTATATGGTTACTTTCTATTTAGCCCATTTTCGATTTTTGTACCGTCACGGAAAACCCTGGAAAAATTCTATAATTCTTACTTCTTTGCCGAAACACAAAATTCTCTGAAACTATAGACCAAATATTATCGAGTGTGTGAAGTTTGTATCTAAGTAATCTTTATATAAATTCTACTATTTCATTACTTTATATATAGCCCATTTTCTATTTTTGAACCGTCACGGAAAACCCGGGAAATATTTATAATTGTTACATCTTTGCTTAGACACGAAATTCTTAAGAAACTGTCGACCAAACATTATCGAGTGTGAGGTTTTTATCTAATTTATTTTTATATAAATTTTCATTATGATTCATTTTTATTAATCTCGTTTTTATTTTTGTGCCGTCAAAAAAATCAGGAAAATATTTTTAACATCCGTAATTATTCGCTAAAACACGAAGTTCACAAGAAATTATAAACCAAAATTTTATCGAATGTGTGAAGCTTGTATCTAAGTAATCTCTAAATAAAATTTTCTATATGATTACTTTCTACTGGGACCGTTTTATATTTATGTACGGTCTTTGATTTATGTACCGCCACGGAAAACCCGGAAAATATTTTTGAATTATTTATTTTTTGCTGAGAAACGAAGTTCAAAAGAACCAATAGACCAAACATTATCAAATGTGTGAGGTTTGTATCTAAGTAACATTGACAAAAAAAATCATTATGATTACATCTTAAAAAGCCCGCTCATTATTTTCGTCACGTCACGAAAAATCGGGGAAATATTTTTTCATTAGCCTTAATTCTTCGCTAAGACACGAAGTTCACAAGAAACTATAAACGAAATTTTATCGAAAGTGTAGAGTTTGTATCTAAGTAATCTCTATAAAAATATTCTGTATGATTAGTAACTTATTAAGCCCATTTTCGTTTTTTGTTACGTAACGCAAAACTCGGGAAATATTTTTGAATTCTTACGTCTTTGCTGAGACACGAAGTTCACAACAAACTATGCACCAAATATCATCGAATGTGTAAGGTTTGTATCTAAGTAATCTATATATAACATCATCTATCTGTTTACTTTAAATTAAGCCCGTGTTTGATATTTGTAAGGTCACGAAAAATCCGAGAAAGATTTTCGAATTCTTACTTCTCAGCGGAGACACCAAAATCACAAGAAACTATAGACCAAAAATGGTCGAATGTGTTAGATTTCTATCTAAGTGATCTTTAAATAAAGTCATCTATATAAAAACATTCTATTAACCCCGTTCTTGATTTTCGTACCGTCACGGAAAACCCATGAACTATATTTGAATTCTTACTTCATCGCTGAGACACGAAGTTCAAAAGAAACTATAGAGCAAATATTATCGAATGTGTGAGGTCTTTATCTAAGTAATCTTTACATAAATCTTCTATATATTTACTTCTTCTTAAGATAGTTTCTAATTTTTGTACCGTCACGAAAATTCCGGAAAAAAATCAAATTTTTAATTTTTCGCTGAGACACGAAATTCACAAGAAACCATCGACCAAATACTATCGAGTGTTTGAGATTTGTATGTATTTAAGCTTTATATAAAATCTTCTATATGCTTAATTTCTATAAAGCAACTTTTTGATTTTTGTACCGCCACGGAAAACACGGGAAATATTTTTGAATTCTTAATTCTTCGCTGAGTCACGAAATTCACAAGAAACCATCGACAAAATATTGTGGAGTGTGTGAGGTTTGTATCTAAGTAATTTTTTAAATAAAATAATCTATGTGATTACTTTCTATTAAGCCCGTTTTTTATTTTTGTACCTTCACAGAAAACCCGGGAAATACTTTTTAATTCTTAATTCTTCGCTGAGACACATAAGTCACAAGAAATTGTTGAACAATCAATATGGAGAGTGAGCGTCTTGTATCTAAGTAATCTTTATATAAAATTTCCTATATGGTTACTTTTTATTTAGTCCATTTTCAATTTTTGTACCGTCACGGAAAACCCTGGAAAAATTCTATAATTCTTACTTCTCTGCCGAAACACAAAATTCTCTGAAAATATAGACCAAATATTATCGAGTGTGTGAAGTTTGTATCTTAGTAATCTTTATATAAAATCTACTATTTCATTACTTTCTATTAAGCCCATTTTCTATTTTTGAACCGTCACGGAAAACCCGGGAAATATTTATAATTGTTACATCTTTGCTTAGACACGAAATTCTTAAGAAACTGTCGACCAAACATTATCGAGTGTGAGGTTTTTATCTAATTTATTTTTATATAAATTTTCATTATGATTCATTTTTATTAATCTCGTTTTTATTTTTGTGCCGTCAAAAAAATCAGGAAAATATTTTTAACATCCGTAATTATTCGCTAAAACACGAAGTTCACAAGAAATTATAAACCAAAATTTTATCGAATGTGTGAAGCTTGTATCTAAGTAATCTCTAAATAAAATTTTCTATATGATTACTTTCTACTGGGACCGTTTTATATTTATGTACGGTCTTTGATTTATGTACCGCCACGGAAAACCCGGAAAATATTTTTGAATTATTTATTTTTTGCTGAGAAACGAAGTTCAAAAGAACCAATAGACCAAACATTATCAAATGTGTGAGGTTTGTATCTAAGTAACATTGACAAAAAAAATCATTAGGATTACATCTTAAAAATCCCGCTCATTATTTTCGTCACGTCACGAAAAATCGGGGAAATATTTTTTCATTAGCCTTAATTCTTCGCTAAGACACGAAGTTCACAAGAAACTATAAACGAAATTTTATCGAAAGTGTAGAGTTTGTATCTAAGTAATCTCTATAAAAATATTCTGTATGATTACTAACTTATTAAGCCCATTTTCGTTTTTTGTAACGTAACGCAAAACTCGGGAAATATTTTTGAATTCTTACGTCTTTGCTGAGACACGAAGTTCACAACAAACTATACACCAAATATCATCGAATGCGTAAGGTTTGTATCTAAGTAATCTTTATATAACATCATCTATCTGTTTACTTTCAATTAAGCCCATGTTTGATATTTGCAACGTCACGAAAAGTTCGGGAAAGATTGCGAATTCTTACTTCTCCGTTGAGACACGAAAATCACAAGAGACTGTTGACCAAACATTATCAGTGTGTGAGGTTTGTAAGTAAGAAGTCTTTATGTAAAATTTTCCATATGATTATTTTTTATTAAGCTCGTTTTTTTTAAATTTTTGTACAGTCATGGAAAAACCGGGAAATCATTTTGAATTCTTACCCCTTCGCTGAGACCCGAAGTTCACAAGAAACCATAGACCAAAAATTATCGAATGTGTGAGGTTTGTATCTAAGTAAACTTTATATAAAGTCATCTATATAATTACTTTAAATTAAGCCCGTGTTTGATATTTGTAAGGTCACGAAAAATCCGAGAAAGATTTTCGAATTCTTACTTCTCAGCGGAGACACCAAAATCACAAGAAACTATGGACCAAAAATGGTCGAATGTGTTAGATTTCTATCTAAGTGATCTTTAAATAAAGTCATCTATATAATAACATTCTATTAACCCCGTTCTTGATTTTCGTACCGTCACGGAAAACCCATGAACTATATTTGAATTCTTACTTCATCGCTGAGACACGAAGTTCACAAGAAACTATAGAGCAAATATTATCGAATGTGTGAGGTCTTTATCTAAGTAATCTTTACATAAATCTTCTATATATTTACTTCTTCTTAAGATAGTTTCTAATTTTTGTACCGTCACGAAAATTCCGGAAAAAAATCAAATTTTTAATTTTTCGCTGACACGAAATTCACAAGAAACCATCGACCAAATACTATCGAGTGTTTGAGATTTGTATGTATTTAAGCTTTATATAAAATCTTCTATATGCTTAATTTCTATAAAGCAACTTTTTGATTTTTGTACCGCCACGGAAAACACAGGAAATATTTTTGAATTCTTAATTCTTCGCTGAGTCTCGAAATTCACAAGAAACCATCGACAAAATATTGTGGAGTGTGTGAGGTTTGTATCTAAGTAATTTTTTAAATAAAATAATCTATGTGATTACTTTCTATTAAGCCCGTTTTTTATTTTTGTACCTTCACAGAAAACCCGGGAAATACTTTTCAATTCTTAATTCTTCGCTGAGACACATAAGTCACACGAAATTGTTGAACAATCAATATGGAGAGTGAGCGTCTTGTATCTAAGTAATCTTTATATAAAATTTCCTATATGGTTACTTTTTATTTAGTCCATTTTCAATTTTTGTACCGTCACGGAAAACCCTGGAAAAATTCTATAATTCTTACTTCTTTGCCGAAACACAAAATTCTCTGAAAATACAGACCAAATATTATCGAGTGAGTGAAGTTTGTATCTTAGTAATCTTTATATAAAATCTACTATTTCATTACTTTCTATTAAGCCCATTTTCTATTTTTGAACCGTCACGGAAAACCCGGGAAATATTTATAATTGTTACATCTTTGCTTAGACACGAAATTCTTAAGAAACTGTCGACCAAACATTATCGAGTGTGAGGTTTTTATCTAATTTATTTTTATATAAATTTTCATTATGATTCATTTTTATTAATCTCGTTTTTATCTTTGTGCCGTCAAAAAAATCAGGAAAATATTTTTAACATCCGTAATTATTCGCTAAAACACGAAGTTCACAAGAAATTATAAACCAAAATTTTATCGAATGTGTGAAGCTTGTATCTAAGTAATCTCCAAATAAAATTTTCTATATGATTACTTTCTACTGGGACCGTTTTATATTTATGTATGGTCTTTGATTTATGTACCGCCACGGAAAACCCGGAAAATATTTTTGAATTATTTATTTTTTGCTGAGAAACAAAGTTCAAAAGAACCAATAGACCAAACATTATCAAATGTGTGAGGTTTGTATCTAAGTAACATTGACAAAAAAAATCATTATGATTACATCTTAAAAAGCCCGCTCATTATTTTCGTCACGTCACGAAAAATCGGGGAAATATTTTTTCATTAGCCTTAATTCTTCGCTAAGACACGAAGTTCACAAGAAACTATAAACGAAATTTTATCGAAAGTGTAGAGTTTGTATCTAAGTAATCTCTATAAAAATATTCTGTATGATTAGTAACTTATTAAGCCCATTTTCGTTTTTTGTAACGTAACGCAAAACTCGGGAAATATTTTTGAATTCTTACGTCTTTGCTGAGACACGAAGTTCACAACAAACTATACACCAAATATCATCGAATATGTAAGGTTTGTATCTAAGTAATCTTTATATAACATCATCTATCTGTTTACTTTCAATTAAGCCCATGTTTGATATTTGCAACGTCACGAAAAGTTCGGGAAAGATTGCGAATTCTTACTTCTCCGTTGAGACACGAAAATCACAAGAGACTGTTGAGCAAACATTATCAGTGTGTGTGGTTTGTAAGTAAGAAGTCTTTATGTAAAATTTTCCATATGATTATTTTTTATTAAGCTCTTTTTTTTAATTTTTGTACAGTCATGGAAAAACCGGGAAATCATTTTGAATTCTTACCCCTTCGCTGAGACCCGAAGTTCACAAGAAACCATAGACCAAAAATTATCGAATGTGTGAGGTTTGTATCTAAGTAAACTTTATATAAAGTCATCTATATAATTACTTTAAATTAAGCCCGTGTTTGATATTTGTAAGGTCACGAAAAATCCGAGAAAGATTTTCGAATTTATACTTCTCCGCGGAGACACCAAAATCACAAGAAACTATAGACCAAAAATGGTCGAATGTGTTAGATTTCTATCTAAGTGATCTTTAAATAAAGTCATCTATATAATAACATTCTATTAACCCCGTTCTTGATTTTCGTACCGTCACGGAAAACCCATGAACTATATTTGAATTCTTACTTCATCGCTGAGACACGAAGTACACAAGAAACTACAGAGCAAATATTATCGAATGTGTGAGGTCTTTATCTAAGTAATCTTTACATAAATCTTCTATATATTTACTTCTTCTTAAGATAGTTTCTAATTTTTGTACCGTCACGAAAATTCTGGAAAAAATCAAATTTTTAATTTTTCGCTGAGACACGAAATTCACAAGAAACCATCGACCAAATACTATCGAGTGTTTGAGATTTGTATGTATTTAAGCTTTATATAAAATCTTCTATATGCTTAATTTCTATAAAGCAACTTTTTGATTTTTGTACCGCCACGGAAAACACGGGAAATATTTTTGAATTCTTAATTCTTCGCTGAGTCACGAAATTCACAAGAAACCATCGACAAAATATTGTGGAGTGTGTGAGGTTTGTATCTAAGTAATTTTTTTAATAAAATAATCTATGTGATTACTTTCTATTAAGCCCGTTTTTTATTTTTGTACCTTCACAGAAAACCCGGGAAATACTTTTTAATTCTTAATTCTTCGCTGAGACACATAAGTCACAAGAAATTGTTGAACAATCAATATGGAGAGTGAGCGTGTTGTGTCTAAGTAATTTTTATATAAAATTTTCTATATGGTTACTTTCTATTTAGCCCATTTTCGATTTTTGTACCGTCACTGATAACCATGGGAATATTCTATAATTCTTACATCCTTGCTGAGACACGAAATTCAGAACAAGCAATGGACCAAATATTATCGAGAGTGAGATGATTGTTTCCATGTAATCTTTATATAAAATCTTCTATGCGATTAGTTTCTATTAAACCTGTTTTTAATTTGTATACTGTCACGGAAAACCCGGAAATTATTATTGAAATCTTAATTTAACTGAGTCACGAAGTTCACAACAAACCATCGACCAAATATTATCGAGTGTGTGTTCGAGTTGCATCTAAGTAATCTTTAGATAAAATCTACTATTTGATTACTTTCTATTAAGCCCATTTTTTATTTTTGAACCGTGACGGAAATCCCGGGAAATATTTTTGAATTCTTACTTCTTCGCTGAGACACGAAGTTCGTGAGAAACTTTAGAACAAATATTTTCGAAAGTGTGAGGTTTGGATCTAATTAATTTTTATATAAATTTCCATTATGCTGAATTTTAATTAAGCCCGTTTTTATTTTTGTACCGTCACGAAAAATCCGGAAAATATTTTTATTATCCTTAATTTTTCGCTACGACAGGAAGTTCACAAGAAACTATAAACCAAATTTTATCTAAGTTATCTCTAAATTTAAATTTCTATATGATTACTTTCTACTAGGACCGTTTTTGTTTTATGTACCGCCACGGAAAACCCGGGAAATATTTTTGAATTATTTCTTCTTTTCTATGAAATGAAGTTCAAAAGAAATAATAGACCAAACATTATCAAATGTATGAGGTTTGTATCTAAGTAATCTTGATATAAAATTTTCATTATGATTACTTTTTATTAAGCCCGTTCATTATTTTCGTCACGTCACGAAAAATCCGGGAATTTTTTCCTCGCTAAGACACTAAGTTCACAAGAAACTATAAACCAAATTTAATCGAAAATCTAGTTTGTAGCTAAGAAATCTCTAAAAAATCTTCTGTATGATTCCTATCTTATTAAGCCCATTTTTGTGTTTTGTAACGTCACGGAAAACTAGGGAAATATTTTTGAATTCTTACGTCTTCGCTGAGCCATGAATTTCACAACAAACTATATACCAAATATCATCGAATGTGTGAGGTTTGTATCTAAGTAATCTATATAAAATCATCTATCTGATTACTTTCTATTAAGCCCGTTATTTATTTTTGTACCATCACGAAAAATCCGGGAAAAAGTTTTGAATTATTTCTTCTGTTGACCAAACATTATCAGTGTGTGAGGTTTTGTAAAATAAGTAATCTTTATGTAAAATTTTCTATGATTACTTTTTATTAAGCCCGTTTTTTATTTTTGTACTGTCATGGGAAAACCTTGAAATAATTTTGAATTCTTACCCTTTCGCTGAGACACGAAGTTCACAAGAAACTGTAGACCATATATTCTCGAATGTGTGAGGTTTGTATCGAGAAATCTTTATATAAAATTTTCTATGTTATTACCTTCCATTAAGCCCGTGTTTGATTTTCGTACCGGCACGGAAAACTCGGGAAATATTATCGTATTCTTACTTCTTCATCGAGACACGAAGTTCACAAGAAACTATTCACCAAATATTATCCAGGGGGTGAGGTTTGTATCTAGTAATTTTTACATTAACTTTTCTATGTTATTAGTTTCCATTAAGCCCATTTTTGATTTTCGTGCCGTCGCGAAATTTCCGGGAATTTTTTTTAAATTTTTTGCTGAGATAAGAAATTCACAAGAAACCATCGACAAAATACTATCGAGTGTGTGAGATTTGTATGTAAGTAATTTTTATATAAAATCTTCTATGTGTTTACCTTTTTGATATTTGTACCGCCACAGAAAGCATGGGAAAAATTTTTGAATTCTTGCTTCTTTGCTGAGACACGAAGTTCACAACAAACTATACACCAAATATTATCGACTATGTGAGGTTTGTAACTAAGTAACCTTTATGTAAAATTTTCTGTATGATTACTTTTTATTAAGCTCGTTTTTTTATTCTTGTAGTCTTGGAAAAACCGGGAAATAATTTTGAATTCTTACCCTTTCGCTCAGATACGAAATTCACAAGAAATTATAGACCAAAAATTATAGAATGTGTGATGTTTGTATCAAAGTTATCTTTATATAAATTCATGAGTATAGTTACTTTCTATTAAGCCATTTTTTTTTATTTTTGTACCGTCACGGAAAACCCTGGAAATATTTTTGATTTCTTTCTTCTTCGCTGAGACACGAAGTTCAGAAGATACAATACACCAAATATTATTGAGTGAGTGAGGTTTGTATCTAATCATTTTTATATAAAATTTTCTATATGATTACCTTCCATTAAGCCCGTTTTTTATTTTCGTACCGACACGGAAAACCCATGAAATATTTTGGAATTCTTACTTCTTCGCTGAGACACGAAGTTCACAAGAAACTAGAGACCAAAATTTATCGATTATGTGAGGTTTGTGTCTAAGTAATCTTTACATAAAGTCATCTATATATTTACTTCCTCTTAAGATCGTTTCTGATTTTTGTACCGTCACAAAAAATCCAAGAAACATTTTTAAATTTTTAATTTTTCGCTGAGACATGAAATTCACAAGAAACAATCGACCAAATATTATCGAGTGTGTGAGGTCTGTATGTAAGTAATCTTTATATAAAATCTTCCATGTGATTACTTTCTATAAAGCACCTTTTTTATTTTTGTACCGCCACGGAAAACAAAGGAAAGATTTTTGAATTCTTACTTCTTCGCTGAGACACGAATTTCTCAATAAACTATAGATCAAATATAATCGATTGTGTGAGATTTGTATCAAAGTAATCTTTATATAAAGTCATCTATATATGTACTTTCTATTAAGCCCGTCTTTGATTTTTGTACAGTCATGGAAAATCCGGGAAATATTTTTATATTCTTACTTCTTCGCTGAGATACGAAATTCACAAGGAACTATACACCAAAAATTATCGGGTGTGTGAGGTTTTTATCGAAGTAATCTTTAAAGAAAATTTTCTATGTGATAACATTCCATTAAGCTCGTTTTTTTTATTTTTGTACCGTCACGAAAAATCCGGAAAACATTTTTAAATTTTTAATTCTTCGCTAATACATGAAATTCACAAGAAACCATCGATCAAATATTATAGAGTGTGTGAGCTCTGTATGTAAGTAATCTTTATATAAAATCTTATATGTGATTACCTTTCGTAAAGCCCGTTTTTTATTTTCGTACCATCACGAAAAACCCGGGAAATATTCTATACTTCTTCATTCTTCCCTGAATCACGAAGTTCACAACGAACTATAGACCAAATATAAGCGAGTGTGTGAGGTTTGTACCTCAGTAATCTTTATATGAAGTCATCTACATAATTACTTTCTTTAAAGCCCGTTTTATATATTTGTAACGTCACGTAAAATTCGGGAAATATTTTTGAATACTTCTATCGTCGCTGAGACACGTAGTTCAATAGAAACAATATACCAAACATTATCGAATGTGTGAGGTTTGTATGTAAGTAATCTTTGTATGTTGTCGTCTATATAATTAAGTCTATTAAGTCTATTAAGTCCGTTATTATTTACATGACGGTATAAAATTCAAAATCAGGCTCAATAGAAAGTTATCTCATAGAAGACTTTATATAAAGATTACTTATATACAAACCTCACACATTCGAAGGTTAGTCCACAGTTTATTGTGAATTTCGTGTCTCGGCGAAGAAGTAAGAATTAAAAATATTTCCCCTAATTTTCCTGACGGTACAAAAGTAAAACGGGCTTAATGGAAAGTAATTATATAGATGACTTTATATAAAGTTTAATAAGATACAAACCTCACACATTAGATAATACTTTGTCTATAGTTTCTTGTAAACTACGTGTCTCAGCGAAGAAGTAAGAATTAAAAAATATTTCCCCTGTTTTCCGTGACGGTACAAAAATTAAAAAAACGGGCTGAATATAAAGTAATCATATAAAACATTTTATTTAGAGATTACGTAGATACAATCCTCACACAGTCGAATATGTTTGGTCCTTTGTTTTCCTGTGAATTTCCTGTCTCAGTGAAAAAGAAGGAATTAAAAAAAATCCTGGATTTTTCGTGACGGTAGAAAAATAAAGAAAACTGGCTTAATTAAAACTAAACATATTGAAAATTTTAAATAAAAATTACTTAGATACAAACCTCACACACTCGATAATATTTGGTAGACAGTTTCTTGAGAATTTCGTGTCACAGCGAAGAAGTAAGAATTCAAAAATATTTCCAGGTTTCTCCGAGGCTGTAAAAAAAATGGGCTTAATAGAAAGTCATCAGATAGACAAATTTATTTAAAGATTACTTATAATCAGAGCTCACACACTGGATAATATTTGTTCTATACATTCTTGTGAATTTCGTGTCTCAGCGAAGAAGAAAGAATTTTAAAAAATTCCGGATTTTTCGTGACGGTACAAAAATAAAAAACGGGCTTCTTAGAAAGTTATTATATAGATGATTTCATATAAAGATTACTTAGATATAAACCTCACACATTCGATATAATTTTGTCTATAGTTCCTTGTAAACTTCGTGTCTCAGCGAAGGTTTAAGAATTCAAAAATATTTCCCGGGTTTTCCGTGACGGTACAAAAATCATAAACGGGCTTAATAGGATGTACCGTAGTGTTGCAACATGAACACGGGGATCTTAAATAGGGATGTAACTTGCCCCTCCCGATTAATACTATTGATGGTAGAGACAGCCCTGAACGGGCAGGTACAAATATCTAACTTATCATTAAAGTAAACTCATGATTCGGTTTAGACTGAAGTGAGCAATGCGAATGGCAGATAAGGGTGTAGACTAGCCTACCCTGTTCGGTTTAGAAATAAAACCAGTAGCTCCTGTTTCTCCGATAATTCCAGATTAAAAGACCTCGTGTCGCTCTCATGCGAACCTAATTAAACCCTCGCTTGGCCTCTCGTCACCTCTTGCCAAAGGCCAGTGTTCTTACCATTTCTTGTGAAAGGCTTACCCTACACATTTCTGAGCAGGAGCTGACAAGATTTACCAGGGTCAATATTTCTTAATCGAACGGATATGCTACGACACTCCTCTTGCGAGACAATTTCCAAAATTGAAATTGTAATCATTAAAAGTTTAAATTGAACCTTCTGCCATTCACCAAAATTTAAAAGGTATTTTATTACATGAAAAAGGTTACATAAAATAAAATTTAAAAAAAATGTCGGAGACCCTTCACCGAAAATTAAATGGAACAAAATTAAGCTCAAAGCTTGACAGCTGAAATAAAGTCTTTTGTTTTCATTAGCCACACGCTGGAAGAGTCTTTCGTAATGAGAAATGCTGACGGTAGATCAACATTCGATAGCAAGTGTTGTTCGCAGGTCCGCGGAGTCAGCGGAAAGTTCAACACACATTCGAGACATGCGAATGGCTTCTGCGTTTCGCATAACAACTCGGAGAGATAGGTAATGGCATCTGAAGAACTGCCAACTAAGCGCTGAACGTAAGCCGTGAGAAACCTTGAGGCCGTATGCTCGCAGTCTTCCGCCTCGTCAGGTTGACAGTTCAAGAGGCGAGAGAAAGGACAGTGGTAAACACCAATCTCCGCTTGGAATGCGCGGCTGTGGAAGGGATGCACTGAAGCCAATTAAATAAACAACACACGCAGTATTGGCTACCCGCAACCACACGATGAGAAGAATATAATTGAAGAATAAATTTTCACTTGTTATTGACGTTCGCAGCACACTTATGTGGGCACACTATGACCTGCGAAGTCAAAAGACAGGGCAATCCAGATACATTCAAACCCCGGAGTCCTGGGGTACGAAGCACTGTTCCGGGAAATACACGGTCCTTGACCGATCACAATTGCAGTGGGGGATCGGGTTCGAATCCCGGTGTGAAAAGTTCAGGAATACTGTTCAGCACAGGTCAGATGAAAACACGTTGGCAGTGGGGCAGGCGAACACAGGGTAGTCCATGGAGAGCCACTCCAAGTAGCGTTTGCAAGCCCCAAATATGCGTTGTCCGATGGCGATCGCTGGGGGGGGGGTATGACAGGCCCCCCAAAAGTTCAAAGCACACGCCATTCCATATTTCCAGCACACATCTTATG
Organism: Lepisma saccharinum; assembly: GCF_977018435.1. NCBI lineage: Eukaryota > Metazoa > Arthropoda > Insecta > Zygentoma > Lepismatidae > Lepisma > Lepisma saccharinum. The sequence continues at coordinate 63,167,125 of NC_139245.1, read as the reverse complement.
CCGACACTGGAGAGAGAGAGAGAGAATGTTGCTGGTTGCATACGAGAACGGAGCTGTATGGTGCCGTTGCATACAGTATGCAAGGTGACCAGGGGTTGCGACGACTCAGCCACTCCAAGAACTGGAACACTAAACATGGCCACTGCTAGGGTGAAACTGTTCAGAGGTGGCCTGGCAGGTTGCAGATCCACAGGGGCGGGGTCTCAACACATGTGGAGCGTTGACTGTACACAAAAGTTCCAATATGCTCGTGAAGTACACTGCCTGGCCTTACAAAGCAAAAAGGGACAATGTACATGAAAGATGCTCATGCTTCGTTTAAAGGGGGTTAGAGTCGTGGGGGGGAAGGATTGCTCTGTAAGATGAAATTGCTTCGGATGTTTTTGACAATGTTCCGATCCTGGGATGTGACGTGGGTTAGGATTTTCGTTGCTGCTTCGCTGGTCCCAATTGGTGATAGACAATAGGAACAGGGGCGGAGACGACCAAAAGGGGATAGGTCGTTCTGATTGCCGTGATTATCGAAGATGCATAACAGCCGCATGGGCGTCTTGAGGTGAAAATTCCTGGCGATTTCAGCTTTCATACCGGTGACATACACTGCTGAAATCCAAAGAGGCTGGTGAGCTCCAAAGCCTTCAGGAATGCGTTCTTCTTCCGTCCTCAAAAAAGTCGCTGGACTACTTTTGAAATTCCTTGAACTCCTGGAATTTCCGAACAGGGTAGGAAACTGGTAGGACATTGGAAAGACTTCATTGCTCTCAGTCAGTGAATACTTAAAAAAAAAAAAATGTGGAAAATAATCGTCATTTTATAGGCAAGTGAAAAATCATGAGTAAAAATAAATAAACTAAAAATAAAATTAACTGCCCAATAAGTGATATAAAGTATAAAACAAAATTGGAATGACGGCTAAATAAAATAAAAGGCGGAAAATGTACTGCGACGCCTTAACACTGGAACACTATTAAAATAAATATATGACTTCATCAAACGTAATATATGTATATATTGACTAAATTATATAGCCCCTGGCTTCTCCCAAAATATATAATAATATGCAAAGAAAAACTAAGGTTATGACATGGCACTAAATGCCCTTTGTTGGCATATGGTACGGTACGGTACTTATATAGATGACTTTATATGAAGATTACTTAAATACAAACCTCACACATTCGATAAAAATTGGTCCATAGTTTGTTCTGAATTTCGTGTCTCAGCAAACAAGTAAGAATTCAAAAATATTTCCCGTGTTTTCCGTGGCAATAAAAAAATCAAAAAAGATCTTAATAAAAAGTAATGATACAAAAGATTTTATTTAGAGATTACTTAGATACAAACCTCACACATTCGATAAAATTCGGTTTATAGTTTCTCTTCAACTTCGTGTCTTAGCGAATAAGTAAGATAAATGAAAAATATTTCCCGGATTTTTGTGACGGTACAAAAATAAAAAGGTCTTAATAGAAAGTAATCATATTGAAAATTCACACATTCGATAAAAATTGGTCCATAGTTTCTTGTGAAGTTCGTGTCTGAGCGAAGGAGTAACAATTCAAAAATATTCCCCGGTTTTTCCGTGACGGTAAAAAACTAAAAACCGGGCTTAATAAAAAGTAACCATATAGAAAATTTTATATAATGATTACTTAGATGCAAATCTCACACACTCGATAATGTTTGGTGGATGGATTCTTGTGAATTTCGTGTATAAAAATAAAAAACGGGCTTAATAGTTGATTGATTGAGTTGGTGTTCTAAGTCCACTTTATGCACAGTAAGGCTAATCGGGACTGGGCCTACAGTTTAAAGTGGGATCCGAACCATTTTGTGCCTCCACCGGGTATTGAACCTGGGACCCTTTGATTACAAGGCGACGACGCTACCACTGCGCCATCGGGAAGCACACGGGCTTAATAGAAAGTAATTATATAAATGACTTATCTAAAGATTTCTTAGATACAAACTTCGCCAGTGGCGTACGCAAGGGTGGGGTTACGGGGTTTAAACCCCCCCACCTTGAGCTTGTGAAATGTTATGAAAAATGCTGTGGAAAAAAATTAAATGGGCAATTTACCACAGTCAAAGATCTGGGACAATACTATTACTATTACTACTACTACTAATAAATAATAATAATAATAATAATAATAATTTGAATTATTATTTCCATGCAACACGGAGAAAAGCACAGCATTCCAAACACATGCGTCTTTCAGAGAGAAAGCCTTGAAAATTATCAAGTATTCTTGAAAATAAAATATGAGGGCAACTATGATTTAAAAGAGAGAAAACTTGTCTTGTATCTCAGTTGCAACAATGTTCAATACACTGGCGTACGCAGGATATTTTATTCGGGATGAGCTGGAATAGTAAATGTGGATAGCACATGAATTCGTTATGGAGGGCAGGATGCATAATAATATATTTCGTATTTTTGGAGCTTTTCAGTCTATTAAAATTGTATTCAAAGACAAAAATGGTAATCGGGACTCACTTTAAAAGAGGTTTCGCATTTACACATTTTGATTTTTTAAAGTTCTTAACGGATTTTTATTTGAAAATTCTGATTTTCTCAAAATTTCGGTAGGGGCTGTAACCTCATCAGCCACCCCTCTACGTACGCCAGTATTCAATGAACATGTATTTTTTTGTGTGAACAATGAGAATTAACTAAAGTAAGTTCTTGGTTCGTTGTAAGCGGCTAATGTATAGACAAAGGCTAGGCGGACAAGAACAGTCACCAGTCCGCCTTCCCATTGTTTACCGCAGCATGTTTGAATGTCTCTCTTTTAAAATGTCTCACTTTGTTGACTATAGTGCGCGTCAAATCTCCTGCATATGGCGATAGCCAATAGCAGTGCCCTGCAGCGGTGCCATGTCGAAATCTCGCACGGAAAAGAGACAGCGTGGTTGAGCGGAATAGGCAACGTCGCACGTCTGTGATTCGCTGGTACTGTTCAGGCGTTCAAGGCCATATGCAGGAGATTTGACGCGAACTCTAGACAATTATTCAAACGACAATAAGCTTAACTATTGTAAAATGTTTTGTTGGCAAGAACAGAGAGACAATCCAGATTTGAATTATCGGGGACATTTATGCAGGGAAGAAGCCGGAAAAATTCCAACCAATTCCGGGAATCGAACCCGGATCTCCCGCATGGTTGTCAGACGCTCTACCGACCAGACCACCGCAGCCCCTTGGATGAGTTCCATACTTTGATTATTTTAATTTATTTCATTGTATTTATGGATTTTCTCCACACTTAAAATGTCTCACCTCGTTGACCAGACAATTATTTCGTAACAAAGAAACAAAAATGCTCCCAGAATTTGATAAAAATCGAATGACTAGAAAGTGATATTGCTCTATTGCTTTCGTAAATAATGTACTTATGTAGATCTCTACTACTTAATAGTAGTAGTGGTATTAGTAGTATTATTAATTCAGCTAATTAATTAATTAATTATAAGTATTATTAATTAGTAATTGTGATTACCATTGTTTTATTATACTTTAATTAAATAATAATGTGAATTTGGAAAAAGTTTTAGAAATAACCCCCCCCCTTGATAAAATCCTGCGTACGCTACTGAACTTCACACACTCAACAATATTTGGTCTAAAGTTTGTTGTGAACTTCGTGCCTCAAAGAAGAAGTAAGAATTAAAGAATATTTCCCTGGTTTTCCGTGAGGGTACAAATGAATTGGACGCTTTAGTTTGTATAGACTACTGTACAGTGGCTGCGGTGGCTCAGTGTCAACCTCCGTGGCGAAGTGGTTAGCAGAGCGCGCTACAACGCCAGGGGTTCCGGGTTCGAGTCCCGGGTAAGGCATGGGTATTTGTGATTGTCTGTCCTGAAAAGTCCTGAAATAGAAATGTGAATGAAATGATATGAGTGAATGAAGTGTGATGGGGGAAGCTTCCGCTTAGGGGCTTTCCCTAAAAAAAAAAAAAAAAAAAAAAAAAAAAAAAAAAAAAAAAAAAGGTCGGTAATGCGTATGACTACCATGCTAAAGGCCCGGGTTCGATCCCCGACCGGTTTAAATCCGGGAACTTTTCTAACGATGGAAGCGGTCCCGGCGCCCACCCAGCGTCGAATAACATGGGTACCTGGGGGAAACCCTGGGGGGTAAAGGCGGTCAGGGGCGTGATGCTGATCACATCACCCCCACTCACGACCGGATCAAGAAAGTGTGGGGCGTTACCCCCACACCCCCTATATGCCTTCATGGCGTGGTGCTAAGCACAGGGGAATACTTTACTTTTTTTACAGTGTAAATGAGCAAAGGTAGAGAGGCTGTGATTATGCAGTGGGGCAAACTGAGTTTGGTAATCTTTGTGCATTTTACAATTGAGATTTATGTGAGAACCCCATGATACCTTCTGTTTATTGATGGAACACAAAACAAACCCAGTGTATTGTTACATACTGTTGCCTTAAACTTTGATCCATCCATTTCACATATTCATTAAATGACAATGACAGTACATTTTTTTTCTTTCTTCTGTCGAAAGTTGAGACCTTAACATAATCTGGATATGTGATGGACAGACCTGCCCTTGCTCACTCATATTGTGCATGAATGCCAGCCTATAATCACACCACACATCTCTTTCACGTGTATTGTAACTACCCGTTTCAAATTCCAACTGCTAGATGTTACGCTTTCTTCGTTGATGAATTATAATTGTACTTGTGTTGAATTACATCATTGCATTTTGCTTATGCTCTTGAGAATGGGAATGAACAATTTATATGCACATTGTAGAAATTTATTATGAGCATTTACCTTTCGATTTCGCAGCTATAGTCACAATTTCGAATCCGAAGAAGAAGTTTTTAGGTTATTTTTCATGAATTATTTCAGGGTGTCTGTCTACCAGTGAAGACGTAGGTCAAGAAATTATGCTTGTCAAGATTTCTCCTAATTTTTGCAGTATAATATATACCATTGTTACATACCTGTAGTGGGATAATTAAATAACTGGAAATCCAAAATTGTATTGGGTTGTGGTTAAGATTTTTTTGCTTTGTTTCTTAAGAATTACATTTTTATATGTGTAAAGTTTGTACAAATATTAAAGTTATGTGGCCATTCCCCATCCAGGATGATGTCTTAATGAAGCATTAATTTTTACATGCATTAATAATCAAAAGAAGTCTAAATCTCTTGTTAAATACAGCTTAACCAACCTTATGGTAGGGGTTTATCATTTTAAAAAATATATATATTTAAGTAGGGGGTGATTAAATACATGTTAAGAAAAAGTCAAGAATTTTGGGTTTGTTATTTTGGTATTTCTATTTATTACGTTATTTTTCTCTCAAAATTGTTACAGAAAAACTTTCATAAATTTGAGAAAATGTGTATAAAATGTAGCATATTTTATACATGTGGATAGAGGCCATCATGTAGATTTCAGAAGAAAATTTGTAAATATTAACTAATTGAACAACATATTTTCGACGGTTTTCTGAAAAGCATGACAATGTGCAGGTAATTTTGGACTAGATAGCCCTTTCTCGTTTGTTGCACTTCGATACATAGGTAGCAAGTGGAGGAGCATCCCAGTATTAGCCTGATGCAAGGAAGTTGAGTTCAACCAGATTGATGCTTCAGTGAAAGAATGGATAAGGTTGGTAACTTTCAAGTTCATCAGATTCACAAAATGCCTGCTTCCATCTGTAAATAGCCATTTCGCTCAACTAAAGCTTTTTAATTTTTTTATTTAATCTTATGCTTATGAATATACAGTATATTCACAAATGATTTGCATTTTACAAATATATAATGTATCTGAACATTGCTTTAGTTGACTGAACCAAAAACTATTAAGAAACATATCTCATTACTACCTGCATATAATGTCACATATCTATGTCCATAGAATAACAATATGTATAAAATCGGTTTCACAAGGTGAAATTCACAATGATATGGATTTGAAAACGAATGGAAAAAGCTTCAAAACAAGACCAAAATTGTATTTGTAAGACTGCTCAATACTGAGATACTGTTTTTTTCGCAAAATTGATAAGAGCGGTTTTAGTTTTTTGACGAATTTTAAAACTCTAAAAATTAATAATTGTTAAAAACCTTCCTGTCTGCACCGCACTAAAATGTTATTATGATTGGACCACACGTTTCTTATTTATACAATTTCAGAGCGATCGCTTTCAAAAATTAAAAAACGGCACGTATTATTATTATTTTGTTCTCACGATGATCACAAATAGAAGGTATACTCGAAAAACAAAAATGGTTAGCATGGAATAACGCAGAATTCAATAAGCTGAATTTTGATGTAATTATTTTCTATGTAGGACTAACTACTGGTATTTTTTTATTTGGAGTCCAAACTCGACTATCTACAATTTTTATTCCGACTGTAGATAATTCACTTTTTTCCTTTTTGTTTCTCTTTCATCAACGTGTATGTACTGAACATGAAACACGAAGATACAGCATCTGCCATGAATTTGCATTTTGACTGCACACCACTGCATGATTTTCTATTGTTTTACTACCAACATACAGCCATACAGCCCTACGCTGAAAAAAGAAAAAACAAATAAATACAGGAAAGTAATTTATCTTATGTAACAAAATCATCAATTATTGAAACTAATGTTCTTTTACGACTCTTGTTATAACTTCAGGTAACTTATTAATGTATTTAAAAATGTGTTTTGTTGTTTCTTTTGACATTTTCTCTTGCATTTCTTAAATCTTGGCAGCACTTCAGGCAATCTCATGTCAGGATCGAGATCTTGGCGAAGAGAATGTTTCTTTCCTTGGGAAGAGATGATCTTAGCCAAGAGTTTTCTCAAGATACGATTATGAAACGACACTGTCCTCAAGACATGATTACCTTCCCAAGATCGTCTTGGCTAAGAATCTCTTACACAGTGTCCTGAGATTTAACTATAAATACAGGCCTAAGAATATAAAAATATTTCCCAGATTTTTTGTGACGGAACAAAAATTATAAACGAGCTAAATTGAAAGTAAATATATAGATGACTTTATATAAAGATTTCTTAAATACAAACCTACACATTCGATAATATTTGTTCTATAGGTTCTTGTGAACTTCCTGTCTCAGCAAAGAAGTAAGAATTCAAAAATATTTCCGGGATTTTTAATGACAGAACAAAAATCATAAATGGGTTTAATTATAAGTAATTATATAGATGACTTTATATAAAGACTACCTAGACACAAACCTCACACATTCGATAATATTTGCTCTATAGTTTGTTGTGAACATCGTGTCTCAGCGAAAAAGTAAGAATTAAAGAATATTTCCCGGGTTTTCCATGATGGTACAAAAATCAAAAAGGGACTTGATACAAAGTATGAGTCCATATCGTTATTTTGAAAGATTAAAGAGCTATAAAGCTCACTAATATAATTACGTTTTGTCCATGGGTTCGATGGAATTTGAACATCGAAATGAAAAAAAAAAATTGAGAATTAATTGGGATTTCCGTGACAATACAAAAATCAAAAAGGGGCCTAATAGAAAGTACTCATTTAGGACATTTTTTTTGAATGTTAAACAGATAAGTAGTTGTATTGACTGTATTACCAGCACGAGAAATGATGAACCCCCCTCTGGCAGATTTGTCTATACTTAAAACTAGCTCAACATGAGCATATGAGCTTTTTGCTCAAGTGTGGAACCCTGTCTAATCCAAGATTTTTGTAAAAATGCCCTCGGGAATTTCCTGTGAAATGATGAGCCCCCTCAGATTGATTTGCCCATACTTACAAAAGTTGCATCAGCCAGATTTTTATCCATAAGCTTGTTAAAAATATGCCTCTCTTGATATTTTTTTGGATACACCTGAAATTAAGCCAAAAACCCACACCCACCCACACATATTTACTTCCGGCTTAAGTTTAATTGGATACCAGGTTCAATTTGCATATCTAATATTAAAACAATGTAATATGCAGAGCCCCTCTAGAATTGCTCTGTGACCCTCTTATTTCTTACATCATATGTTTGCATGTTTCAAGTGATTCTCAGTATTTATGCTATTGAGATCAAAGTGATTAATGTGAACAATTCTCGAGTATTGAAGCTTTGCATGCAAACAAAATTGCTTCAGCCAGATAATTTTAATAAAAGCTCTCAGGAAATTCTCGTGAAAAATATGACACCTCGGGAATTTCCTGTAAAAAAGCCCTCGGGAATTTCTCGTAAAAACAAAATTCATAGGAAATTCCTGGTTTTTTTTTTCTTCTCGGCCCGGCTTAGGGTATATAAAGAGATTTTGCATTGCATCAGCCAGTATTGTGAGAGTGGCTGAGGAGTACAGATGTGTTGTTACAGTGCTTCTCATACTACAGGCCTGTTTGTTTTAATATAAAATATTTCTTATTATTCAATTTCTGATATATTGAACAAAAGGGCTTATATTTTATATAAAAAATCTGATATTTGTTACATCCAGCTTGTTTGTTGTAATCCACTTATATTTAGAGTCAGGCTTATATCTGTCCCAGCCTGTTATACAAAAATCAATACATAACACAGTGCTAGGTCATTGCCATTCTAGACATGCATGTCTGTGCAGGTATTTGCGGAAGGTCAGTGTGAATCAATATTTATTCTCTTTTTCCACTTGTAGTCTATTGGCTTTACAACCTGTCATAATAAGCATAGAGTTTTGATTTGAACCCCAAGAAATTTTATATAAATACCAAAGCTAAAAATATTAACACACACACACATATACATACACACACAAGAAATATACAAAGCACACAGCTGAACCCAACTGATATTTTTTATTAAGCATAGAATTTTGATTTGAATCCCAGGAAATTGTATATAATAAACAACAACAAAAATGCCGAATCAAAAATATTGTAATCAATGCAATAAGAATATATCCAGCCCCAATTGGGCCAGACACCAAAGGAATTGTAACCCAGACAAATACAGAACTCCCACAAAAATATGCCCCAAATGTAATAGAAAATATAGCATGGAATATTTCACATATAAACATAGAGATACTTGCTCTGCACAGTCATCAGCATTGCCCTCACAACCATCTACATCTGGTCTGAAAAGAAAGCATGAAGCACCTGTTAATGCTGGACCTGCAAAGCAGCCACGCTATGAACCCATCCATAGCAGTTTTAATAGCCAATTAAGGGATTATCGGTTTGTATCAGAGCCAAGATGTGGCATTAAGAATTTTTTGAACAGTGTAAATCCTGATGTGCAGGCAATTCTAAATGCACAAAATGGCTCTTATAAGCTGTCCCTCAAATTGTTTACACAATATAAGAAATCAAATGGCACAAAATAAACACAGCCCCACATAACAGAAACTGTATCGGTATATTCAAATGCAAATTCAGACAAAATAATAAGCAGTTTGATGGATCAATTGAATATTAAGCACTCTGAATTTGCTGCAAAAGAGTCTGGATGGAGCCTATGCGGTTCTCCACACAAGTTATATGTTAATATTTCTGAATTCAGCCCATTGCAAGGATCTACATATCTGCCATTACCTGCCAATATTAAAAACAAACAAGCCGTGGTTAATATAAAAAATAATGATGAGAAATGCTTTTTGTGGTGTATTTTAGCTGCTTTGTATCCAGTTTCAAGGAATCCTCAGAGAATAACTTATTACAAACAACATGAACACAAATTTGATGATGCAATGGAGGGTTTAGAATATCCAATGTCTGTTCAGAATATTGATAAATTTGAAAAAAAGGCCAGGCATATCAATGGCAAACAATTATCTATTAATGTATTTATTTGTTCCACTGGCCGTGGCAATTGCTTGATAGCACCTCTCAGAATCAGCACAATTGATGATGATTCTGCTGTCCCGATTGATCTGCTCTTAATTGAAGGGGATGATACACACCATTACACTCTGATACATAATCTTGAAGCTTTAGTGAGAACACAACTAGACAAATCTAAGACAATATTCAAGTTGTGCAGAAGATGCTTAACTGTATTTTATGGTCAAAAAATGGTGAAAGGGGTTCGTGAAGAGAGTGCAGAAATTGCAAAAAATAAGTTAATTGAGCATTTAAAATAATGTAAAAATCATAAACCTGTTCATATGGTGATGCCAATGCCAAGTGAAAATTGCAAATTCAAAAAATTTGAAGCCCGGTTGGAACACCCAGCACATATAGTCTCTGATTTTGAATCAAATCTCAAACCTCTTGCATTCTGCAATCCAGATCCTGAAGAATCTTCAATTACACCATACCAGCTACATGAACCTTCTAGTTTTTATTATGTTGTTGTACAGGATGGTGTTGTTAGTAAAGAATATTCACACATGAGACCAGATGCCATCAAAAAATTTGCACATAGAATAGAAAATGAGTGCCATGACATAGCATCTAATATCTTATTAAAATCAAAACCCATGTTGCCTTTAACAGAGAAACAGATTGAAGATTTCAACAATGCAGAAAAATGCCCGGTATGTGATTCTGAATTTTCAGATACAAAAATCAAGGTGAAACACCATTCTCATACAGATGGTAAATTCAAAATGGCCCTGTGTAATAGCTGTAATATTAAGATCAAGAGACCAAAATTTGTCCCCATATTTTGCCATGGAGCATCCAATTATGATTTTCATCATTTGATCAGGTACGAGGGGTTTGACAAGCAGAATTTAAATATTTTAGCTGAAAATGATGAGAAATATATTGCTATTAGCAAAATAATTAAAGTTAATGGTGTTCCTATTCACATAAGATTTCTTGATTCTTACAGAATTTTATCTGCTAGCTTGGCTACACTGGCCACTCAATTATCTGATGATCAATTCAAAATCACATGTGCCTTGTTTCCAAATCAGGACCTGAAATTAATTAGGCGGAAGGGTGTATATCCATATGACTATGTTACAGATTTTTCTAAATTTGATGAGTGTTCTCTGCCACCACAACAAGAGTTTTACAGCAAAATCAGAGGATCTGGAATCACTGATGATGATTATCACCATGCCCAATTGATGTGGAACAATTTAAAATGCCAGACATTTGGTGATTATCACATGGCATATTTAAAACTTGATGTGACCCTCTTAGCTGATATATTGCAGGCATTCAGAAAATCATCAATGCAAAATTATGAGCTGGACCCAGTGTATTTTTACAGTGCCCCAGGCCTAGCATGGGCTGCAATGTTTTTAAATACTAAAAAGCAATTGGAGCTAATCCAAGATCAAGATATGTACTTGTTTATGGAGCAATGTATAAGAGGAGGCATGGTGCAATGCTCTCAGAGATATGCCAGAGCAAATAACAAATATATGCCTGATTATGATCCAGCACGGCCATCAAAGTATATATTGTATGTGGATGCAAACAGCCTCTATGGTTATGCTATGATGGATAAACTGCCATATGCAGGGCTTGAATGGGTTGAAGATTTCAATATTGAAGATCTTCAGGACTTTGATGACAGTAACTATGGCCTCTTCTTAGAGGTTGATCTGACAATTCCTGATAATTTACACAACATATTTTCTGATCTGCCCCCAATTCCTGAGGTTAAGTGCTCACCTGGCTCTAAACAGAAGAAATTGATGATGACACTGGAGCCAAAACAGGGCTATGTCATATATTACAAAAACCTCCAGTTCCTGATGCATCATGGTGTTCAAGTGACCAAACTTGGCAAAGTTTTGAGGTTCAGGCACTCAAAATGGTTGAAGCCTTATATTAATACAAACACAGAGCTTCGAACATCTGCAAAAAGCCAATTTGATAAGGCCTTGTTTAAATTGATGGTCAATTCTGTGTATGGCAAAACTATTGAAAATGTCAGAAAACATACCGATGTTAAAATAATTACTGACCCCAGCCTGAGCAAAAAATTGGTTGCAAAGCCTAATTTCAATTATAGAAGAATTTATGATGAAAATAAGGCACTTTTCAACATGAAAAAAACAAAGATTAAGTTTGATAAACCTATTTATGTAGGGGCTGTAATATTGGAATTGGCCAAATTACACATGTTAAAATTGTATTACGATGTGTTGAAACCTTTTTATAAGGATCGTGTAAAATTGATGTACATGGACACGGATAGTTTTGTTCTTGATATTAAAACAGAAGATGTTTATAAAGATATAGCACAGCCTGAATTGCTTGAATATTTTGATACCAGTGAACATACAAAAATTCAACCCCACAACAAAAAAGTGCCTGGCAAGTTAAAAGATGAGACACTTGATGATGTTATTGTGGCATTTGCTGGGTTAAGGGCCAAGATGTACAGTTTTGAGACATGTAGTGGTGCTGTTGCCAAAAAGGCCAAGGGCATTGGCAGAGTGAATGTTGAAAAAGAGCTTGAATTTGAGGATTACAAAAATTGCCTCAAATCATGTAGCACAATCAGAACATCAGAATCCAGAATTCAGAGTGTGGATCACTTATTGACTAGCAATATTGTAAGAAAAGTGGCTCTGGACCCACATGATGATAAGAGATGCATTTTATCATGTGGCATACATACTCTACCATGGGGTCATTGTTATTTGAAAAATGGCAATCAATGCCCAATTACAGAGCATGATTTGAAATAAATAAACATGCCTATGAACTTATTTGGGTTTAAAAATCAAGGTATTATGGACCTGCCAACACCACAAGCCTCTTCTGATATACAGTCTATGCTGTCTAAACTAAGTGCTTTGTTAATTATTCATCTGAACAGCATACTTACAGATATTGATGATGCAACAGGCAAAACATTGTACATATTTAACAATAATTTAAATTATTACCAATTACCTGTAGGTGGGCAAGTACAATTTATTACAACTCCTGAGGGTGATGTTAAAATTTCAGTAGGGAGAAATATTTACAGAATTAAGCACTCAAACATGATTTCTGGCACTGTTTATACTGTTTCTGCTGGTGACTGCTTATATATTGAGGTCCCTGGATCTTATGATAAGCTTATACCCTTTTTTATAGAATTAAGAATCAGATATTCAATAATAAATAACCACTAAAACAAAAATGCCTAATGATATATTTGGCCACACAAGACATGAAGATCACAGTGATGAGATTCTGATGCTTGATGTCAGAGTCAAGAAATTAAGATGTGATTTACAAGCTTTACAAACTACACTTAATGCCAGTCTTCAATTGGAAATTACAAATTTGTAATCACAATGCATGAACCCTCTTCTTAAAATTGATTCTGAACTCAAATTGCTGCTTCAGAAATATACTGATTTGGCCACATTAGATAATTTTCAAAGTTTAGAAGAAGCTGTAGCAGCTCTTCAAGCCTAATTTAAGACCCAAGCCACCAATTCTGAGCAATTGAAACAACAATTGGAAGAGCACATAAATAATGTCCAGACACAGCTCCAAACAATTGTCAAAAGCATAAAATCACAAGAAGGTTTTGATCTAGTGATTTCCACTCTAAAAGAACAGATTCAGTCACTCCAAATACCTAATCTGGACCCTCTGAACAATGCCATAGCCGAGGTTAAAGAAAAAATTGAGACACTTGAAAATTTTATGAACAACTTGCCATCTTCTGATGATTTGAATGCAATAACTCGGAGTGTGGCAAATATTAAGCTGCAACTTGAAACATATGAAGATTTTGGAAAAATTCAAAGTTCCATAACCCATCTTGAAGGTACAATAGCAGCAGTGCAAAGTGATTTGGCAAATGTACTAGAATCTCGCCTGCCCGGTATTGCAGATACCCTTGTTAGTGTCCAGCAACAAATCACAAAGCTTGAAAACCTCAACACTGAATCTGAACTATCTCATTTTCATCACTTGATAGATGATATCCAAACAAAACTTGAAATTTTACAACAATCCACACCCTCTCAGGCAGATATAGCCCTGCTCCAAAATGCTATGCAAAATGTGGCTGATGCTTCTGAATTAAACAATGTGAAATTGGCACTTGAATTTTTGCAAAATACAGTATCAAATTTGCCTACATCACAGGAACTTAAAAATATTAAGAGGGCAGTGAATCGCATATTGAAATCAGAAGATATCAAGAATATCCAAGCAGAGATCAAACATCTCACTCAGACAGTGGCCACTCTACCAACCAATCAACATATTAATGAATTGCATGCCCTGTTTGAGGATATCAGAAGACAGGTCCATGATCTTACTGCTCAAAATTCAAAATTGGCAGTTGTTGAAAATTTGCAACAAATTGTAGCTAATATCAAGCAACAGCTAGGGACCATGGAATCCAATCAAGCAAATGTTCTGTCTGTTTTTGCCACCCAGCTACAAGAAATTGTGCAACAATACAAGAAACTTGTTGTGGACATAAAAATCAAGCCAGGCCATGATGATGTTGTTAGGACTATCAATGAGCACCTTGAATCTGTAACAAGCAGATTGCTTACAGCAGAAAAAGAAATAACAGGCATAATCGAGAATCCAAAACATTCAGTAATTCTTGAATTGTACAGCATCCCCAACAAAGAATATGATTCTCCATTTACACCAGGTGGCAAAATATATATGCTGTCCCCTGCACAATTTTATTACCAATTTTTTGTTGGGGGCACATTGAGACCAATCAAGATCAAATATTGGCTTCAACCACAGGCACACCACTACCCCACCTTATCAATAACAAATGCTGATAACAAAGTGAAAATCACCAGTGTAGAATTGGAGGATTTTACAGAAACCCAATACATTAGAAACAGCCTATGCGGAAGATGATGGCTCTCTGGAATTTCATATACAAATAGGGGACAAATTATATTTAGAAAATCCTGCAGTCTCAGCTGCTGAACACCCCATAGTTGCAATATTCTTGTTTACATATTATGTCTAGACAAATTATTGTTGATGAATTACACATACAAGCCCGACATAATTTTAAGAGACTCCCAGTAGTCACAAAGGGCATAGATGATTTATGGCAGAGCGACTTGATTGAAATGGCAAGTGGACAGTTGAAAAACTTAGACAAAATCAACAAGGACTACAAGTATCTACTCACTATTATAGATACATTTTCAAAATTTGCCTGGGCTGTGCCACTCAAATCCAAGACTGGAAAATGTGTTACAGAAGCTTTTAGAACAATCATCAATCAGAGTGGAAGATCACCGCGCTATTTGCAAACAGATAATAGCAAAGAATTTTATAATTCAGTGTTTCAACAATTTATTAAAAGCCAGGCAATACAACATTATTCGAGTTACAGTGATCTCAAAGCCTCAATTGTAGAGAGATTCAACAGAACCCTAAAAAATCTTATGTATAAGCAATTTACACTTCAAGGTAATTATAAATGGATTAATATTCTTCCAGAACTTCTACATAAATATAACACCTCGGTCCATTCCACAATCAACATGAAACCCTCTGAAGTAACTTCATCTGATGAGCAAAAATTGATCAGCACTGTTTATTATCCTAAATATCAGCCAACAACAAGAAAGGCCAAATACAGGGTGGGTGATCAAGTAAGAATCAGCAAATATAAGCACTTATTCAAAAGAGGCTTTACAAGAAACTGGAGCACTGAATTATTTACAGTGGTTCAAGTTAAACCTGGGACCCATAACACATATATAATAAAAGATCACCGAGGAGAAATTCTCAAAGGCAGGTTCTATGAAGAAGAGCTCAGCAAAACTAAACAGCCTGACACATATCTCATAGAAAAAATCATCCGCAGAAAAAGCAACAAGTTACTTGTCAAATGGCTAGGACTTCCAGAACACAGCTGGATCGATGCAAACAAAATAATAATATGAACACCTGGGATGTTATAAAAAGGCTGCCAGAACCTGAACAGCAGAATAAGAGAAATGGCAACTTGCTGCCTGATAATATTAGGTGTCTTATTGTTGGGCCATCGGCTTGTGGTAAAACTACACTAATGGTTGATAATTTTTTATTGGCACCCAACTGGTTAGACTGGAAAAACAGGCACTTGTATATCTTCTCTAAGAGCTTGGAACAATTAAAATATCAGCAGCTGATGAAGCTATATGATGGATTGGATATAGCCACTTTTGAACCAGATGTTAAGCCACTTCATGACTGTCTCGATAATTCTGTTGTTGTGTTTGATGACATTATACTGGATAATCAAAACAAGGTTAGAAATTTCTTTACACAGGGCCGACACAAAAACATTGATTGCTTCTACCTGGCACAGACTTTTTCAAAAATACCCAAGCAGCTGATCCGAGACAACAGCAATTTTATATGTGTGTTTCATCAGGATCATACCAACCTCAAACACATACATGATGAATATGTAGGTGGGGACTTGAGCTACAATGATTTTTCTAAGTTTTGCAGCAGGTGCTGGAACCAGGACAGTTATGGGTTTGTCACAATTGATATGACAAGAACACCCAATAGTGGCAAATACAGAAATAAAATCAACAATTTTCTAGACATTGAAACATAAATAAATAACCATGAAAAGGCCAATTATTGATGATCTTAAATTAAGAGATTATCTTGTAAAAAGATTTAAGGGATGGAAATCAGAGAACCGGGGAATTTATGAAAAACACAAACAAACAGAACAGCCCATAATTGATGCTATTGGTGAATTAGGTAAAAATATCAAAACTGTTACAGAGCAAAATCAAAATTTGATCACAGAGCTTGTACCTGTAGCTGCAAGGAACATATTAGATTATCCATTCACCCCACTTTCCAGTATTCATACACCTAGTTCTATTGCTCCTAGAAGAATTGAAGCTACTCAGGATCCTATTGAATTGGGTCTTCTTGCTCAAAAATATTTAACCACACCTAAAGACAATAAAGATGAGGCATTTGGCTTATATGCTGACACAGAGCGTGATGGCAGCATCATACATAGAATTGGCAATTTCAGAGTAACATTTATGGGAGATGATCTGATTGTATATTCAGAATCTCATCTTGGAGAAAAAGGTGCTTTTGTTAAGTATGTAATGATCCTGAGAGATCATTCTCATTAGTAACGCTAATGTTTATTTACTCGGTGTATATGTAACCCTTGTTATTAGGTTCAAAGTTATTTTATTTACTTGTTCAATGTTACATGTGTTAATATCTGCTTTGATAATTGTGTTTATCAGTAGTGATTTATTATTATTCTCTTAATAAGGCCCTGCGTGGTCGCAAAGAATATGTAATATTTCTTATAATTGTATATTAACGTTTAGCACACGTTCAATATTATAATATGTATTTATCGTTTGTGCCTTGAGCACGTAGTTCAATCGTCTTCCGTAGAGATGGCCTTGCCTGCTCTAGCACGGTTCCACGTAGTTCGCGTGAACGGCGCTAGAGGCGCTACCTGAACCGAGGCTATATAACCAGCCGCGGAGCAGATTTTCTTCAGTTGGCTTTCAGGTCGGCTCACGATAAGATCTCTCTTACCAACTGACCCGGAAGAAAGGAGCACTCCGCTCTTGCGAGAGACCAAGCTTCTTAAAGAAGGAAGGAAGGAAGGTGCACTCCGCTCTTGCGAGAGGCCAAGCACCTGAGAAAAGCCGCACTCCGCCTTCCAGCGAGAGAGGTTGAACTCTGCCTTTGGCAAGAGATACCCACTCCACTTTCGAGTGAGAGATACCCACTCCGCTTATTGGCGAGAGAGAAAAACTCCACTTTCGAGTGAGAGATCCCGCTCCGCTTGTTGCGAGAGGTTTCCTCCCCCTATCAACCTGCGGTACCCCGCCAGGGTAGAGTGGCGTGGGGTTTCTAGGCAACCGCCCAGAAGGTAAATTACAGGTCAGTAAAATACTACGGTTATCGTGAGTGTGACCCTAATAGATGCCCCTTTGTTCCCCGAAAGCCAACAGTTCCCTGTAAAAGCCTGCAGCTATAGAAGTCGGCGCTAGCAAAGGACTGCACTTCCTGACGTGTGTTGGAGCTAAGGATACGACCCCAGAGGACAGCAGCAGCAGTGTATCTGTTCCCAGTTTACGGCAGTTTGCAGAAGCCATTCTCCCCCCCATTGTGTGGCAATATATTGGCCAAGTGAGTGTAATATCCTACACGGGCGTGTGCTAACTTACAGCGTTTATAGTTGCATAAGTGTATCCAGCTACATTCATTAAACTTCTCTCTAACGTTGGAAAGTGTACTTATTCCCGAACCCTGAGTGAAATAGAGTCTCATACCACCGCTGGAGAAAAGGTTAGCATAATGGGCATAACTTTGCAGAGCGTATGGTGCTACTGATTGGTCGTTGCGAAGTTAGTAGACTTGCATCCAGCTGACGTGCTCGTGTAGGTGTAGTAGGCACTTTTCTCGAGCAGGACGTTGCAAAGTTAATTGGCGCTTACACCGTGGGGCCCGAAGTGAATATTCCCGAACTGTTAACATTACTGTCAAGTGCAACACTAGGGTAAACTGTTATCGGAAATACTAGTGGTGGTGTTAAACAGCTGGAAGCACCCTTTCAAAGTATTTTGCCGCTTTTAAAGTGGAGAACTTACGTGAAACCATGGACAGTGATAAAGCAGGGAAGACCCTACGAAGCAGATCTAAGAAGACAATGGAGGTAGTTACTAAATTTGCTTGCTGTAGGAACCAGGGAGAGCGAAAAGACTCTTTCCAGTGTAGCCAGTGTCATAAAAATTTCCATTGGCACTGTGAAGGTAAAGAGATAACTGAAGGTGAACTTTTGTGTCAGACGTGTTTGTCAATACCTGCCTTAACCTCAGACCCAGAGCCAAGTTTCTCTGCTCAGACTCCTGTAGCTCAAGGTTTAATAGACTGGTTGATGAAGGATAAAGAGGAAAGAAAACAAGAGCTGCATGAGCTTAAAACTATAATTCAGATTCAGGAAGAGAAAAGAGAACTTGAGAAGCGAGAATTTGAAGAAAAAAGAGAACTTGAGAAGCGAGAATTTGAAGAGAAAAGAGAACTTGAAAAAAAAGAGTCGGAAGCTAGAAGACAAGAAGACTTGGAGATGTTTCAGAAATTAGTTGAAAGTCTAGAAGAAAAGAGAAATAAAGAGAAGGAGGAAGAAGATAAAAAGCGTAGAGGAGAATTACAGGAGGAAATGGGGAAAATAACTGTAAAGTTAAAAGAATATGTTAGTGAAGCTGTAGAACCTTTAAGATCTTAGCAAAGTGAAATCATTAAACAAATGGGTTCTTACTTGGAGCTGGCCCAAGCTTTAGCTGAGAGAGAAAAGAATAGTGAACTTCATGAGGAGAAGGTGAGAAATATTGAAAACACAGTAGAGTCCATTCAAGCTTCTGTTCAAGTGTTAAATGACAGAACTGAAGTCATGGAAAGAGAAGTCCAAAAACAGCATGAAGTTATTGAGGTTGCCGCTTCCACTCTTCGGGATGAAGTTGAGAGGACAACTGTAGATAAGATTAAAAATCTTCAAGTACAAAATCAGAAACTGGAAGTAAGCTTAAGGCGGGAATTACAAGAACAAACTGGGCTATTTGTTAGAAGAGTGGACGACTTGCAGGCGCAGTTCCAAAATTTAAAAATTCCACCTGAGCTTACTCATGGGATAAGTTCTCCTATTGTGACTCCAGATAGAAGCTTAAATCCCGAAGCAGAATCTTTTGAATTTCCAGCTACAGTGCGAAACCCCTTCTGTGTTACAGATAAAGACCGACTAGAACGGAGAAAGAGACCTCGTGATGGTGATAGTTCAGATGAATTCCCTCCAAGGCGAAAGTCGCACTTTAAGATGCCCAGAATGACAGATATCGCTCATATACCTAAATTTAAAGGCGATATAGAAGCACAATCTGCTGAGAAATATCTCCGAGAGCTCAATGTTAGCTTCGAGCTCATGCAGGTACCAGAACACTATCGGCTTGAATTACTTCCCCGAGTTTTTACTGGAAAGGCAGAACATTGGTTAGCCGGCAACATGGATAACTTTGTTGATTATACAGATTTCTGTGATAGGTTCAGAGAAGTGTTTGCCTCTAAGAAAGCTAAGCAAAGGCAATTGGCGGCTGTCAGAAATCGAAAGTATTCTCGATTGGTGTATGAAAACATGGAGAGCTTTGCTTGGAGTGTTTACGCTGCATACAGGAATCTGGCGGAGAATTTCAGTGAAAGTGAAGTTCTTAACTTAATTATTGGACAATTGTCTTATCGGATGAGAAGCCTTTGTCTAGCCCATGCTCCTAGGACAGTGTATGAACTAACTCAGTTTTTGAAAGACTTTGACATCTACGATGAACCAGAGCCTTGGAAAAACAAAGAGGATTCACGAGTAAAGGAAGTTAATGGAGCTAAAAATTTTTAAAGTAAGAAACATCGAATCTAGACCTACTGGAAGGGAAGACACTAATGGTAGGCCTTGGAGATATAATAGAGGGGGTGCACGATATGGTAATACTCGAAATGTTGGTCAGAGAAATGCTTTCCTAAGAAACCGTAACCAAGGTAGGAGGTCACCAGGACCTAGAGAAAATAACCAAAATTCTGATGTTCCTAATTCTACTAGACCAAATCCTCCTCGAAACTTGGAAAGGCCTCCTGAGATAAGAGATGACCTGACATCTGAACAGGAGGAAGCTATTGATACGGCTCGTGAGTTCCATCAGAATCAAAGGTCCCAATATTGTCAAACAAACTAGGACCTTGTCTTCTTGCTTCGTTCCCATTTAGGCAAGGGGCTTCGAAGGAGCGACTAATTTCAACTACAAGAGATGTTCAAGAGTTACAAGTTAATTTCCAGTTAACAGAAACAGAAGAAAGTTGGTTACAACAAGAGTTGAAATCTGCACGTGAGTCCAGAACTAAATACAGATCTCCTATTATTCAGGCCAAACTAATAGACATTTTTGTGAATTGTGTTATTGACACAGGTAGTGAGTGCTCAATCCTTAGTCATTCGGTGTGGACTCAGTTAGTGGAAAAAGTTCCAGGCATACGAATTCAAAAAGTACCAGAGGTAAGGTTAGTTGATTTCTCTGGAAGTCACAGGAAACGAGTTTATGGAAGTCGTAGTGTTGAATTGGAAATTGGTGGAATGAATTTCAGCACAGAAGTGTTTATCCTGAGAGGTTTCGGAACGGACCTTCTATTAGGAATGCCTTTTCTTAAGCAGCATGAAGCTGAGATTAGCTTCAAAGATAATAAAGTTATTTTATACTTCGGAAGGACTCCTGAACATGAAGAGGGAAATCCCTTAAATATAGATATAGTACGCTACGTCCAAAGAATCCAAGAAGAGGATGATGAATGGATGAATAGCCCTGAGGACCTCAAAGAGAAGGTCGAAGCTATAAATATATTGAATGATTCCCAAAAGCAGGGGTTGTTTGAAGTGTTGCTACGCTATTTAGAGGTATTTTCTGAAAGACCAGGAACGATGGAAACTGCTGAATGTGAAATTATGTTGAAAACTTCTGAACCTGTCCACCGGGCTCCATATCCGGTACCACTTTCCAAGAGAAAGCCTTTGGAAAAAGAATTAAATCTATGGAAGACGTGGAATATCATTCAACCTTCCGTCTCTCCCTACCTGAATCCTTTACTGGTTGTCGACAAGCCTGACGGAAGCGTAAGACCGTGTTTAGATTTTCGGCAGCTCAATGCTATCATGATTATACCAAAAAGTTCAGTTCAACCCATTGACGAGAGTCTTCAAAGATTCAAAGGTTCTCGATATTTTACCAGTTTGGACCTGTCCTCTGGATATCTACAAATTCCTTTAAAACCTGAGTGTAGAAAGTATACTGCCTTTTCTTATAAAGGTCGGCAGTACGAATTTTTGAAGATGCCTTATGGCCTGTCTAATGCTGTTTCAACTTTTGTTTCGGTAATGCATAAAGTTTTTGGCCCCGAGACTGAAGAATATCTAACTGTATACATTGATGATCTTCTAATTTTTGATGCAGACTTTCAATCTCATTTGAGGCATATTGAAAAGGTTCCCCATAGATTGGAAGAAGTGGGTCTCAAAGTTAAATTAAGAAAATGTGATTTCGTAAAGGGAGAACTAGTATATCTCGGACATCTCATCTCTGGAGACACAATTAAGGTAGATCCCAAGAAAAACGAAGCCATCCTTAAGTTCCCTCAACCTAAATGTAAAAAAGACGTTAGAAAATTTTTGGGATTGGCTAACTGGCGAAGGAAGTTTATTAAAAACTTTTCGGCAAAGACAGAACCACTAGTGAAGCTATTATCCAAGGCTTGTACATGGACTTGGAATCAAGATCAAGAAACAGCTTTTAACCAGCTCAAAGAAGAATTAGTTGGTGCCTCAGCCTTAGCTCAACCTAATCTGAACCAAGAATTTTGCATTCAGAGTGATGCCTCTACTAAAGGTCTTGGTTGCATACTGTTTCAAGAAGAAGGAAGTGAAAAAGCCATCATCCAATATGCTAGCCGAAAGCTAAAGGATAATGAGATGCACTATTCTATTCACGAGTTAGAATGCTTGGCAATATTATTTGGTGTAAATAAATTTGAAATTTATTTAAAAGGAATACACTTTAAAATCTACACAGATCATAGAGGTCTAATTTGGCTACAAAATTCCAAGAACTGGAACTGTCGCCTTACTAGGTGGTCATTAAAATTACAATCTTACTCTTTCGAAATAATTTACATTAAAGGAAAGGATAATGTAATTCCCGATGTACTCAGTAGGTATCCAGCAGAGGATAACCATATAGAAGAGAATCCCAAGTTTTTTCATGTAAATTACATATGGCAAGAACGAGAAGAGCTAGAGAATACTGAGAATTGGACCAAAGCACAAGAAACTGATAATTTTTGTCAGCCTATCATTAAGCTTCTAAACCAAAACTCCCAAGAAGACTCTCCTTTAGAGGCCAAGTTGCGAAAATTATACCAAGTTCATGGGAACTTATTGTTCAGAAAGACTTCTGGTGACGAAATTTCGTGGAAATTATGTGTTCCTGAGCAATTTAAAACCAAAGTTATAAAAGACAACCATGATGAGCAAGGACATTTTGGGTTGGGAAAAACTCTTAAAAGGGTTAAACTCCGATATTTTTGGCCAAAGTTAAAGCAAGATATATCTAGGCATATCAGAGACTGTCTTACTTGTGCTAAAACTAAAATGGATAAGTTGGGCATTCTTAAGGAAAAACTCCACATTAGTCAAAAGGATCCTCATGAACTATTGTCAATTGATTTAATAGGTCAATTACCTATCTCACAAGGTTATCAGTATATACTATCCCTTGTGGATGTAGGTACCAAGTTCGTATCAGTTTATCCATTACGTCGTGGAACTGCCAGAGAAGTAGTAAATGTAATGGAAAGAGGTTTCTTTACACATTTCCCTAAAGTAAAAGCCATCTTATCCGACAGAGGGACTCAGTTTACGTCACACATATGGAAGGAATACCTTGACGGCAAGCAAATCAAATATTTCTTTACTACAGCTTACCACCCCAGTAGTAACTCCATA
The DNA here is from genome assembly GCF_977018435.1 of Lepisma saccharinum. Taxonomy (NCBI): domain Eukaryota; kingdom Metazoa; phylum Arthropoda; class Insecta; order Zygentoma; family Lepismatidae; genus Lepisma; species Lepisma saccharinum. The sequence continues at coordinate 63,143,692 of NC_139245.1, read as the reverse complement.
GAGAGAATGAACCAAGAAATAGTCAGACTGCTTAGACTGTTTTGCCATAGTGAACATCAGCGTTGGTCAAAACATTTAACAGACATTTCATGGTTGCTGAACAATTCTGTGTCGGAAGTTACTGGATATGCTCCTTCGGAATTATTCTTTAACCGACCGGTGCCCAATGAAGTGCTGGACCATTTCACCTGGCCCAATGACGAAGCTGACGCCCAAATTACCAATTGGAACCAAAAGTTATTCCTCGCTAAGACCCGTGAGAGAAGAAAGTGTGAAAAACGCAAGTTTAAAACTAAAGGACATGCCCGGGAATTACGCGAAAATGACTTAGTGTTAGTGAGGAATCACAAGCTTAGCTCTAGAAAGACTAGAACTATAGCTAAGCTTTTCTAGGTGTTCATCGGCCCTTTCATTGCCACTGACCTTCGAAACAACACTGCCTTGCTGGTTCATCCCAAGACGAAGCAAAGTGTGGATCGAGTGAACTTCGATAATCTGCGCCTATTTCAGTGTTCCCCCGGACGGAGAAGTGAAATATTAGGGGAGATCAATGTGTGTTAAGTGTTCAAAAATTTTTCAGAAATTTTGAATTTGAATTAAGAACTTGAACTTAAAATTTCTTCAAAATTTTTCCCCAGGAGAGGGGCATTTGTAATGATCCTGAGAGATCATTCTCATTAGTAACGCTAATGTTTATTTACTCGGTGTATATGTAACCCTTGTTATTAGGTTCAAAGTTATTTTATTTACTTGTTCAATGTTACATGTGTTAATATCTGCTTTGATAATTGTGTTTATCAGTAGTGATTTATTATTATTCTCTTAATAAGGCCCTGCGTGGTCGCAAAGAATATGTAATATTTCTTATAATTGTATATTAACGTTTAGCACACGTTCAATATTATAATATGTATTTATCGTTTGTGCCTTGAGCACGTAGTTCAATCGTCTTCCGTAGAGATGGCCTTGCCTGCTCTAGCACGGTTCCACGTAGTTCGCGTGAACGGCGCTAGAGGCGCTACCTGAACCGAGGCTATATAACCAGCCGCGGAGCAGATTTTCTTCAGTTGGTTTTCAGGTCGGCTCGCGATAAGATCTCTCTTACCAACTGACCCGGAAGAAAGGAGCACTCCGCTCTTGCGAGAGACCAAGCTTCTTAAAGAAGGAAGGAAGGAAGGTGCACTCCGCTCTTGCGAGAGGCCAAGCACCTGAGAAAAGCCGCACTCCGCCTTCCAGCGAGAGAGGTTGAACTCTGCCTTTGGCAAGAGATACCCACTCCACTTTCGAGTGAGAGATACCCACTCCGCTTATTGGCGAGAGAGAAAAACTCCACTTTCGAGTGAGAGATCCCGCTCCGCTTGTTGCGAGAGGTTTCCTCCCCCTATCAACCTGCGGTATCCCGCCAGGGTAGAGTGGCGTGGGGTTTCTAGGCAACCGCCCAGAAGGTAAATTACAGGTCAGTAAAATACTACGGTTATCGTGAGTGTGACCCTAATAGATGCCCCTTTGTTCCCCGAAAGCCAACAGTTCCCTGTAAAAGCCTGCAGCTATAGAAGTCGGCGCTAGCAAAGGACTGCACTTCCTGACGTGTGTTGGAGCTAAGGATACGACCCCAGAGGACAGCAGCAGCAGTGTATCTGTTCCCAGTTTACGGCAGTTTGCAGAAGCCATTCTCCCCCCCATTGTGTGGCAATATATTGGCCAAGTGAGTGTAATATCCTACACGGGCGTGTGCTAACTTACAGCGTTTATAGTTGCATAAGTGTATCCAGCTACATTCATTAAACTTCTCTCTAACGTTGGAAAGTGTACTTATTCCCGAACCCTGAGTGAAATAGAGTCTCATACCACCGCTGGAGAAAAGGTTAGCATAATGGGCATAACTTTGCAGAGCGTATGGTGCTACTGATTGGTCGTTGCGAAGTTAGTAGACTTGCATCCAGCTGACGTGCTCGTGTAGGTGTAGTAGGCACTTTTCTCGAGCAGGACGTTGCAAGTACCCCGGAACACCTGGATTGTGGGAACTGATGACTAGGAAAAGGCCTGGCAGCTATACAGATCAAGATTATGAATATTACAAAGAAATATTAAAAAAATCAGATGCTCTATACCAGAACAATGATCCCACACAAAAAAGAGTCAAGTCGAGCAGTGGAGCAAAATACAACAATTTAATCAAGCCCATATGGTCACAGATCAAGACTGGCAGCGGAATCAAACAATACAACACCCTGCCTAAAGAATTTGTGTGGGTTGATGATGTAAGGAAACTTGTAGACAGGTTATTGGTGATAGCTGGGGAGGAAAATGCTGGGAACCACAATTTTTACAATGAAAAAGTTGGAATTATGGACATGATAAGCACAAAATTGTCTAATTTTATAGTGAATGACACTAAGGGGATTGGGTATCTCATAAAAATTATTAATACTCCACCACCTAAATTTTGGAATATTTCTGAGGGTCGGGGCTTGGTTAATGACATTATAAACAAGCTGCCATTTGAACTACACATTCCAGGCTATCAATATTGTGGTCCCGATACAAAATTGGACCATAGATTAAACAGAGGTGATCCTGGTGTTAATCCCCTAGATGCTGCTTGTAGAGACCATGACATAGCATACAACACACATTCTGATCTTGACAAGAGACATGTTGCAGACAAGAAATTAGAAGAGGCTGCATTTGGTAGACTTGTAAGCAAAGATGCTTCTTTAAGTGAAAAAATAGCAGCATTGGGGACCACCATAGCTATGAGCATCAAACAAAAATTGGGGTGGGGGTTGTGAATATATATATAATAAACCTACAATGAAGGCCAAGGGTGTTATGTATCAAATACCTTATGCAGGTCTCAAATCTCTTAAAACTATTGACAGCCTTTTGACCAAAAAGCAGCGCAAGAAAAAAAGCTCTTGTCTTGCAAAGGGGCATGGTATGAAATTGTTGCTTAGTACCCCCCAATTAAAAAAATTACAGCAATCAAGCAAAAAATCACATGTGGGGGGGAATTATATTTACCATCCCTGCCATCTTAGCTGCTCTCGGGGCAGTTGGGAGCTTGGCCGGGGGATCAGCTGCCATAGCAAAAACAGTAATAGATGCCAAGAAAAATAGGGCAGAATTAGATGAGCAGAGGCGCCATAACCTGGCCATTGAGAAACAAGGCAAAGGTGTTAAGAGAGCCATGAATAAGTTTAAAAAAAACAAGAGCCGCTTACAAACCAAGATATTGAAGCTTTAATCAAGCCACTGGGCATCAAACATTTTAGAGGTGTGTACATGTCTGATTCTTTACCAGAACAACCACTCAACAAAGAGTGTGGCATTGTTAATTTGGATAAGTACAAAAATCAGGGCACTCACTGGATCTGTTATCTTAAATATTTAAAAAATGAGGCATTTGTGTTTGATTCATTTGGAGGTGTTCCACCTGAAAATTTAATAAAATATCTAAATTCATCTAATCTTTATTACAATAATGCCCGTGTTCAAAACTTCAAAGATGTTAATTGCGGACATTTGTGTTTATCTGTTCTTAGATATATGTCTCAAATAAATAAACCATCAATTGAAGATTTTCAAAAAGCCTTGTGGTATCTGAAACATCATGGGGGTATTCCATCTCACCAGCCAAAATTCAATATTGAAACTCAAATTACATGATGACATAGTGTATCCCAAAACAATAGCTCTCAGAGCATTTTACGGCATGTACTTGATCCCTAATATTACACACCACAACAACAAAATTGCAGTTGGGGATCAAAAAATTGTCATCACTCCAGGGCAATATAATCTATCCACTCTAAATGCTCAATTACCCAGAGGTGTAGTGTTAAGTCAAAATTCTGTCACTCACAGAGTAGAAATTGTATCTGCTACAGAAACAGTGGATCTGGGTACTATAGGAGAGCTGTTAGGCTTTGAGAACAACACAAAACTTGAACCAGCAATCAAACACACTGCTATGAATATACCTAAATTCTTAGCCATTGAGACTCTGAATATTCACTGTAATGTGGCTGAGGGTATGATCACCAAATCAAATGGCATAGGCACTCACAAACAAACTGGCATCATTGCAACATTCAAACCTAATTCTGAATTTATGGAGCCCATCATCTACAATCCATCCCCAACATTATATTTTCCTGTGTGCCATAATAGAATAGGTTATATTGAATTGATGGTCACTAATGAAAAAGAAGAATTAGTTGATTTTGCTGGAGCCACAACAACTGCAATCATAGAGATTAATATTTAAATAAAAATATATACAAGAAAAAATGGAAAATATTGAGAGTTATGAGCTACAATCAATCCCCCCAAACAGGAGGACATTTGCAAATTTAAATCAACCCAACACAGAGATTGAGGTTGATCTTGATGTAGGGGATGGCTTTATACACCCCCACAGAGCAGATCTATACATCAAATTTGATGTTGTAAAGCTCGATGGTACAGATTATCCAGCAAATTCAAATATAAGATTGGTGGACAATTTTGTGCCGCATCTATTCTCTGAAATTGAGATCAGAAAGCATGGTGTTGTTATAAACAGAGTAGATTATCCGGGTATTACCTCCACAGCTTTGGCCACACTAAAATTATCCAAAACCGAGGCTTCTTACTACAAAATAGGTGGATTTGAGGCTGGTGATAAGATATTATCTAAGAACCACACAGTGCTGTTCCCCATGCGCCTGTTGCCAGGATTCTTCTCAGATTACAAAGATATTATGTGGAAGGGTGGTTTAAGAATCACATTTAGAAGAGCTGCAAATGATAACAATGCTTTGATGAGGTACAGCACATTAAACTCTACAGGGGAAGCTCTGCCTAATACCCTACCTGATGAGGGCAAGTGCATTATTCAGACTATGGAGTTAAGAATCCCGGTTGTTGAATATGAGGCCAGTTATGCTCTTAAATACAAAGCTGATATAATAAAAAATCCACAAATTCCTCTACAATTTTATACATATCAATGTGTACAGAAGCCCGCAACTGGTACCTATTATGAGTTTGATGCTACAAATTCATTCTCCAGCATACAATACAACATGCCTGATTTTGTGGTGGTATTGTTTCAGACTGGAAGACACAATAATCAAGAAAAAAATTCAAGTAAATTTGATAACTGCAACATCAAGAACATATATCTTAAAAATGGCAGAAATGAGGTATTTCCTAGAGAAAATTATAATTTAGACATGTCCAAGGATGATTTCCTCAAATTATATGAGGCATTTTCTTCCTTCAAAAGGGTCACTACTGGCAATACTGACATGTATTACACACCAGATGAATTCAAAGCACAGAGACCCATGTTTGTAATTAACACTTCAAAAAGGAAACAAGTTGTGGTGAATGACAGGACAAATATTAAAATTATCTGTGAATTCCATGAGGCATTACCTGATGACACCATATGTAGTGTTATTCTCATAGGTGAAAAATCATATGTTTATGATGTAAGAAATGAGAGAGTCACGGAACAATTCTAGATGGCCGATTCAAACATAGAAGCCCTTTGATTATAAAACAATAATACCAACATTTTGCCGTCAGGAAAATTTATATATATTACTTACCCAAATTTTATAGCACCTCTGCTTGTGGCAGAAAAGCTTTTATATATATTACCTACCCAAATTTAACAGCACATCTGCCAAAAGCTTAAATACAGAAATATTGCAATGTTTTGTAAGTTACAGACTTGGGCTTATATTATTGCGACAAGACCAAACCTAAATGCAATTCAGTTTGCATGACAATATCCAAGAAGCCAATATAATTATTACTAGGAATTTCCTCAATATGATGGATGGCAAGTAATTTTCCCTGAAAGGGGCACAGTGTAGATAAGAATTTCTCTTTGAGTCCCATGACAAATGACATGTAATTTCCCTCGGAAAAGGCACAGTGCAGGTTATGCCAACAGATATAATCTCCCAGGCATACAGAAAAAAGGCAATATTCATTTTACTAATTTCTCTTTGATGATGGATAATATGTTATTTCTCTCTGAAAAGACACAATACAGATTATATCTGCTGCCATACAAGAAATATAATCTCCCAGGCATGCAATAATTTATTGCTGGCCGAAACATGGGACTGATCAAAAGATTATAAAAAACATGGAAGCAATTAATTATGTTTGTTCGCCCCTCTCTCATTGTATTGATCAGGCAATTTTGCCTGCATAAAAATATAACAGCAGTTAATGGCTGAGCTGGTGCTTTTATACCCAAACAACAGCAATAACTAGGCTTGGGTGATTCCCAATATAAAATAATTTTGCAAGGCAACAATATTAACACTTTGCAATCAGGGGAGGCTTCATATTTTATCAGGACTCAAACCCGAGCCCCTTGTTTACAAGGCAACAATATTAACACTTTGCCATCAGGGGAGGCTTCACATTTTACCAGGATTCAAACCCGAGCCTCCCGATTACAAGACAATAAAAACCATGCACTACACTCCACTAGGTTCTAAGACCCAGTACCTATGAGCTTTATATCAATTCAAGATTCCTGGGATTTTGACAGAAAAAACACACTATAAACAATAAGATCATATGGGAACTTGGCATTGTTTTAAGTATAGGCAAATCTGTCTGAGGGGCTTCATCCTTTCTACACTAGAATCCAGAATTTCTTAAAAATCAGAGCATATCATACCTGAAGAATTGGGGTATAAGCCCCTCTTGGCAATGTTTTAAGTATAGGCAAATCAATCTGAGGGGGCTCATCATTTCACAGGAAATTCCCGAGGGCATTTTTACAAAAATCTTGGATTAGACAGGGTTCCACACTTGAGCAAAAAGCTCATATGCTCATGTTGAGCTAGTTTTAAGTATAGACAAATCTGCCAGAGGGGGGTTCATCATTTCTCGTGCTGGTAATACAGTCAATACAACTACTCAGATATAAACCTCACACATTCGTTAATATTTTGTCCATACTTTCTTGTAAAGTGCATGTCTTTGAGAGGAATGTGAAAGTTATAAAATGTTTCCCGGGTTTTTCATGACTACAAAAACTGGAAAGGGATTTGATACAAAGTACATATCTATAAAATTGAATTGATGCGTTGGGGAGCTCTAAACTCAATAATATAATAATATTTTGTCCATGTATTCATATGAATTAGTACATTGATGTAAAAAATCCAAAATTTGAAAACTTATTTTCGGGTTTTCCGTAATGGTACAAAAATAATAGAGGGGCTTACTGGAAAGTACTCATTCTAGACATTTTATTCAGACATTAAGCAGACAAAGACCTCACACATTCGATAAAATTTTGTCCACTTTTTTCCGTGAATTGCTGCCTCTAATAAATACAAATTTAATTATTTTTTTTATATAAGAACGGTATAAAAATCGGATATCCACTTATTTCAAAGTAGTGTGTATAAAGTTTAATTTTTTTTAAAAATAGTACAAAAATAGCATAATATTCTTCGATGCAACTCGAGACAGTACAAAAATATATGGTTGCAATGTACAAATTATCCCGCCTTTTGTTCTGGCTGTTTCTGATGTGTACAAAATGTTTAAAGTGTGGTACAAAATGGTACATAAATAGTACAATATTTTGATGTGGATAACTTAGCCGAAACCGATGATGACGTTGAGACGTTACTCTGAAACCCCAAAATTGATTTTTGATTTTCGACGATAATTGAGTGGTACAAAAATTATTTTTAGCATTTTTGAGTAGTACAATAATAGTACAATATTTGGCAAATCAGCTTTCGTTGGTACAAAAGCATGGGGTTACAAAGTAACGGACCCCCTGCCACCTCACTGCGTGGAATGAATTGAATGATCCCTGCTCCCCTTTATCTCTTCAAGACCAAAAGTGGTGCTCGTAAATACAGGTGTGTGGTACAGGTAAATACATGTAAGAGTTACAGGTAAAGACACGTGTGTAAGTGTGCTAATGGACATCTTTGTGTTGTGATTATAATAAACATTATACATATATATAAACCTGGTATAACCTTTCTTTACACCCAGCAAGCCCCGAGATAATTCTGAGTCCATGTTCTACGACTGGTAAGTAGTTAGCACGTATGGGTACACTTTTGCCATCCTCCTAATTAGAAGTGCTTAGAGTGTGGTAATTGTGTGAAGAAGAGGGTGAGGATGTTGCAAAGGAAAGTAAAGGAATCCATAATATTAAGGAGAATTTAATGTAACGCTGCTAGTTTTACTCGCAGACGCATTGGGACTTGCTCGTGATGAAGAATCTGAAAGTTCACACGTATAGGTCAAGGACACACCTAAATACAGATCACAACCTTTGGAGTTTAGTGACAACAAAGAAAGTATATATGAGTACCTGCCAGTAAGTAATCCAAACGATCAGAGTGGATATAAGTTCATCCGAGAGAAGGAAGTCTGTCTGGAGAAGGAAGTCCATGCAAAGAAGAAAGGACGATTCTAGACCACCAGAATAATTAGAAAAGTGCAGCTATACGATAGTGAAGGAATACGAAAATTGGACCCATGCGAATATTTCAAAGAATGTGATAAACATAATTATTGGACATATAAATATTTTAAAGAAAAGCGATATTTTAAATATTGAATGTATATAGATATTTTAGAAAGATTGTTAAATCGATGTATATATATATATATATATAACAAGATGATGTTAATATAACCAAGTAATGTAAAAGAAATGAAATAACACAATCTACTTGTTGTCTCCAATGGAAGATATCCTCGGTTGAACAGTTATCGGCTTTTAAAAATGTGAAGTGATGCATTGTTTACATCCCACTCAGTCGTGACCTAGAGCTCACCTATGATTGGTTATGCTACGTGAAATGCTAGGGAAATTAGGACCGATCATCTTAACGTGAAAATGTAATGGGTTATGCAATATCATCAAAATGCAATAAGGTTTCTTCAGTTTATCTGGCAAAATTAGATCATTGCAGAAATGTTAAGAAAAATGTCAAAGAAAATAATTTCATGTAAAGCATGCCTTAATATCCAAACTTATCCTACACAATTAGTGTTACCACATGCTCTCTTTTTCCTGGACACGTCCTACATCCGTAGCCTTACATCCAATGTCACATAATTTGAATTAAGAAAATGTGTGTCTCAGTCGGACAAATTTAAATCATGCAAAGAACAAATCTATGGACTACACTTCTAAACTGAATAGTGAAATTAATTTTGATTGAAACACTGGAATTGCTGGTTTGAAATTTTAAGATGAAGGGAAGAATTGGACAGAATATCACCTCACTTCAGATATCTAAAACCATGAAGTGAGATAGTCTAGGCCTAGGAACTCATCATATCCCACTGTTTACAAGCTACGTTATATTATCTGCTGAATATTTGTTTGCCACTCCAGGTCATAATGCAAAGTTGAGGAAGTATTTTTATTAATACAACACAATGGACTCTTGAGAGGAATAAATTTTCATAGATTCTGTAAAAGGTGTGGTACTGGTTCAGTTTAATTTCAAAGAGTTTCTTCAGGATTTCACAAACATTTTTTGACCAAACCTGAAAATCTGAGAAAAAATTGGCTTCTCTGAGAAATACAACTTAAAAAAGATGTACTAAGAAGTGTATTGAATTCAATTTTTTGAATATTTAGGTAAAATAAACGTAATATTTTAAAGAAATGAAATGTGTCAATTTTACATTGATAGTGAACATTTTCTATAAATGTGTATTTTTACTACATGATATGTCCCATACTTTGACTAAAAGCCCTACATTTTGAGATAGCATGTCCTACTTTTACCTTATAGTGATCTGGTAACCCCACACACCTATGCTCTAAAATCTACCAGAATATCATTTCGTCAGCAGAAATTGTAGTATTCACTAAAAACATAGAACATTTAGAATTATTATTTGCACACAGAGCAGAGCACTATAGAACAGAAGGGGAAGGAAGCAGATGCAGAGGTAAACAGGCTAGTGAAAAAAGTTTGTAAAGCATAAAAGTCGCGAAACATTGTGAAATGAAAGTATTAGCACTTCTTTTATAATATGTATTTTCAGTTTGCAAAGATATAATTGTAAAAATTGTCTTTCTTGCTCGCTTTGATCACAGTGCAGTCATTTATTTAAAAGTCACATCAAATCTATACATACTATCTACTTCAAAACAATTCTTCTTGAGTGTTGCATTACCAACTCTCTGTATACTGTAAAAAATTGTACTTGTTACACGCAAATGCAACACACTGTAAACTACTCAATAAACAGAGAATAAATAATGCCAGGTGTGCACTTGGAAATCAAAGAACTATTTTGTATTAAGTCTTGCTACAGCTCAGAAAATTCAGATTGTTACTGCAGAGCATTGGTTCTTAAACTTCTCAATCCATAGAGCCCTTTTCACCAGGGTTGACAAAATTTGTTTTATTTAAACAGAACAAAACCGTTTTTTTGCTTAAACATGTTGTAATCAAGAACAAAAAAAAAAAGAAATAAAACATAATGTCTAAAAGACTCATTTTCTAAGAATAGTGATTAATAGGGCTAGGATATTTGGTTTGCTGTATTTTACTTCGCTTTTCTTGCCACTTTAGGCTAATTTGCGAAGATGGGGATGAGTGATGAATGGACACTCACAAACATCCATGCCCAGGCCATGATTCGAACCGGGCTCCTGGCATCATAGCATGAATTGCTAACCACTCCACCACGTCGGCCGGCTAATAGGGCTAGGATTTTCATGATTTAGCATATTTTCTTTCGTGATGTGTTCCCTAAATATATAGAAATTCATATTGTAAAGAAGTTAAATGAATTGAGCTTCTTAAGGGCATATTTGGCCACTTCTACGTAATAGAATACATTTTGATGGATTTTTGGTCATATTCAGTATATTTTTAGTTCTTCAAGAAATATACAGTCATTTTTTAAGTGAATTCGTTCTTCCATGTTCACTCGACGTTTTTTTTTATTTTTTTGTATTGCAGCAAAATCTTTTCATTTTTATTGGGAAATTTACAGAAAGTATTCATTGTACCAACTCAGGACCCATAAAGTGAACCAAAAATAGTAGGTATGTCAAAATACTTCAGCATATGTTAGACATTGATGTTTGAAAACAGTTTAGTTATAAGGGCATATTTTTCAAATTATAGTGCATATTTTGTAAAATTTTAGGTCATTCAAGAATATTTGATTTTGCATATTTTGGTGATTTTTAGGTCATAAAAATCCTAGCCTTGGTGATTAATAATAAATGTGTTGATCATCCAAGGACTGTATTTCACTTCACTCTCTTCTTAAAATACTGGCCAACATTACTCTTAAATTTTTCATGTAAGCTGTTCAAGAAAATAAAATAATCCACAGTTCCCAAGTCTCACTCTATCTACATGGCAGCTAGCTACTCTGTTCTCTGAAATACGAATTTTGTTGTGACTGCAACAAAATATTGGCTTAAATAACTATGTACAATATGTTAAGTGGGAAACAAAACAGTTTCATCCATATATTATTCGATTTTTAAAATGCTTTAATTAAACACATGAAAAAATAGCCAAGTATTTTAAGATTGGCCCATGGGTACATATTACAATATTTCTTAACTGAATATACATTTTCAACCATTGATGTATGTTCACAATAAACAAAATGATACAGGTGGAATGAAAAGACAAAGTTGCATCACACACAAATAACCGCAACTATCAAATGTCAAGTACCAAATGTTTTAAATGTTGAAAACAAGTTGTTCCAAACACTTTTCTATTAAACATACCAACCCTACTTTTCACCCAAGGACAAGGCTGTAGAGCTATTTTTGTTTCCATGCCCCTCAGAGCGCAAAAATGTATTTTTACGGACAATGAGAATTCAGGAATTGAGTTTCCGAGAAATATTGGTTTTATAATGGAATCACAAGAAAAAGATCTTATCTCATCGCACTCGCAGGTGTAGGGGAAAGCAGAGGGGAGGGGCTTCAGTGTGATCCGAGCCAGCATTGCCAAGCCTATTGATTTCTCAGGAGATTTCCTTAATAAACTGATACCATGGAACTTTAAAGCATGCGAGTGTTAATAACAAGAAATTTGCTGAGAAAGGAGTGGATAGTTGAACTACAAAGGAAATAATGCACCCCCTTCCCCATAGTTGCTTGGAACTTTCGTCGGCTTGAAAATAATAAATTTTCTTCAAAATTATACAGAGGCATTGACGTCTGGAAGAGGGTGTAAGGATGAATAACATACCTCCCACACCTTTGGAAAATGCTAAAAGTATATATTATTTCAGTCACAGTAATTTACATCAATTATTATAATGGCGATGCAGGAGCGTGATAATTTCAAACTCAAGTGATGTTTTCTGAGGTGGACAACACACTTACGGGGTAATATGCCAAATTTATCCCCCCCCCCCCCGAAAAAAACTTGCTTGCCATTGGTGGAAAAATTCTGTGGACATCAATGGGTGCCTCCAGGATCGCTCAACATAGTAGCAAAAGTTGACCTGCTACGTCACACTGTTTTTTGGCTATTCCTGGATGCAAGTGTTGAGAAGTAGCGACTTACACAGCTGATAACAATTGAACAGAGAAATGGCAGAGCGTGATATGTTGTTGGATATGATCCCACTGTTCATGGATTATGAATCTGATGATGATAAATATGGATGCAGTTTTAAATGCAGCTATAGAACTTACGGAACCAGTAGAAGGTGAAATTATTGCAGGACCAAGAAGACAGCCTCCTAGAAAGCAAAACTCCTTCGAAGAAACAGTTCCCTTGTACAACGTGGATGAGTTCACAAGCCATTTTAGAATGACTAGACAAACCATGGAGGTAAGTTTTACATTATTTTATTTTTATTATTGATAATAATTAGTATAACATAATAATTTTTGTAACCTCACTATGTTAGTGATCATTGGAAAAGTAAAGACTAACGCCTCCTTGATGGCTCAGAATTAATGACGTGCCTTGTAATTGAGGGGGTACCGGATTCAATACCCGGTGGAGGCAAATAGTGGTTCGAATTCCACTTTAAACTGTAGTTCGAATTCCAATTAACCTAACTGTGTATAAAGTGTGCGTAAAGCAACAATCCAAATTCATTGCAGTAACGGTGATGCCTTCAATTTAGACGATCCCGAGTATGATTCCCATTTGACATATATTGCATAGTTGATTTTGCCTACTTACAGATAGAATACTCTAAAAATAATTGTACGTTTTAAAGTTCGATGTAGAAGATGTGCAGATCTAACGAAACATACAATGGGGTAAAATGTCATATTCCTAATTTGACAAGTCTTTCTCCAAAATAATAATAATCATGGAGGAGTGACATTGAGGGTAAAAAGGTTGTCGCCAATTTTATTTACATATCTATTCTATGATTTTAAATTAGTATTTGTGTGTGTATAGGAGTACAAGCTCAACACAACACTGAACTTTTGTGCGAGTGTGTGTGACCTTATCGGATGTAAACCTGAGCTATGATTAAATGTTAAGTATCCCCGAAACATCTGAAATTAATTTATTTTCTTCTTTTTCACATTGGTACTCACGTATTCTGCATTCCTAAAGGATTCTTGAAGATGCCATTTCGTTTTTTTTCACACAAATAATCTCAATTTTCGACATATCGAGTAATTCTTGTTTGTTCCTTTTCGTTTGCGTTACAAGCAATATGGCGGAGAAATCTTGACTAGCGTTGTCGATGATCAGTGGTTATGCAGTGTTGCAACCTTCTTCATCGAAAATTACCTACTTTTGTGTTACTGATTTTGTATTTTTTTCAAGGTTCGAAAACCCCAAGAACCATGCATGGATAGCCTCATGAACCATTCATAAATAGCCCCACGAACCATTCATAAATAGCTCCACAAACCATGCATGGATAGCCCCACGAACCATTCATGGATAACCCCACGAACCATTCATAAATAGCCCCACGAACCATGCATGGCAAGGTTAGGTTTGGCAAACAGTTAAAATTGTAGTCTTCAAAATTGTTAAAAACATTCATATATAGCCCCATGAACCATGCACGGATAGCCCCACGAACCATTCATAAATTGCACCACGAACCATGCACGGCAAGGTAAGGTTAGGCATATTGTCATGTTCTTGCAAAAAAAAACAGCGTGGCTGGAAACACTGACCAGGGGTTACGTCATCGAGCGCACGCAGCACTTCGTTCATGTATTAGAAGGACATAGAGGCAACAAGTTTTGTGGATCGGAGAGACATTAAACTTCTAAAATACATGATATACCGGCGATATAAATTAAGCGATACGAAAAAACACTTCCACGACCTTTCAAAAGTGTACGGAAAGCGAGTTCGGTAAGTACTTTCTCCTGTAGAAAAAAGAAATGCATTTCGGGAATACTTAAATTTTACCTATGTCATACGATACTCTAAAACTGATAGAGAAGTTAGTTTTGAAAATGTGCTTTTAGAATTGGATCATTATTCGTAAATAGTTTCATGCCATTATTACATTTGAGAATAACATATGAGATTTAAGAACAGAAATGTTGGTCATTGAGCATAAGTTGCAAAATTGTAAACAGTATTATGTTTATAAGTAATCATGTTGTTTTCAGTAATAATGTTTGACTCAATCTCCCAGTGTTCAAATTATGCTTTTCTTTGCAGTCCTTGATAACATCACTGGCTAGGAAGGTTGGAGATAATAAAATGCATGCTGTGCCAGTGGATAAGAAAGTGATGATGACCGTTTGGCTGCTGGCTAAGCAAGAGAATTTCCTTTATGCAGGAGACCGTTTTGGCCTTTCACATAGCACAGCCCACTATATATTTAATTAAGTGTTTGGAGCTATGTGTGACAGAATGAATGAATACATCACATGGCCAGATGCAGCACAGTCGCAAGAAATAGCCACAGTAAGTTCAGATGTGCATAATTTAATTCAGTAATTATAATTTTTTTAAGAAAAAATATATTTTGAAAATACATTTTCATGATTTCTTTTTTCGAATTCTCATAGCAGAAAGACTAATTATCGTAGAATTTTGAAAACCATTGTCACACGAAATTTGAACCTTCCTTAAAGTAATGAGCACTGTTTGTATTTGAAAAAGCTATTTATGTTGAAAGTAAAACTTAAAAATTACCTTTAATAATAATAATAATAATATATCTTTATTGAGCGGGCGAGGTTCAGCGTACGCTGTTCTCCCACCTAACCCTTGTCAGAATACAGTCTACAGTTACAAACGGTATATATATCCCATAAGAAAAGAAGAAAGAAAAACAATAATAATAATAATAATAATACAAACAATAGTAAATAAGTAAGAAAGATGAAAAAAAATGCATGGATAATTTGAAATCAAATAAGAACTGTAAAGATACAATTAATGAGTATATGTATACACAAAAAGAAAAAATACATGAAACTAAATTCTAAATACAATTTTAAGTATATATATGTATATAGGCACACACACATGCACACATAAATGCATATTTGTTAATGTTTGAAGGCTGCAAGAATAGAAATATTTGACATGAAGTAATATCAAATTCTTACATTGACATTATAACATTGTGGGATGTATTTTTATTCGTGTGTGCTTCTAGATTCAAACTGTTTACATAGTAGATAGTCCTTTGCTGTGGATTTAAGAGCATGCAGTGTTGATTGGTTAGTTATTGTTATGGGCAATTTATTCCAGGTTGAAACTGCATTTACCGAGAATGATGATTTGAAGGAGGCGGTACTGTGATGACATGTAAAAAGTTTGTTATGCCCTCGCGTGAAGTGTGAGTGTATTTGAGTGCCTACTTTAAGTTTTCTAAATAGATAATCTGGTTTACTTACTTTCAAAATTTTGTTTATGAAGGTGATATAGTGCAGATGCCTTCTTCTGTCCATTGTTAATATTTTCTTTGTGTTCAAATGAGGCAGGATATGTTCATATTTCCTTATGTTCAATGCAAATCGTATACAAGAATTTTGCATCACCTGAATTTTCCTTTTATCTCTGACTGAGACCCCAGGACCATAAACTACATCACAGTAATCAAAGAGTGACCACAATAAGAGCTCAACGAGCTTCAGTTTAACTTTTTCTGTTAGATAATTTTGAGACCTATATAAATTTCTAAGAATGTAGAATGATTTTCTACACAGTCTATTGATGTGTTCTGTCCAAGTGAGAGAACTATCAATCACCAAACCCAGGTTTTTAGATGTTGTTTTATGCGGTATGCATGTCCCACGTATCTTCAAGACTATGTCGTTATACTTGTCGTTTGTAATTGTTTGTCTGTTCCCCAGTAACATGTATGTGGATTTTTTGGGATTTAATATCAGTGCATTGGAGTCACACCAGGTGGAAATTCTTTTTAATTCATCGTTGAGGACCATAACATCACGTCTAACTGTAATTGGCGTGGTAGGTAGGTATATCTGTGTGTCATCAGCATAGAAATGATATGTACATGTTTGTATTGCTCTCGATAAGTCTGCTGTGTATAAAGTAAACAGTAGTGGCCCCAATATTGATCCCTGAGGCACCCCAGTTTTTATTGGCACAGATTTTGAAAATGATAGTGGAGTGCCAGGCATTTGTACTTTCTGGTGTCTGTCTGTAAGATAAGAGTTGAACCACTTGATTGCTAATGGGCTGAAGTTATAATATCTGAGTTTAGCTAAAAGTAGATCATGCCGTACACTATCGAAGGCTTTGCTGAGGTCTAAGAGGACTAGTATGACTGCACACCGTTCATCCATGAAATGAAGGAAGTCATCTACTACTTTTGTGAGTGCAGTGGCTGTACTATGTTTACTGCGAAAACCTGACTGTAATTTTGGTAAAATATTGTTCGCATCAACAAATTTGGTGAGTTGCTGACACACTACTTTTTCAATAATTCTGGAGACAACAGGCAGCAAGCTTATTGGTCTGAGGTCATCAAGACTTTGAATATTCTTCTTCTTTGCTAGTGGGATTACGTGAGCTTCCTTCCATACGGAGGGAAATTCTCCAGTGCAAATAGAGAAATTGATGATTTGTGTTAGTGCAGGTAGTACAAAGGGAAGCGATAACTTTAACATTTTAACTGTGATTTTATCAGCTCCAGCTGCATTTGAGTGTATACTATGTATTGCCTTATATATGTCAAGTTCTGTTATTGTTTTAATTGTGAAACATAAATCTGTGGTATTCTCATTCCTGTTTGTCATGAAGTAATTGTACTGTTCTTGGATAAGTGTTTCAGAAAAATTGAGATTCTGCATGCCCACTTCCCATGGACAAGGTATTCTCCATTGACAAGCAACAGTAAGTATCGTAGACTAGTGGGAATAAATATAGAAGTAAATGGAAACCTTAGTAGGTAGAATGCATTTAGGGACTTTATTTTCATGCTAGGAGAACCAAACCTGACTTGCCTAACCTAACCACAAAAGCATATATTGAACAAAATCTTAAGTAATAGCTAAAACTCCACAGTATGTGTTGACAGACATAAATTGATATCAAAACATGTAAAAATTGCATTCATAGAATGATGAAATCGCAATAAAGTTTGAATGTTGAAGGCATATAACTTGCATATTTCATAAACAAAAATTATTAGCATCTGTAGCTTATATGCTTCACAGACAAGTGAAGTCAAACATTGCCAAATTTTTAAAATGTCACACACGTAATACATTTTTCATGTTTTCAAGCTGTCATCACAATTAAGTTTTTTTTGTTGACACCATAAAGTTCTTTATAATTCTATGAAATCGATTCATTATGAACATTTTAATCCATCTCATGTCTAGAACCATTCATTTTATATGTGAAATGTAACCCTGAAATGCCCCTATATTAATTTTGTATTCATCTTTTCAGTTATTTGAAAACAAATCTGGAGGCATACCAGGAATAATTGGAGCCATTGATGGGACACACATCTCAATTAAACAACCTCCAGGTAATAGTATTGACTTTTACAATAGAAAGGGGTTCCATTCAGTGATTTTGCAGCATACATGAGACATGAAATAAAACAAAGTGTGATGTGATCAGTTAGTATGACTGTCCATAACAAGCCTTTGTTATTTTAAATCAGTATCGGTGGGAATCAGAATGTCAGCATTGGTTGAAAGTGGTGTCAGCTCAGCCCTAGTCAGAACTGTTTAAAGTGACAATTTGCATTTGCATTTGCATCTAACGAAAATTGCGAACATGTGGTTTCACAAGAAAGTTCAGGTCTACTAGATTCATTACAAAGAGATTGTGTAAACCTCAGTGAACGTATGTGTTTCTCAAACACAAAAGTAAAGTACAATTTAGTGAATGCAATAAGCAAAAAAGTTGATTCACGGCATATTGTATAGAGTGACCATGCATATATTTTAATTGGCCAAAGGTCATATCATGTGAAAGTAGTTCATTGCCACAGAACAAAAAAAATCAACCATCCCATTCTTACATGTTGACTTTTCTGAATAAAATATTTCCTTGTAAATACGACCTTGTCCAATATCAGTGTTCAGAGATTTGATGCACTTTTAATGTTGAACAATAGCTTGGTTTACAAGAAGTAAATAACTAACCCCTTTTATTTGTAGCACTAACTGCTATGTCAAATCAAAATTTATTTAATAAACGAGAGAGTAATGGTATTTTTTTCTCTAGCATGTTTACATGGAAGCAGGAGTCCACGAAGCTGCATCTGGAGAAGTACAGGAAGAGGGTACGTAAGTTCCGAGACCCCAAGGTAAAAAAGAATTTGTTGTGGAGGGAAATGTGGGATGTCTTCTGTAGCAAAAGTTACGATGTTACACACGACATGCTGAACTGCAAATTTCGCAATATGAAGAAGACCTTCACTACAATTTTAGATAATAAGAAGGCTTCAGGGAGAGGAAATGTAAGCTGGGAATTTTTCAGCACATTCCTAGAACTGTTCGATAGAGATTGAACAGTAAATTTCAGTCCTACATTGGCCTGTTCCTGAGGCCTTCCTATGTCAACTTCTTCCTTGGGGTCATTGGTGCAGTGCGTTCCTCTTCCTCCTCCTCTTCCACCACTCCCCTATCCAGCAGCAATAGCTCCATTTCACATGTAAATGGACATGTATCCAAAAGGCGGAAGCTTGACGTCCATTGGACAAAAATGGAGGAGCTATCAGCAGCAATGGTGCAGGAGGTTCAAAAATTAAGGCTGGCCATCCAGGAGATAAATGCTCTCAAAAAGGAGAGCAACGAAATTCAGAAATGAAGGAATCACATGTTATATCAAATATTCCAGAGACTTAGAAAATAAAGTTGGATACATCTAAATTTTTCCAATCAGTCTATCATTTTACTTATGTTCTTTTGCAGTTGTTTGCTTCCATGCCCTGTAATGTTTTGATCTTCATTTTAATGTACCTGTTTCCAAGTTATTGACAAAAGCCATAATGAGCAATCTTTGGTAGTTCCCACAAAGCATAAATAGGGACTTTGATTTTTCGGTGTAATTCTTTCGTCAGTGAATTTTTATTTTAGCACATTTTCATGCAAATATATGTCTAAAGTTACAGCTTTATGTATCTTAAACAAGTATGTATTTGAAATTGTGTCTCTTTGTGACAGTTTGACACATTGAAACTGATTTTTGAGGAAGCTATTTTCCATTTGTTCTGCAGTGAGGAATATGCATATGATCCACAAATACGATCGCATAAGGCAATAGAGTCGACTGGCTCCTGCCAAAATCACGCCACTAAGCTTGTCAACGCTAAATGCTTCTGTGACACACACCGATGGTTTGGCTCGGTGGTCTTCCATCAAAATCCCCAACTGCTTTGTGATGCAAAGCGTTGTGATAGAAAGTAAAAAAGAACTTTGGGAAGACAAAAATTTACGTGTGATTTCATGGTGCTGAAATATTTCATATGTTACATGCATTATAGTTTTCTGTTGGATGTCAGAAAACATGCACATTATAAATGCAGAATATTGTACACTTTGTACTTTCAAACCTAAAACACAAGAGTTGTAATAATGCAAACAGGCCACAATTCGCATTTTATGGAAAATATGCATTATTCAATGGCTTCAAATATGCATGTTCATAAACACTTTATTGCAGCTATCACCATTTTTGGTGTTACCTTGCGAAAAATCGAAGTCACTGCCTATAGTATATGTATGTAAAACAAGGAAAATAGTAATTTTAATTTATCTAGTACTACAGACAAAAATAAGGAAAGACCACTGAAATATAACTGTAAAAGGATTAGTTATTTTGAACTTGGTTAACATGGAATAGTTTTTCGATTTGCGATTTCTACTTAACAGTCCATAGCACACACTAAACATTATTTTGTTTCTAACCATGTTCTTTCTTCACTATCTGTGTGGTGAGACAAGAAGAGACTATACATGCAGTCAGATGCTTCAGCTTTGTAATGATCCCATTGTCATTGACTACACAGAAGTTGAGGTGAAACGAGTCTTACCAGAAGTCCAGCATTCTGGAGCACTAGAAGAAACGTTCATAACATTAATTTGCTTACCTAACCATCATTCACAGGTGACAAACAGCAGCATCTTATCATGACAGGCTGTACAAGACAGCTTCCTCAAACCACACAGTGTTGCATGTGATCCAACATCATGCTCGTTCACATTGCTGTATGTAAAGTGAGGTTTAATATTCAAAACAAATTCCTATCCGGCAGTTAAGATCTGCATTAGAAATTTGCCAGATAATATTTGAACATCCCCCTCTGAAGTATTTATAAGACGTGGTGATCTATGGACACCAGCATGTATGTGTATTTAACTCCCTACTCAATTTAAGGGTACTTGCCCTTTTCTTTCTAAATCTTAACACTTGATAATCGTCGAAGCAGCTTCTCACAAAGTGATTGGATGCTTCCTGCATGAGGAAGATCCAACCTTTTGAGTTATATGAAAATGGGTTGAAAGCATTGAAAAATTTTGTTTTCTTTAATCTCCATGCAAAAACCTTTCAGTTTTTTCATTTTTTATTTAAATTCACTTCATGCTGAAGGCTAATCAGGACTGGACCAACAGTTTTAAGTGGAATCTAAACCAGTGTGCAAAACAAATAATCCAAATTCTTTGCGTAAAAGCTTATATTTTGGAGCTAATGACTAGCCTATGCAGGACTCAGCAACACACCGGTCACTCCTGATACAGTGGCACTGTACTACTCGCCTCCAGTAAACAGTAATCCAAACCACTATCTGCCTCCACTGGGTTTTATCAAACATCTTAATTAAAGGTGAAATTGATGGCATAAGTGTGCAGAATATCCTGCACCTCAAGTAGTATGTCTGAATATGTGAGATGTGGAAAATGTTGCTAATTTTAATCAACAGAATGCAAGAAGCGACTAATGTCCTGCTCTCACTGGCAAGAGTATCTATCTATCTATTTGATGGAATTTTGAATGAAAATATTTTTGTATATACATTTATATCCACAGATTTGTGCTGTTTTTGTAACATGAAAACGCTTTTCCAATTCTTGAACGCATAAGAATACACTCCCTAATAATTACCTAACAACACTAAAAACTGCCATGTGAAAACATTGCTAGTTTTTTTGTCTTATGTTCAAGGGCATGAAGCCATTATCTCTGAATGAATATTGCTTTTTAAAAAATATTGTACTGCTTAACTATAACACAATTAAAATAAATGGGGTGTAAGGGGTGCTCCTTCCACGTAGTGCACCCAATTGTCAACCTCACTTCCACATAGTACACCCTGGACTGCAGACTAACGAGGCTCTGGCGACTGGCCCTGCCCCAGGGCCAGTATAATTTTGTTTGTGTTGTCCTGTGTTTTGTCCTTATTTGTGCTGAGTGCTCCTTTACAGCCTCAGCTTTTAACAAAAG
This sequence comes from Lepisma saccharinum, assembly GCF_977018435.1. Lineage (NCBI taxonomy): Eukaryota > Metazoa > Arthropoda > Insecta > Zygentoma > Lepismatidae > Lepisma > Lepisma saccharinum. Next base: position 63,121,808 of record NC_139245.1, on the reverse strand, counting down.
TCAGAAAATTTTAATATTTTATGATCGCCTACCATTTCTAATACTGAAGAACCAGTTAAGGTTGGGTCAAAAAATGAAAAATAGGACATGTCTGAAGGTACACATATTATCTCCCAGTATGCAGATACAATCCATCACAAAAAAAATAGCACCACTCTTAAAAATTGCATGTTTAGCTTGATTTAATAAAAAAATCATGATTTTCATTCACCCTGTATGTGACCATGGCTCCGCCTTAGTTCTTGTCTGGTTCACAGGCTTGCAACAAAATTAATTGTTTTCTATATCGTACAGTTGCCGGAAGATCACATAATAATTCATAGCAGAGCACAAATGCAGTAGTGCTAGTTTCTTGTGATGGACTGTATATACAATTGGAAAACAAATACACCTTAAATGTCAGTTTATGATTCATCCAAAGAAGAAACACAAGAGATACATAATTATTGGTACTAGAAAATGAAAAATGTACTGCAGTCATAAAGTGAGTATTACTGCTTTAAAAATGCATTGGTTAGGTTTGGTTAGAATGTCATAAGAGTTTTTCTCGGTAGCAAAATTTCCAGGTGCTACAACTCACTTTTCTCATGTCAAATTTTGCCAGAATTAATGCTTCCTGCAGCTTCATTAAGGTGTATTAACTTTAAACAGAAGTTCAAATCCCTTTGCATATTTTGTAACACTTTCTCTCGTCTCTCTATACATGTAGTAAATAGCAACTAACACTCGCAACTAAAATTATTTCTCTTGCTGTTTCAATTTCATTTATCTTTATTCTTGGGCATGGTTTAGTAAATGCTGAACTTTTACAAGCACAAATATATATATATATATATATATATATATATATATATATAATAATTAATGTTATGTTTAGCAAAGCATTCAGGCTGGTTTGTATCAGGCTAACTTAATAGTAGTAACATTCATTGCATTCACTTTTAACGTGAATACGTGATATAACTATAACATTATTCAAACTAAAAACAAATGCCTGATCAAAGGAGCATGTGTTCTTCCGAAATATAACACCAAAATTGTGTTTATGTGTTTCTAAAAACAGTAAGCAGCAAGAGGAATAATTCTGCAATGCAAGCAGTATGTACACAAGAAAAATTATACACAAGCAAGACCACTTCATTCTCACTATTCAAATGATTATTACTCTATACTGGAATGCATGATAATATAACTTACAGTTGAGTATTTTTCATCAAATGTCCTTCGTAGTTCTTGCTATTCATAGGTTTCAATTTCTAGATTTAACATCCTTAGCATCTACATAATGTTTTGTAATTGTTGGGGTTATCTTGGGCTAGAATCAATTTGCTGTCCTTCTTCCTTTCGGTGGTAAGCGATGGGGGTTAATGACACTGCAGGGTCATGTTTGCCGCGTTGTGAATGCATGTGCTTCGCTTGTTTGCGTTCGGGGTGGTGATTGGTTTTTTGCGTTCGTTGTGCATGTGTATTATCCGAATGGCGTACGTCTGGTTGGATGGCTTCTGGAACAGGAAGTGCTTGGCAATTACTTTCGGGACCAGAGACAAATGTCTGATATGGTGCGAGGAAAACGCATTGTTGAAGGACAAGATTTGCAGGATAGATAGGTGCGAGATAATTCTGGAAGTAAATTATGGATCTGTAGGAAAGTTTCGATGTCAATAATTGGGGCATGGTACAGGATATGTTGTGCAGAGAATACACAACGAATTTATTCCGTTTGGCGAGGGGCTAAGGTTTTTTTCCAAAACAAAAAATTTCCTTCGGATTCTCTTGCGGGCCATTTAGTAAAGTTCTAATGGAAAAGGAGTACGGATTTGGCAAAAAAAAAAAAAAAAAAAAAGTTCCAAAAACTTATAGATAGTGTAAAATACATTTATCCCAAGTAACAATTTGGTGCATCGTTGAAAACCATTATTGTTCACTTGTTTCTAGACTGCGGCATTTCTTTTGGTAAGTACTTTTTTTGGTAACACTTTACTATACCGGAGACGGATTTCTTCAAATTTACAGGAGAAAGAACTTACGCAAATCATTTTCTGTACTGTTGTTGATGTTTGGGAATGTAGTTTTTATCCATTTTAATGCGAATGCATGTGGTTTTCTATGAAAATCTATTTCCGATGCGCTATTGCTGTTGCCGCCATTTGCTTTCTGCATGAGAGCATAATGCGTAAACCCCATAGTCTGTGTTTCAAACCACACTGTGTTATTGCTACAAGATGGTGTGTCGAGGATGTGTCGTGAAGTTGTTGCAGGGTGTGAAAGATGCCGCAGAATTTATAATTCAATACGGAATCTTGAAGAAAGAAGTGGAATGCAGGACGTGGAAGGTTAAAATTAAAAGAATTCAGTGTTTTTTTTTTCATTGAGAAAAACCGATGTTGTCCGTATATGTTAAATTGAACGAAAGAAGTGCTAATGGAACCCAACGTAACAGGCCTAACCTAACCTAGTAGGCATACCTCGTCCCCGTGATGGTTCGTGGGGCTATCGTGAATTTTTTGGCTAAAGTCAATGGTTTTTGGGGGAACCCATGGATGGTTTGTGGGGCTAACGTCAATGGTTTAATAATTACTCTTTATGTCAAAAATTCAATTTTTTTTGGTGAAAAAATTTCGTGAAATGTTTTTAATTTTTTTTTAAAATTTAGGTATTTTTCGGTGAACAAAGATGCAACACTGCATGCACACTCCAAATCGACAAAAGACTGGCACAACGCAAGATGAACGGGTAAGCTATCACTACAATGCCTTGAATAATGTAGTGTGGAAAATGGACGGTTTTGGCGTCTCTGGTAGGTTCCACTCAGAAAAGATAGTGCTAGAGGCGCTGGTGTTGATCCCGGTGTTTGGTGTTCGACTGCTTATAATGGAAGTAAATGCAGTTTTTGCTGCAACGTGTGATTCTTTTCCTTGTAACATTTCTTTGTATCAGAAAATTGTTATGATATTTGGTACAATAGTCGCGAAAATATTAAAGAATATTATGAACCGTCGATCATGACCTGTCCTTGAGTTTTTATTAACAATAGAGAAGAAAACATAGGTATGGATTGTAACTCGTAACATGACAATTGCTGCGAGAATTAGTATTGTGTATGCATTATCCTGAAAGGTTCATTAATATTGTCGTTGTCACAAACATTATTTTTATGGAAATTCACACAGACAATACTCGTTTATTTTTCAAAGATTATTTTACATCCTCTCGCGTGTTGTCCAACTTACCGCCCAAAAACTCGCAACCGTGAAATATGACAATTTTCGTTTCCCGCTTACTGGAAAAATTTAAACAACGCGTTGGTTGAGTTATATTTTCACCATGTCTGGAAACTGTCGCCACTGTTTTGTGCCTGGTTGTTCTAGTGGATATCGTTCAAGTAAAGAAAAGGGTATTTGTATATTTAGTGTTCCCACACAAGAAGATAAATTAGCCGAGTGGAATCGTGCAATTCCCAGAGCTGACAAGGAACTCTATGACACAGCTGGTGTTTGTGAATTGCATTTCGATGAACAATACATTATCAGAGATTATGTTCACGTAATAAATGGTAAGGAGGTAAGGTTGCCAAGGGGGAGGATATTATTAACAAAGGATGCAGTGCCTACGAAGTTTTAAAATCTGCCAAATTATTTCACAAAAACTGTTCCTAGAAAGAGAAAATGCAGAGAAATGTGTGGATCAAGTGCAAAAAAGCCAAAGAACAGTTTGACATTTAATGAAAGTTTGTCCATTCCCTCGCTTAAAGAAAACCTCCCGGTACCCACAGAATTTTGGGGAAGGCATGTATTTGAAAATTGTCCTGATATTATTGCATTCAGCAAGTGTCAACTCAATGCAGGATCAAACACTTTGCATGTTGAGAGGTTAGTAGTGTTTAAAGGTGGAAGTAATAATAACCTCTCCTGCAATGTATATGTAAGACATAACAGGATTGAAAGTGTAGAATGTGTCAAAAGTGTGTGTCAAGCCCAAGATATATTACAGCAAACAGACCTACTTACTATGTGTGAAGGTGTTGGAACTGTAAGTGAATTTTCTTCTGTCCTTCAATCAAGTACTACAATTATAGATGATAGGATTTTCAATAAAAACTGTGTAAGTGTTGTTAAATCACCCAATATATCTAAGTGTATAGCATGTAAGTACACAAGAAAGCTAATGTTGAACATGAAACCACGGGGGAGAAAAAAAACTTGAAGGTAAGAAGATATACATAAGGAGAAGACTAAAAATAAACTATCGTTCAGCCAATAAGCTCCGGGCAAAAATTCACAAAATGAAAAGCGAAATTCAAAAGTTAAAAGATATGAACCAGAAAATTGAACTTTCTAAATTTGATGACAAGATAAAAACATTGCCCAAAAAACAACAATTGTGTGTTAAACACTGTTTCAATGCAGCAAGACGATGAGGTGTCACTGTGCATGATTTTTGATAAGAGTTGGGTATTAGAGTGTATTATTATGAGGATGAAAAGCCCCAAGCTGTATGAACACATACGTAGATACAAAATAATGGTTGTACCCAGCAGTAGGAGATTACACAAATATCTTAAAATGTACAAGAGTGGTTTTGGATTCAATCCAAAAATATTCACAGGCATAAAGAAGAAGGTCAGATCTATGGATGACTTCAAAAAGCATGTGGGGTTACTAATAGATGAAATGAAGTTGACTCAAAAATTGCACGTACGTGATGATGGAAATATTGAGGGCTTTGTAGACTATGGAGTATTTCAGGAGGAAGGGTCAGGTAGTGCTTTGAGTTATCATGGCATGGTTATTCTCTTCCAGCCATTATCTGGGGATTGGAAACAGATAATTGGGGTATTTACGACATCAAGTAATATGAAGGGAAACGTACTAGCAAAGGTAATCACTGAAGCTATTATCTTGGTAGAGAATGCTGGCTTATTTGTGGAATTTATTACATGTGATGGAGCAACCTGGAATCGGAAAAAGTGGCACATTTTTGGAATTGGAAGCACTACACCACATGTGGCACACCCTATCAATCCCACAAGCAATCTACACTTTGTGTCAGACTTCCCACATCTACTGAAATGTTTACAGAATTCCTTTATAAAGAGGGGATTTGACACACACAAGGGAGAGGTTCGGATGGAACATGTTAAAGCAGCCTGGATAATTGATTCAGAAAACATAACACTCAAGGCAATGCCTAAAATAACAAGATCCCATATCAATCCAAATAGCTTTGAAAAGATGCGAGTAGGCTTAGCGTTCCAATTATTTGGCGACAATGTACTCAAAGCACTTTCACTGTACAAGGACAATATTGAATCACAATATGGAAGCATATCTGCTATTGTCTATTTTATAACTTTGATAAATGCGATCATAGTTATAATGACTTCAAGAACATCAAACAAGGCTTTAAAACCCAATTCAAAAGAATATGCTGAACTACTTTCGTTTCTGGATTTCCTTGATGATTGGGAGAAGTATACTTGCTCAAATAAGGGAGGATTTTTAAGTGCAAGTACAGCTACGGGCTTTCGAGTAACAATCAAAAGTACACTCTCTCTGTTACAGTACTTGCATACACTCGGATATAAATACATCATGACATCAAGACTAAGTCAGGATGCAATTGAATGCCTGTTCGAGATAGTTAGGCAGTCGTCAGGCTGTAATGACCACCCTACACCAACAGAATTCCTCCACATTCTTCAGTGTCTTTCCTTTTATAATTTAGCCCGTCCCCCCAAAAATGGAAATTGTCCTCCAGAAGTCATAAATTCCTTGCTAAGTGCTGATAATTTGGATCCAAATTTCATAAAAGAGCAGTTGGAGGAAAGGAAAGAAGATGAAAAAGAATTGCACAGACTGGCACACACATATATTGGAAAAGATCATGAAAGTTATGTACAGAAAAACAGTGATGCAAGGCTAATTTATTACATAGGAGGCAACAACAATGTCAACTCTGCATCGAAAACCTCATCACAACAAGAGAGAAAGTTGTAGCTTCTTCATCCTGCCACACTAAGGAATTTGATAGAGGTGGTTTATGTTACCCCTCGGATCACCTCCTGCAGCTCGTAAGATACCTAGAACAAACCTTCACATCTTATTTGTCAACACACAGACTCCACAGTAGCATCATCAATGATATTATGTCTGTCTTCAAACGTCAACATGCAGGATATGTAGGGTGTACCAATCATAGAGAAACTGTCACCGCAAAACTGGTCAAATTTTACTTTGTAATGAGACTTCGGTTCTATGTAAAAGCACTGAACAAATCAACCAATGCACAGGCAGATAAAATGAAATACTTAAAACTAAGACGTTGCAAATGAACTTCCGATGTTACCATTGTAGTAGCTCACATAATCAATCTCTTTTGCCCGACCCTGTGGCTGAGTGGTTAGCACATCGCGCTGTGACGCCAAGGGTCCCGGGTTCGAATCCCGGTCGGGCTTGGTTGTTTGTGATTGTCCACTCATCAATTTCATCATTTCATCACTCATCCCCATCTTCGCAAATTAGCCAAGAGGCACAAAACGCGAAGTAAAATAAACTAAATCAATCAATCAATCAATCTCTTCCATTCAATGAGCAACAGTACCTACAAATTACTTTCAAAAATAAATTTTAAGCGAAAAATGCAGGCTCGACCAGGCCTCGAGCCTGGGTCTCTGGCATATCATGGCATGGCTCTTACCACTGAGCTACCGAGCTGGCCTGGCCTCGCCTGACTTTTCGTTATTGCTGTATTACCTGCATGGATCCAGGTAATACAGCAATAGCATAAAGTCAGGCGAGGTCAGGCTGGCTCGGTAGCTCAGTGGTAAGAGCAATGGCACGGTATGCCAGAGACCAGAGTTCGAGTCCAGGTCGAGCCTATACTTTTCACTGAAAATTTCTACGTAGTACATCTCCTGTGTGTGCCTAATGTACAATACTTCCAAAAAGTTTTAACAATTTTAATTCACATCATTCTTTATAGTTTTTCTTGTATGTATTGCTTCCATTCTAGAATTATTTCTCTTGTAGTCTACGGTTATAACAAGCATAAAATTAAATTACTTCAAAAAAAATTATAAATAAAAAATAATGTGATCAAAATTTTTATCTGAAATAAAAATAAAACAGACTGCTTGTTTTTCACAGTTAAGTTGCTATATTTCAACAATGTAGCGTTGACAACATCCATTGTATAAGGAATTTTCTTTTCTATTTTAAAAATTCTTAAGCATTGTTATAACTGTATCTTTAGTCAAACTAAAAATAAATGTCTGATGAAGGGAGAATGTGTTCTCCTGAAACCTCACTACGAAAAACTGTGTTTTTATGCTTGTAATAACCGTAGAATACAAGAGAAATAATCATTCCTTATTAATCTGAAACATTTATCTGAATGTGGGAGAGTGTAAAAAATATCTGAATGTAGAAGAGTATAAAAAAATATGGCAAGTTTTTTTTAAAATGAACCCAACACAAAGTACAATCACATGTCGTGCCTTTAGTTATCTAGCTTGCTGTATGTTTCATTCTGACAGATATTCTTAGTGTATAAGATAAAAAATCACTATTTACTTCATGCTGGACAATATTGAGGAACTTAGTATTAACTGTACAACCACAAGAATAAAATTTTATGTTAAAGGTATAATTTGGGAAGCAATCTCCCCATGTGAAAAATACTAACAACTAAGCATTACATGTTAAATTACACAGGTTTTCAGTTAGGTGTGTAATGGCCTTATATATACTGTATGTTTTCAGTTAAGTGTTAATGACATTATGTACATGTTTTCAGTTAAGTGTGCAATGACATTATGCATGCATATATAAATATACACACACACACAAGCTTACGCCAAAATACTTCCTTCCTTCCTTACCTCCTTTTCTTCTCACCGAGCATCTGGACCAGACAATATTCGTACTATTTTCCTTCAAAAAACAGCTCACTCACTAGCTACTCCTCTTGCAATGTTATACAATAGGTGCTTCTCTGAAGGCTGCTTTCCCACTCAATGGAAGAAAGCAAATATCATTCCTATTTTTAAATCTGGAAATGCAAACGATACTACATGTTATAGGCCCATTTCTCTCCTTTCCACACTTGCTATTGTCTGTGAAAAAATTCTGAAAAAAAGACTTCTGAAATTCACATCCCCTTACATTAACCCAGCACAACACGGCTTTCTTCCAAATTCTTCATGCCTTACCAATCTGTCTTGTATGCAATCCTGTGCCATAAACTCAATTACTAATCGTAATCAGTTAGATGTTGTTTACTTTGATCTGTCCAAAGCTTTTGATTCAGTGGATCACCACTATTTACTGCATAAATTATCTAACAGATTTAACATCACTGGAAACACGTTAAAATTAGTGAAAGACTATCTAAGAAATAGACAACAACGCGTTATACTTCCTGGAACTCATTCTAACTGGCTTCCTGTTATATCTGGTGTGCCGAAAGGAAGCGTTCTTGGCCCTCTGTTATTTGTATTATATCTGGATGATCTCACAGACCTCTTTAATTCCCCCATCTCAAGCACAATTCTAATGTTTGCCGATGATTGCAAGATTATGAGAGAAATAAAACAGCCATCAGACATGCAAATTCTCCAAAATGACATTAACAGATTCTCTGAATGGTGTAAGCGATGGAAACTGTCCACAAACCCTTCTAAATGCTCATGCATAACAATTTCATTGAAACAAAACATTCTTGAAGGCAATTATACACTCACCGACCTCCCTCTAGCAAGAGAAGCACAACACCAAGATCTAGGTATGCTCATAGATTCAAAACTAAATTTCGATAATCACATATCAACCATCACAAAAAAGGCAATGCGTATGCTATGCCTACTTTACAGATTCACCGAAATCAATAACCCGAAAGCACTTTCCTTTTACTTCAAGATATTTGTGTCCCCCATTCTAGAATATTGTTCACCAATCTGGAACATGGCTGCCCATTCTCATACCTCCAAGATCGACAGTGTTCTCAGCTTTTTCCTCTCCATCGTTCGATATAGAGTGCCTGCCCTAAGACACCTGCCTAAGAGAGATCTTATTGTAAAACTGCATATTAATACTCCAGAAACTCGTAGATACATTGCAGATATGAAATTGCTATATAAGATTATAAATGGAAACTTAAGATACAGCATCCCACTCCACGAACTCTCACTCAGAGTGCCTAGACATAAAACACGGAGCAAGGAAACTTTCCACACTACAACTCCCAGGCTCTCACTCATACAACGATCACTATTCCGAAGGCTACCGAATCAGTTCAATATAATTTCAAACCAAATAGATATATTTACTTCATATTCATTTTTTATCAGCAACATAGAAAAAATTGTACATAAGTAATGCTTTTGTGAAACTGATCTTTTTACCTTGGTACTTTTTTTGGCTTGTTTTATTTTTGTTTATTTTATGTTATCTGTTCTTTTGTTTTTAATCCTAGTCTATTGTTTTATTGTTGTTTCTTTCTGGTTTAAAATGGCTTCTGCTGTACTGGAAATTTCAAAAAATAAATAAACATACCCATTTATATCACTGTGTGTATGCAAGAGAGAGAGTTTACTTTTCATGGTTACTTGAAAGCCCATAGCTGTACTTGCACTTAAAAATTCTCCCTTATTTCAGCAGCCATACTTCTCCTAAACTTGAAGGAAGTCCAGAAACGAAACAAGTTCACTCATAGAAAGAAAAGCCTCATTCCATCTCACTGTTTTATTACATTGATGGGTATGGGACAGGGTTTATGTACCAAAGATATAAAATAGATAGTTGCACATATACTTCCACACTGAGATTCAATTTTGTTCTTGTACAGTGAAAGTGCTTTGAAAACATTGTTGCCAAATAATTGGAATGCTAAGCATGTGTGCATCTTCTCATAGCAGTTTCAATTTGCATTAGATTTATGCGATGATTACTTCTAAAGTGCAGAGCAATTAGTCATGTAACATTAGCCCAGTCTAGTTGGCTGCACTTTTGACACTCGGTGCAGTGCAGGTGTATCCAGTGTCAGGTTGGTATAAGGGTGGTGCAAGGATATGACGTTCAACCAACTACACGGAAAGCGGTGTTCAAGTTCAGAATATTCAACAAATACCTGTCTGCTGCTTTAAACAGTCATTTATTTGACCATACACCAAACATACACCGGTTCGGAAGGCAGTGCAGACACCAAATACACTACTTGACTCCAAATCAACGAACTAGGCGACTCGGTGTTGCACCGTGCAACCAAATAGACGCTTCGGTGCAAACAGAGTCAAAAAGTGCAGCCAACTAGACGGGGCTATTGTGTCTTGGTTATCTTGGTGAAAGCTTGAAAAAGTCCTGGGAAAACAGGATGAAACCTCGCAGAAAAAACACTAGCCACTGGAAATAACTATACATCTACAAGAGTTATTATGCGAACTTTTACTAAGAACATAGATGTAAAAGGTATTTTAAATATTATCCATATGATTTGCATCAGCGTGCAATATATGTCAATAGCATATTCTATCTCTGAATGGTTAATTTATGTACAGGTTTTGAAGTTAATTACACATATTATTCTAGATGTTTACTGGGAAAATGAGGAAGGTAAAATATTTCAAAGTAATTGTTGTATGTTAAATGTGACATTCCAGATAGAACAGTAACAGTACTTATTTCATCTTGAGTGTCATGTCCTGGTGTCTTTTGATTTTGTGAAATTCCTGTTCTGCATGATACTGTGTGATATGTGGATATGGTTGAAGATAATAATTCTCCTCTAAAATGCATTTAATTACTCGAAAGTACTTGTAAATGTCTCTTATCATTTTCTAAAAAGTGACTTTGCTTCACTTGGACCTGGAAGACACCATTAAACCAATAGGCTATATTATATAGTTGTATCCAAATCCTGATGCATGTGCAAGTTTTGCAATAATGTTTTCAGCATTATTAATATATAAAGAAAAAACAACAACAACATGATGACGTTATCAAACTGCAGAGTTAAAGAAGCAAGATATCAACTAAAGTGTATATTATATTTTCTCACACTACCATGATGGAATTTGTGATAGCTTGTAAGAAATATTGAAAAGTTACATGCACAATGTCATTCATTATGTTGGCTCTATGTATATATGTGTAAAATAACATTATTTGTTGAAAAAAGGCTTGTTTTAAATTCCCATATATATTACAAAGTGTTTAAGTTTAAATATATACACTAAGGCTGCAACTATTTTCACTACGTGGTGAGAATAGCATATAAGGCTATTTTCACCAGAAAAAGTAATTGCATAACCATAACATTGTATTTTATCATAATTTTTTATATTCATTGGTAGTATTGGGGGCCCTCCCGATGGCATAGCAGTAATGTAAACAAGGGGTACCAGGTTCGATACCTGGTGGAGGCACATAGCGGTTTGGATCCCACTTTAAACTGTAGGTCCAGTCCAGATTAGCCTTTCTGTACATAAAGTGGACTTAAAATATCATTGGCAGTATTACTGGAGTTACTACTGAGACAATTTAAAATTACAAATTTGTGTGACTGCTATTGTCACCAGGTGGTGAGAATAGCAGAAGTACTGAAGACCAGAAATTACATGATCAGGTGTTGGGAAGTATTTCCAAAAATAATTTTAATGTTTTAATTCTAATAGCCTTTAACCTAATAAGAAAAGCATTTAGGGGAACGACTTAAGATGACTGGACCCATCTCCGATTTTCTTCACTAATTGAGGCCTCCTAATCATGATTCTGAAGTTAAAAGTTGTCGGAAACGTCTAGAAATTGCAAAATAAGCAAAAATAAGGCGTTAGTTTTCGGAATGGAAACCGTCAATTTTCGCGAATTTTTTTGATTCACAAGCAAATTATATATTCCTGGTACTACCACGAGACAAAATTTTAACTATGTTTGCCTAACCTAACCACTCGTCAATGGTTCACAATTATTTTGCAATTTTTAGATGTTTCCAACAAATTTTAACGTCACATTCGTCATTAGCAGGCCTCAATTAGTAAGTATGCTATATACGAAGAAAATCGGAGAGGGGTCCGGTCATCTTAAGTCATACTAATTTAGGAATGCAATACCCCTCTATACTTATGTAATGCTACATTTGCAGCACTAATGTGCACAGAAAATGTACTTGTCGTCCATATGAAAATAAATGCACTCCGTTTCAAGCTTGATAATAGTGTGCATCAACAACTAAAGAATACACACATACATGTAGTAGGACAGGTTGAAGATCATGTACATGCACAGTTTAAAAATCTGGTGAAAATAGCTTGCAAACTAGCTTCACCACCTGGTGAAAATAGTCACTCCGATTTAATAGACCAGCCAGCATAGCATGTAACTGGTATCCATATAGTTTGTAGGAAACTAATATATTGGTAACTGTCTGATATCGCTCGAACGGATTTCTTCAAATTTACAGGAGAAACTACTTAATGAAATCACTTTCTGTATCATTGTCGAGGTTCATTGAGGTATTTTCTTTCGCGGAAACTAAAAACTTCACCATAGAATGCTGCAGAACAATAAATAATCAGTTGTTACATAAGGAACTTGCATCTTCTGTAACATTAGGCCGTTGTTTCCATTATGTACGTGCAGATGGCATATTCGCGCATCCCACTCAGTTCAGCATAGGAGAAACAATTCTTTCTCCTGATTGGTCGATTTGGCGGAAGTGACGTAACATCACTTGTCTTCTGCTGGTATTTTGAAAGCAAGCCACGTAATCTGTAGCCATACGATGTATTTGTTGAAAATGTAGCCTAATGAGAATTGTAAAATGTACACTATTTTCTAAAAAAGTAATGAAAATGCATATTTTTATTCTGATGGTAACTGAAGGTAACTGTAGCTAGTAGAAAATAAAATCCATTCACTTAAATCGTAAAATGAATCTTTAAATTTTCCAACTTAGTGCAGCTTTGTAAGCAAAATAATTCTTGTACATCCTTTGATTTGCGTTTTGTTTTTCTATCTGCGAGATAGAAAGCAACATAAATATACTTGGAATATTTTATCAATGACTAGTACTGTAAATTACTGGAATAATTCTGGTAAATTTGAATAATTTTCAATTCCCATGCCAAGACACCTAAATGAAATCAGTTGATTACAAGTTTCGATGTAAATCGTGAGATGGTACAGTCATGTTCAAAAAATCTGACGCATGGATTTTTTCTAAGTCCAACGTCTTACGAAATTATGTTGGTAGCTCTGAAACAAGGAAGTGTTGTGAAATAAACGATCCTCCAATCAGAGTGAAGTTCGATTCGGAGAAGCAGGAGGCGTGACTCACGGTCTCGTCCACAGGAAGTTCAACCAATGCAGCATTTCCAAATATGAGATAACGTCCCCATTGGTTAAATATTGTTTCAATAATGCGAATCGGCAGAAAGATTGCGCAAAAGTTTACTTTGTCGTTTTAATGCCTTTAATCGTTTCAAATTAGTATTAAATTGTCCCAATTATAGTTCATGAGCTTAATATAATGTATTCATGTATGTGTTTGACAATCATATATCACTCATTAGAACAATTTTCACATTGTTTTCACTACGTGAGATGACATTTCATTTACATTTACGATAAAATAGTGGTTTGGGTGTAATAACAGTTTTCATTAATTAATTTAGAGATGCATTTTTATTTGTTGAGTTAATGATTAGGTTAATTCGTTATTTCTCGCGAAAAGAGGGAACCACAGCTGAAAGAAAATACACAACTTGTATTATTGAGGTCAAGAGTTCGTTTTAACATCACTTTTTGCACACATAGGCTAATCACGACTCGGGATACATTTAAATTGGAATCTGAAACATTATGCGACCTGACTGGAACTCGGAAAAGGACACACTGATTACAAGACGTCGATACATTACCACTTGGTCTAGCGAACGCCAATAATAATGAGGGGTTGTGGGAGTGGGAGAGGGGTGACGGAAAGTAGAAAATAAATAGTATTTTGGGGGATATTTAATGTTATATTTATACACATACAAACCTAAGAAAATATTTATTTTGATACATGTGTGGGGGGGAAGGGGGAAAAGAGAGGGACAGAAAGATATTGGGAGAGATGGGACGAAGAGGTGATTGTGGAAAATGTTTTATTTGACGTTCAGTAATAAAAACAATCAAATCAATGATGATTATCTTATAAATACCATATTTCATGTAAATTTGTTTTAAAAATGGGGGCGGGGAGCTGTTTGTTTTACATTCAGTGCAGGATAACAAGTGGAGTCACATAGTGGTTCGTATCTCACTTTAAACTGTAGGTCCAGGCCCCATTAGCCTATCTGTGTATAACGTGGATTTATAATTCAGTAGAAAATAACGTCGATCTAGGATTTTGGATTTTAGATGCGTTGAGACCACTAAAATTTCCAATTCTTATAATAAGAAACCTGTCCTCATATTACCATTTTGAAAGGGAGAGAGTTAATTGTATAATCTTTCGTTGTTAGTTTCAAAGAAGACTAATTCAAATAGTAACAATGGGAACGAATAAAGCTTACTAAAAGTTTTCACCACCGTGGGGATTTGAACCTACGACCATTAGAGTGACAACCCAGTGCGATAACCACTACCCCACGAGTTTCTTCCTTCTCACGGCATAATTATGAGTTAAGACCAATTCGTTCAATATGCATTAGAAATATAATCCCCACCCGCCTCTTTATAAACAACACACCCAAACGCTCCTTTGTAGCAAATGAAATAAAGGTGGTATGAATGTCACAAGACATTTAAGCAAAATCTACTATATTTACGACGCAATCGTTTTACATGGAGAGACTACAGCTTCGAAAATTGAGGTAGTGACGTGGCTTCTTGTAGTGGTAGGGTAGATATTCGTATGGCAAGGTTCCAGCGTGCACTAGCCAGTAATTTCCGAGAAAAAAACTTCAAATTTTTTTATGATGGTAAAGTGGTTCGGTGATAATAATCCAATAGCGCAACAGCCCAATATCGGACCAAGGCTTATCTACCGACTGCTGGCCTCCCTCCCACGCGAGCCACCAAGGGGGCGTGGAGATCTGCAGCCAGACTAGGGGGACGGGTGGTCAGCCCGACCGACCCCCAGCCGTTGTAGGACTTCGCGACCGGGTACGCTCACTCACTCGGAGCTCCCCAATTTCCTCACGATGGTGGGTTGCCACCGGCTCTATACGTAGGCCGAATCAATTCCGACTAGAGCCGGATTCGAACCTACGCCGTCCCGCAGCGAACAAACTTAGGTTCGGTGATAGGCTATCAGTATTACACGCCGAAGATTATAGGTTTGACTTCTGTTCGATTACGCCTATTATTATTATATATAGCAACTAAGTATTGTATTTAATTAATAATTTAAATAAATAAAATATTATATATTTTTATAAAAAAATAACACTCCTTTCTAATGATTTTTCAATGTTATTTTTGAAAATAATTTTTCAGAATATGTTTTTGAATTTCTCATCATTTTACTAGGATTTGCATAAAAATGATCCATGTGTCATATTCGACGAAATGTCATGTACAGCGAAAGTTATACATTTTTATTTTAGGGAAAATTATCAAGAAACAAAACAAATAAATACTCTTGACATCTTTTTGTGAATAGTATTTATTTTACATTATTTTTTGTTCACCATGCATAGTTGTATTCTTGTAAAAAGCATGAAAAACAATATATTCTCTACATTTCGCAAAGCAAATAATATACGAATTTTCGTAATAAGTAAAATGCAATAAATAATTTTTCGGTTTAAGAAGAAATAAAAATCGCAGAGTTAACCGAACGGTGAATCGAACACAGAATTTTACAACCCATAAAATGCCTTGTAGCCTTTGCAATGAAGTGATGTAGATTCAAGTAATAAAATTTCATGCAAAATCGCACGTTATAAGATTGTTCAAATATATTAAATCAATGTGTCCATAAGTTATTATAATGTCAGCCATTTGGCACATCTCGTTACAAAATCTCAGCATATCACCATTCACTAGTTAATCGAATTGAATATTGATTCACTTCACAGTTCAATGTGCAACAATAGTTTCGACTCATATCACGTGAGATGTAAACTCAATTCAATTCTCTCATTGTATGTAACTTGTATGTTGAGCTCATGTAGAAATATCATTTATGAGCTCTAAGCTAAATTTGACGCTACAGTAGCTTGATCAACTCTTGCGTCTCGCTGCCAGACATTCTACGTTCTTGTTTGCTCCAGGTCGCTTCTGCATTTCATTATCATTGTTTTTACCTCTGTTTCATTCTCATCGTCGTTATAAACCTACGTAATTTCTACTGTTTACAGTAGACAGAATCTACTGTTACAATTGTAGTACTCTACTGTGTCTCTCGGAAATCTACTCAAAATCAATGATTTCCTACTGAACACTTTCAGTAGGCCTAATGTGTAATTACAGTTGAGGAACTACAAGTGAAATATTATCTTCAGTACTACATTTAATATTGCATGTAGTGTGTTTGAATTTGAATTTGAATTCAAAATTTTGGGTGCGTCAGCACTTAGGCTATTTTGCACCTGTCACTTTATACGAGGTCCAGCCCCTTACCTGAACTAAAATAACATAACTGTAACGTCGTGTTGTAACTAAAATATTAAAATATTCTGAATTCGGTTAAAAGCTGAGGCTGTAAAGAGGCACTCAGCACCCACAAGGACCAAACACAGGACAACACAGAGCCAGTCGCCAGAACCTCGTTCGTCTGCAAACTGAAGTCCAGGGTGTACTACGTGGAAGCAACAATTGGGTGTACATACTTCGTGGAAGGTCATCCCTTACACCCTTGTAGTGTGTTTAGCTCAGCATGTTAGCTGTAAATATAACTTTTTATTCCTCCTCACTAACAATTTGTTTTTATATCTATTTAAAATTTAAACCAACCTCACTTCCATGTAGTACACCCTGAACTGCATTTTGCAGACTAACGAGGCTCTGGTGACTGGACCTACTGTTAGTATAATCTTTGTAGGACTGTGTGTGTGTTGTCCTTGTTTGTGCTGACTGTCTGTCGCTTTACAGGGTCAGCTTTTAACCCAGGTAAGGATATTTTAGTTTTCAGACACGCTTTTATTTTTGTCATGATAAGGGGCTGGACCCCGTATAGCGTGACGGGTGTAAAATACCCTAAGTTTTCAGGCACACAAATTGTAATTCAAATTTAAAAAATCTTACCATAGATGTTTCAAAACACCTATTGATCTACTGAAACAAGTACAGTAGAGAAACTGCAAGTGAAATTAATTTATTCAGTATAGTGTATAATATGTTAAGTTTAATATTTTGGCTGTAAATATTAATTTCATACCCCCTTATTATTTTTTTGTATTGATATCTTTTTGAAAATCTGAACACAGTAGATGTTTCAAAACACCTATTGATCTACTGAAAACAGTAGACAAAAGTTTCATTGGATTAAGTAGAAAAGAGTCATGAAATAATACCCAAAGAAGTCAACCATTATGAATTAATGTTACATACTTTTTTTATTTCACTTTCCAAAACCTAGGAGCTCGAAATAATACATGGATGCGATTTACTAGACAGTCTGCTTTTCTGTGATTGATTCGTCGTGCCCAGGTCGGGGATTACTACCGTTCAAGGTAAAAGGGGAAGGGGAAGAAATCCACCACAGTAGCATGACGTATGAAGTAACATGTTCACAGGCATCCAATCCAACTGATAAGGGTTCACCTGACCTTGGAAGTGTGGGAAACACGTTTCACGCTGGTTTCCAGAATGCTGTGGCTAAATCTAGAACTAACGGGGGAATAAGAAATAGTTTGTAACATTTAACAATGACATTTCGCATTTACAAAATATGAGATGTGTAGACTTTGATTTATTTATTATAGTAGACGGTAGAGAATTACTTACCACGAAAGTCAAGTTCTAAATTGCAGACATCAAAATCTACTTCAGGTTGTAAAGTACATTTGTGATAGACAGCAGATAGGTTAACAAGGTTTACAAGATTGCTAACGACTCTTAAGACAAACGTTCAACGAAGGTTATTGAGTGAGAAAATGGGAAATTGTTAAAAATAGCGGCCTAGTTGACTGAAGATCGAAGGTTCGAATCTCTTATAGAACCGGCTATTTTTTGACACTGCGTAATATATTTAATGTATTGTCGACATTTATAAGAAACAAAATATGAAAACTCTCCTCCTCCGTAACGGTGCGGTCTAAGACTCTGTGCTTTGGACTCCGACTGCAGCGGGACGGCATGGATTCGAGTAGTCCTGGGTTCTCGGCCTGTTATCTGTATAGGACCGGTGGCAACCCACCATCGTGAGGAAATTGGGGAGCTACGAGTGACTGGTGTAACCTGGTTTCAGATATCTTCTATAACGGCTGAGGGTTCGACGTGCTGACCAACGTCACCTCGTTGCCAGTTGAAGATAACTCTGGGTAGGATTGTGGAAGGGAGACTGACAGTCGGGAGATAGCGCAAGGCACCTTCGAGGTTTTAAAATATGAAAACTATTCCTTCCGTAAATCTAATTTCTTGTCATTGTCACGTGAGACTTCTTTTCAGTATGACTCCTGCAATACTAATTAGTTCCTAAGAGAGATAATGAGATGCACAGAGATATATTAAATTATGAGTTCACTGTTTAAAAAATAAGCATTAACACATTTTTTTATTCACATACCTCTTTAGAAATTCCTGAGCACGTCACTACAAATGAACCAATCTAGTGCACACTAGAGCCTTGGCTTATCGATACCTAAGGGGTATCCTACAATTACAGTCAAACCACAACCTCAATTTTCGAAGCTGTAGTCTCTCCATGTAAAACGATTGCGTCGTAAATATAGTAGATTTTGCTTAAATGTCTTGTGACATTCATACCACCTTTATTTCATTTGCTACAAAGGAGCGTTTGGGTGTGTTGTTTATAAAGAGGCGGGTGGGGATTATATTTCTAATGCATATTGAACGAATTGGTCTTTACTCATAATTATGCCGTAAGAAGGAACGAACTCGTGGGGTAGTGGTTATCGCACTGGGTTGTCACTCTAATGGTCGTAGGTTCAAATCCCCACGGTGGTAAAAACTTTTAGTAAGCTTTATTCGTTCCCATTGTTACTATTTGAATTAGTCTTCTTTGAAACTAACAACGAAAGATTATACAATTAACTCTCTCCCTTTCAAAATGGTAATATGAGGACAGGTTTCTTATTATAAGAATTGGAAATTTTAGTGGTCTCAACGCATCTAAAATCCAAAATCCTAGATCGACTTTATTTTCTACTGAATTATAAATCCACGTTATACACAGATAGGCTAATGGGGCCTGGACCTACAGTTTAAAGTGAGATACGAACCACTATGTGTCTCCACTTGTTATCCTGCACTGAACGTAAAACAAACAGCTCCCCGCCCCTATTTTTAAAACAAATTTACATGAAATATGGTATTTATAAGATAATCATCATTGATTTGATTGTTTTTATTACTGAACGTCAAATAAAACATTTTCCACAATCACCTCTTCGTCCCATCTCTCCCAATATCTTTCTGTCCCTCTCTTTTCCCCCTTCCCCCCCACACATGTATCAAAATAAATATTTTCTTAGGTTTGTATGTGTATAAATATAACATTAAATATCCCCCAAAATACTATTTATTTTCTACTTTCCGTCACCCCTCTCCCACTCCCACAACCCCTCATTATTATTGGCGTTCGCTAGACCAAGTGGTAATGTATCGACGTCTTGTAATCAGTGTGTCCTTTTCCGAGTTCCAGTCAGGTCGCATAATGTTTCAGATTCCAATTTAAATGTATCCCGAGTCGTGATTAGCCTATGTGTGCAAAAAGTGATGTTAAAACGAACTCTTGACCTCAATAATACAAGTTGTGTATTTTCTTTCAGCTGTGGTTCCCTCTTTTCGCGAGAAATAACGAATTAACCTAATCATTAACTCAACAAATAAAAATGCATCTCTAAATTAATTAATGAAAACTGTTATTACACCCAAACCACTATTTTATCGTAAATGTAAATGAAATGTCATCTCACGTAGTGAAAACAATGTGAAAATTGTTCTAATGAGTGATATATGATTGTCAAACACATACATGAATACATTATATTAAGCTCATGAACTATAATTGGGACAATTTAATACTAATTTGAAACGATTAAAGGCATTAAAACGACAAAGTAAACTTTTGCGCAATCTTTCTGCCGATTCGCATTATTGAAACAATATTTAACCAATGGGGACGTTATCTCATATTTGGAAATGCTGCATTGGTTGAACTTCCTGTGGACGAGACCGTGAGTCACGCCTCCTGCTTCTCCGAATCGAACTTCACTCTGATTGGAGGATCGTATATTTCACAACACTTCCTTGTTTCAGAGCTACCAACATAATTTCGTAAGACGTTGGACTTAGAAAAAATCCATGCGTCAGATTTTTTGAACATGACTGTACATATTTGTACGTTTTTTCAGGGAAAAAAATCAGCGGCTTCAAAAATTTATAGGAACCTTGTAGAAAAATGTTCCTAAAATGTATTGAAGTTTATTTAGTGAATTCTTATTCAGAATTTGTACACAATGGATAGTTTTGTATCAAATGTGAGCATTGCTCATAAGTTGTTTCATTTGCAGGAGAAATCTTACATATGCATCTGACTACCTACATTTCTCCTTGAAAGTGATATATGTAAAACAACAAATTCAAAATGAATAAAAAATAAGCATGTTTTTTTCACTACTTTGTATTAATTAAAAACTTGCAGCACCCCTAAGAGCTCTCGATTATCTTTTTAAAAAAGTTGATTTTATGCTCAGACAGGCTAATCGGCACTGAAATTACTGTTCCTTTTCGGATCTTTAATTACTAGTGTGTAATGTATCTAGTACATTAAATTGTTGTTTTAAGTCCACTTTATGCACAGTAAGGCTAATCGGATCGGGACTGGACCTACAGTTTAAAGTGGAACCTGAACCACTATGTGCCTCCACCGGGTATGAAACCCGGGACCCCTTTATTACCAGGTGGAGACGCTACCACTGCGCCATCAGGGAGGCCCTGTACCTGGTACAGGAATACCTGGGACCATTTGATTACTACACATATCTATTATTTGTCCTAAGTATGACATAGCATAATATGTTTGCAAACACAAACATTATTTATTTCATGTTATCAGTTGTTTGAAGATGTAAACAAAAATAATTATGGTTTCCAACATGAAATAATAGTCTACCCAAATATCAAGTAATGAAATCCCTATCCACTGTGATATTATCGTTCAATATCCAAATCACAATATCAATAATAATTAATCATGATATGGCATGTACACTTCATAGAAGACAAATTTTTTTTAAAAAAAATGCGTCTTGTCTTAAAACAAACATATGTGGAAGAATTTTTGTATTAATACTTTGTAATTACTTCTAGAGAGTTTTTAAGCAAACTAATTTGTTCATATGTGGACAAGAACATTGAACAGTGCTCTTAGAATGAATAATTTTTGTTACACCTTTGCTTCATGTGCAATGACGATCATGTCACGCATCTTCCTCCAAATATGTAATGATGATACGTTAACATCTCAGCATCATGTGCTACCGAGTAGTAGTGGAAAGAAAAGTCTTATGGAAGTAATCACAACCTTTTGAATCGATTCACTTTTATGTAGCTATAGTTCGTTACAGGGTTCCCTCATTACACAAACTTTCAACACTGCATCTCTTCTTGTGTTTAAACTTAGACACTCCATATCAGCACCATTTGCTGAACAACATCAATTATCTATACAAAATTGTCAATGGCAAAATTTCTTGCAACACACACCTTCAGGAATTCCACTTTCGAGTACCTATGCACATAGCACGTATCACAAATATATTTTACACAGAAAAACCTACACTACGTATACCTTTCGGCCTTCCATCACATGACATGCTTGTAAATAATCAAGTAGTGTTACTTATTTTTTGATAATTTGTCAATCATATTTGTGATATTTCTAATTTTGCTCTTTAAATTGTTGACAATTTCAGCGCAAAATGGCTATCCATGCTGTATCTGAAATTTTCTCAGTAAATAAATAAATATATATTAAAAAGCATTTCCCACACAATTGTAAACAAATTGAATATTTCAAGTAGATTGAAACAGGGCCTCCACAATGGCGCAGTGGTAGCTTCATCACCTAGTGATCAAGGGGTCCCGGGTTTGATACCCGATGGAGGCACATAGTGGTTCGGATCCCACTTTAAACTGTAGGTCCAGTCCAAATTTGCCTTACTGTGCATAAAGTGGACTTAAAACACAAAATCAAACAATCATAGATTAAAACAGAACGGTCATATTTCAACAACTTGAATATTATATCTGCCTCCTTAGGTTGAATATTGTTATGTGAGGACTGTCTGCTTTTCCTTTAAAAGTAGACCATGTCCCGGTATAAAAGTACAGTTCAATTTTTCTTTGTATATTTATGCATATGTAAAATTGCAAGTTCAAGAAGTGGCAGAGGTTACAGGCAGAACTTGATAATTAAAAAAAAAACTCATTTTATGTATTAAATGTATCCATGTTATAGCTTGCTATTTATTTTTATTACTTGTTCAACATACCTTACATACCAAGATTTGAGAATGGTTTCTCCAGAAAGTCTGACATGCCACCGCTGATTTCTAGTTTGCAACTATATAATTTCAGAATGTCCACAAGTACTGGAGGTTTATTACCTTTGCATTTCATAATTTTTTGTTCACGAATAAAAAAACTGATTTTGAGTCTTATACAGAATCTATTTGGTGAACAAATATACCATGGAAAGAAGAAAGCTAACTGCAACGAATGTTAATATTCAAATATCCTGGTTCATAGATGTGAACTTAGAAATGATTCTTATCTTGGATAAAAATGATTGATTTTAAATGATACTCCAAGTGGTTCTGCTGTCTTCACTATATTTTATTTTTTACACTTGTTCATTAACTGAAAAACTCCCACCTAAAGTTTAAAAAACAAAATAGCAAAGAAATTGCATTTTTTCGATGGTAATATAATATGTGTGTTAATGATGAACATCCTGAAAATACTAAGCCATGCAGAAAAGGCATGAGGATGGAGAGCACAGAAGATTTTATATTAAGAAACTTCAAAAGATAACATGCTGTACAGACCAATAAACTTCATTATACATTCTTCGTATGACTTAATTTAGCCTCTTCATGAAGCAAAGTTAAGTTGACTCATGATCTCACCACCAAATGTTCCAGTCAAGTGGTCAGGAGTGGCATGTTGAATTGTTTCTACATGTAACCACTGACTTTAGTGTTTGTATGTGCCTATGTTTCAGAGACTGGTTCTGTCTCACTCTTACATGGGACAAGATGGAAGCAAATACAGTACACTACCCAGAAAACGGGAGCAGAACCAGTTTCTGAAACATTGGTACATATGGAAACTCAAGAGAGACTTCACACTAAAATGACATGTCACTTTGAACGAAGAGCAACAATTCACACTGATCCACTGCACAAGCCAACATTGGATTGGCTCATCCTCAATTGACACATGTTGCTGCAGTGTAAAAAAACATCTCTAAAAAAACAAGCAATGCAAAGTCAAAACCAACTTTGTCTTGGTTGTTTTATGGTGTTAATATGTGATGTAAAATACAAGCCTTTTGAAATAAATTCCCCATACCCATCCGTAGCTTCCATCACAAGGAACAATGCCTCGCCATCCTGAATGCCCTTGCCCACAGGGCAGTAACCTAAAAGCCCATATGCCCCTCTTAACGCACATCATCTCCCAATCGTGAATATTCTAGCCTGCAAGGTTGACACATACACACACAGAAAGTTTGTATCTATATTTATTTTCTACATCTGCAAACCAGAAGAAACATGCATGCCTTGTCGAGGATTGAAAGTCAGCATCCCTGGTTTCACAGTGCAGAATAGAAGAAACAGCATATCAAATACAATTTACTGCTATTACAAACTTCTGTATTGTAAACTGCTTGCTCTTACTCTTGCACTGATTTCTAGTGCTGCTTGTAGACATACCTTCATGACCAGTGCTTTAAGTGGTTTCAGTCAATAGCCAGAATGTCAACCACAAATAAATCAACATGAGTACTACTACTAATGATGACAATAATAATGGTGATTGGTATTGTTATTATTATTGCATACAAAGTAAATACAAACACAAACTATCACATCTGTTATTTCAAAAAATTAAGTTGTCATTTGGATATTAATATGACAGCACTTGCCCAAGTATAATATATTTTCCTAAATTTCCGTACTGCTCACTGACGGGAGACAAATTTAGTACAAGAACTTTCTTTTCATCTATGTTTGCAAAAAATAATGTAACAATGGACAAACTTTTGTAGTGTGTAGTAAATAAATATCATGGATGACCGGCAGGAACTGAGTTCTGGAACAAAAGTGATTTACCAGAACGGAGTTCCAACTCACTTTAAGCCCTGTTCATGAAATGGCATTGTAAAGGACTTCTAGATTTGTATGCATCCCTCATTGGTTTCAAATTTCAAGCATCATTGCATTATGCTTAAGTAAGAAAAACACATGTTTCTGTAACTCAATACAATAGAGGAGCATTTGCACTACTTTCATTTACAACCTAACAAGACTGTTGCATGGGTGTATTTAATCCAGGATCACTTGTGACTATAATTGTTACAAGTGGCGGGTAACATGGAAAAATTTCCATAAAGCATCCCTCAGTTAGGATAATTTGCACAGGCATCTTCCCACCTACTGCATTGTTTCCATGTTCGTTCATACAAGCACCCTTCTATCCCCAAGCATTCCACCAGCACAGCTAGGAATTTCCACTTCAAGCATTGATGATAGGGAGACTCGGGAGGATCACTAGTGGCAAGATATTTTCTATATTATTTATCATCAATCTTTGTTTCTAGGATTACAGTTATTATGAATGGGAATGAACGGCAATTTATAGTCGATTCGATTGCTGAATATATTAGGTGATCAGATTTCAAAATTGTCACTGAAATTCCCAGGTTTGAATCCCAACCTGTTCATCAATTTCATCTAATAATCACTTATCCTCATCATGATTAGCCAATATGACACAAGAGGAGAAATTAAATAACAATACAACAATAATTTGAAGGTAATAAAGGCTGAATCAAAATTTGAATCAAGTGCTGTTGTTTTGTTTCGAGGTTGGCAGACCTGTTATGCCAATTAATGTAGCCTGAATTGTTTTGACTCATTTGTTGTGGTTAAGATATGGAATTCCATGAAAAATTCCTGCAACGAGTGATCTCTTTGCACGGTGACCAGGATTGGCCAGTCACAGGTATACGCCAACAAGCCACGAACCCTTTTGGAACTGAAGGCGGGAATCATACGGGTGATTGGATGCATTGGACAGACATCTGCGAGAGGGTTATCAATAATTTTGTGGAGCGTATAAATGCATGCAGACTCAGTAGGGGTGGACATATGCCTGACATTTTCTTTCATACATAAATGGGAGATGTTACTGCTTACATATATGTGAAATATAACTATTTTCATGATATTTTCCCTATTTTTATTAAATTTTCTAATTCGGCATCATGTATGGACACCCTATATCGCTAGTAACAATCTACCACCTGAGACCACATGCTATATAAGCAAAGAACAAAAAGATGTAGAACTAAGTAAACTTTTCCCCAAAAATATTATAATGATTAAGAAGAGTGGCTGTACATTTTATGCATAAGTGAAAGTCTCAAGAGTAGCACACTTCAGGTTGTTTTTTTTTTTAAATTTTTGTTAGTAGTGTGAATTGGAATAGGGGTGTGGGGAATTAATTATTTTACTGGATTAGATTTATCAAAGAGCGAATGTAAGAAATTTCAAGGTGACAAAAATTAGCATTTTAAGTTAAATATACTCTTACACTAAAATTCTGGTAACAGTTTCATATATTGGAGAGACATTTCTTCATTTTTACAGAAGAAACTACTTACGGAAATGAGTTTCTCTAAGGTTTCCAACGTTAGTCGATGCATTTTCTTTCATCGTGGAATCTATTTGACCGGGAAATCATGTATTTTTTAATAGAAATATCTCACCGACGCACAATTGCCAATGCTTTCCTACGTGAACCGGATGCTCCATACGTTGGATGACGTAACCCCCGTAACACGTGACGAACACAATAGTAGGCATTTTTCGGTGAAGGTTGGAAACACTGATATTCGAAAACAAAAGAAGCGATATAAATCGCAAAGTAAGCGATATCGCACCGTTACGCATGTTCGGTAGCACTTAGAAAAATGCGTTATTTTAGGGGAAAAAAAGTGTTTGTTTTCGTGTAAAAAGCATAATGGCACTTTGAACTATGTTCCGCAATACACAATTGGTAAGTACGAACCATGTGAAACACAAAATATCCAATTTTAATGTGTCTCCGATCTATGAAACTGGTACCAAAATTCTAACAGACATAAACACAATCACCAAAGCAGCTGAAATGTTAACATTTTATCCACCCCTTGACAAATGACCATCCTAATTAAAACACCCAAAGAACACGAGATGAAACTCTTTAACTGGTTTATTGAACTTTGCATACATAAATGATGATAATGAATATAGCTATAATAAAAGTAAAGTGTTCCCTGTGCTTAGCACCACACCATGAAGGCATATAGGGGGTGTGGTGGTAATGCCCCACACTTTCTTGATCCGATCGTGAGTGGAGATGATGTGATCAGCACCATGCCCCTGACCACCTTTACCTCCCAGGGGTTCCCCCAGGTACCCATGTTATTCGATGCTGGGTGGGTGCCGGGGTCACTTCCACCGTTAGAAAAGTTCCCAGATTTGAACCGGCCGGGGATCAAACCCGGGACCTTTAGCATGGTAGTCAGACGCGTTACCGACTGAGCCACCGTGGCCATATAGCTATAATAAAAAATATAATACTACATCTCGTCATTCCAAGAGATAATAAATTTTGTCAAGGAGACCAGGAGAGAGAGTTCAATTCTGGGAGACTCCCAGCTGTTCCGGGAACAAGCCTATTCATCTCATGACACATTATCATTGTTTTCACACTCAACGTGTTAAACACCCAACCATTACACCAGGTTAGCATACACTAACCCTGGGTATATGGAGTGTTCGCCACTGCTGTTAAAAATCAGAAGTTTATTTAAAATTAAAGTTCTTCTCTTTGTTAATTTAAAAATATTGAATGGATTTAATGAGATCTGTCAAATGTAGTTCTTTTATATATATATTTGGAAATAGATTAGTTTTTCCAATGGTAACACTTATAATATTTTTTTAACTAGCTAAAAATAAATTGTACGACTGCTTTTTTATTTGCACAATTTATGACATCGTTTGCAAACCAAATACCATTATTGTTCTAATGTTAGTTTGGTATGATATATTTAAACATAATAACTCAAAATTAAGAGCATGCCTAATATAGAAATTGAAACCAGACTTGAATAAAACACTGTTTGATTTGATTTATTTCACTTTTTGTGCCACTCTTGACTAATTTGCGAAGATCGGGATGAGTGATGATATGATGAAATTGGCGAATGGACACTCACAAATATCCATGCTCAGGCCAGGATTCAAACCCAGGACCCCTGGAATCATAGTGCGATGTGCTAACCACTCCGTCACATGGGCCGGCAATACCACACTGTTAAAACAGATAATGGATAGAACTGGTAGGCTATGTGTGTAATAAATAAATCCTTTGCGGCAGTTTATCTGGCAATGGCTATGGTAACATGAATGGAATGCTGTTTAAACCTTCATCCTACTTTATACTTTAGAAACACTATGCTACATAGAACACCTAAGATGATGTACTTTACATTTCCTACCACCTAGGTGGCTATGCATGGTGAGCAGTCAAATCACAGCCTTGCTACCAATATTCCCTTGCTCGAGATCTAGCCCGCAGATGGAAGTTATTTTGTATCCTTAATCTATTTCATGTGATTACCATTTCATCTTCATCACCACTATTAGCCAAAAGCAACAGAAAATCATTGTCAGGCATATAATGAACAAATTAGCAAATTGCTTTTTCCAAACTTGAAGCTTACTTCTGCACACATTTCCAATATTCTAAATGAAGCGGGGCTCCCAGATGGTGGAGTGGTAGCGTCATCGCCTTGTAATCAAGGGGTCCCGGGTTCGATACCTGATGGAGGCACACAGTGGTTTGGATCCCACTTTAAACTGTAGGTCCAGTCCCGATTAGCCTTACTGTGCATAAAGTGGACTTAAAACACCAAATCATTCCATTCTAAATGAAGTGGCTATTTTCACCAGGTTTCTAAACTGCACATGTGCATCATCTACCTAAACTGGCCTGTTATATACATACGTGCACTCTTTAATTGGGTAACAGTAGGGTAAGCCGGAGACACTTAATACTCGGTTGTTTTCAAATAAAAATCATTGCTACTTACCTCATATGCAGTGCGGAAGATTTTTGAAGCTGGCGATAACTTTTTCTCCATGAAAAACACGTTACTTTTAACATTATAATCATTTATTGGTCGTTGCTAATTCGGCGGGCAAATCTTGACTCACGTTGTTGATCGTCAGCTGATATGCAGTATCGTCAGCTGATGTGCAGTGTTTCCAAACTTATGAACCGATAAATGCCGCACAAACTATTCACAAAAGGTTTTTAAGCGAAAATTGAGGCTAAACTGTACTTTACGTCCTTATCTGCATGGTGATTGCTTCTTTGCGTTCGCGGTGCGCCGATAAATGCCGCACAAACTATTCACAAAAGGTTTTTAAGCGAAAATCGAGGCTAAACTCTACTTTACGTCCTTATCTGCATGGTGATTGCTTCTTTGCGCTCGCGGTGCGCGATGGTGGTGCGGCACCCGGCATCTCTTCGGGTAAGTACCTTTTTCTTTTTACACTTTCTTTTCACGATAACCCCACTATCCATTCACGGGGTCGAGGTATGCCTACGAGGTTAGGTTAGGCCTGTTAGGTTAGGTTCCATTAGCACTCATTTCACCCCTAAATATGTGCTTCATTATCTAAAAAATTCCTTAATATGTTCAATTACGCATATCCGGACAACATCGGTTTTTCTCGATTTACTCTTTCAGGAAATTTTTCCTACCTTTGGGATTTATGTTGTTCAATTCCTTATAAAATAAGCTTTCCAACGATATATGACACGTATTCCTTAGGGAAAGGACGTAAACTAGAGTGTTACCTTAAATTGGAACAAAAAACCCGCTCACACGTCATCTCGTAAAACTAACGCGTGGTTGCTACACTGTGAGGGGGGTTACATAACCGAACGCACGGAACATTTGATTCACGTAGTCGACGGTAATGGCGGCACGAGCTATCGCACAACGGAGATGCATGATTGACGAAAAATACCTTATTTACGGGCAAGAAACGTAGCACGATTCTAAAAAACAATACCTCCGGCTTCGGAAAGTCCTCAAGAACACAATTCCGTCAGTACTTTCTCGTCTTTTCTCCTGTAAATTTTAAGAAATCCGTCTCCGGCTTACCCTACCGTTACCTTTAATTGTTAGTATGTATCAAGCTTACGTCAGTTTGCATTTATATACTATCGTTACCATTTATTTTCGTGTGGGTGACAAGTACTTCTATTTCTGTACACCATGGGTTTGGAAAAATTACCACAAGGTGTTCCGACATTGACTGGTACTGCTAGTATGTCTATGGGTACTGCTAATATGTCACTTGACGTAGGCATGAGCTTGTACTTAATACATTCCTAAATGCTTTTGTTGTTAGGTTAAACAGGTGAGGTTTAGTTATTAGCGTTAAAAATACTTGTGTAAATACCTAATAATCATAATGTGATTTGTGGTATTCAGCACTTTCCACTGTCCCATTGGTCGACTATAATGATCGATTCTACATTGATATTGTGGTTACGTGTTTGGGCACAGCCATCTTACCATTTACCCTTGAATTTATACAATGAGAGCTTCAAGAACTGACACAAAACACTAATCAATGTGCTTACAACCTATGAACCAGTAACAGTAATAATACAATTCTTAAAAATACGTAGCATGAAGATAAAAACCAAAGCATCGAAAATAGTCCTGCAGGGCGATTCACGAAAATGACTACAAAATCGAGTCTACAACGAAGTAGTAGTTTCTAGTAGTAAAAGATGTAGTAAAGTGCGATTCACGAAACCGTCTACTAAGAATCGACTATATCTTTAATTGTCTACAGCGCACGGCTACAAGGAAAGTGGTGAACTTGGCGAAACTAAGCAATATCTATGGAAATAATCGATATTTTTATCGATTGTTGTGCTATTTCCTTGACATTATCGATGCATGTCGTACTTCGAGATTCCGAGAGTTGTTTGTTTACGCAGAATGCATAGAAAACTAGTTTAGTTTGTTAAAACTGCGAAGTAATCGTAATGTATGCGTAACCGTAAAGTAATTTGTATAAAGTGAAAATACTCGTTGAATTAAAGCAATTGTGTGTAAATACACGAAATTTAATAACAGATGCTATGTTTTACCTTACCTTCTACTGTATGTCACTGTTGAAACATATGCGGCAGAACTAAGGAATACTATTTTTCTTATGTTGCAATTGAATGATACAAAATGTAAAGGCAGCTGATTTTTCATGCTTTGCCATTATTATCTATAATGCATGGAGTAAGAAACCATTAAATTATCCACCCATTGAATATCTCGTGAAAACTCAATTTTCTTCTTTTTACAAATGTCAAATTTTTAGTTGTTTGGCATTACATTTTCTTAAGTTAGTCGTTCATAGCACGAACGTCTACGTTTTCTTAACCTGTTCAAACCCATTAAGATTAACGTTGCCAGTTACGTACGAACTGTTTCTCTTTACTCAACTTTATGCACAAATAGCCCTGCTGAGCAGCCATCATCTTATGCTAAGCACATTACATACACATTAAAAATAATACTAAAGAAATTATTTACACTTTTAGTCTCTAATCTGTACTGTTTTCAGTACATCAACAGGTGTTTTGAAACATGTACTGTGTTTAGATTTTCAAGCAGATATGAAAAATCGTTTATCATGAGGAATGACAATTTATATTAGTAGTGGGGTTGGTGATATAACCAGGACCACTTACAAGTGTAGAAAAGAAGAGGTTATTTGATTGAACAAT
The DNA here is from genome assembly GCF_977018435.1 of Lepisma saccharinum. Taxonomy (NCBI): domain Eukaryota; kingdom Metazoa; phylum Arthropoda; class Insecta; order Zygentoma; family Lepismatidae; genus Lepisma; species Lepisma saccharinum. The sequence continues at coordinate 63,090,549 of NC_139245.1, read as the reverse complement.
CTGATTTGCCTACACTTAAAACAATGCCAAGAGGGGCTTATACCCCAATTCTTCAAGTGTGATATGTTTTTAAATCCCATGAATTCTGAATTCTAGTGTAGAAAGGAAGAAGCCTCAACAGCCCGATTTGCCTATACTTAAAACAATGCCAAGTTCCCATATGATCTTATTGTTTACAGTGTGTTTTTCTGTCAAAATCCCAGGAATCTTGAATTCTAGTGTAGAAATGGTGAGCCCCCCCTCAGATTGATTTCACCAAGTGTACAAAGGCTGAATCTCTATAAGCTCGTCAAAAATATGCCCCCTTTGACATTGTATTGGCTATACTTGAAATTAAGCGAAAATATACTTATATGCCGGCATGCAAGCAAAAAACTTCATGATCAATACAATAGGACAAGAGCGGGCAAGCATAATTAATTGCTTGCATGTTTTTTCTAATCTTTTGATGTGTCCCATGTCTCGGCCAGCAATAAATCTTGCATGTCTGGGAGATTATATCTGCTGACATGCAAGACATATAATCTACACTATGCCCTTTCATCTTTCAGAGAAAATTGTCATGCCAGCAGATATAATCTCTAATTTACTGGAAGAGTACAGAACTTCACTCTTTATTGCCCGAGCCAATTCATTTTGCCTTCTTCTGATAATATATACCGAGAGAGAGTTACAAGGATATTTATTCCACATTTCAAAGTCCCACTTTGAATTGTATTTGCCAGAAGTGCTGTAAACATAGTTCCATGGCTTATATATTTTATAACAAAAAGGCCCCCAGGCTTCAAACCTGGGAGAGTGTCTGGGCCTCCCTGACGGCACAATGTTGGTATTATTGCTTTGTAATCAAGGGGCTTCTGTGTTTGAGTCGGCCCTCTAGAATTGCTCTGTGACTCTCTCATTTCTTACATCATAAACATATGATTTCTCATCAGATAATGCCTCATGGAATTCACAGATAATTTTAATGTTTGTCCTGTCATTAACCACAACTTGTTTTCTTTTTGAAGTGTTGATGACAAACATGGGTCTCTGTGCTTTGAATTCATCTGGTGTGTAATACATGTCAGTATTGCCAGTAGTGACCCTTTTGTATGATGTAAATGCCTCATATAATTTGAGGAAATCATCCTTGGACATGTCTAAATTATAATTTTCTCTAGGAAATACCTCATTTCTGCCATTTTTAAGATATATGTTCTTGATGTTGCAGTTATCAAATTTACTTGAATTTCTTTCCTGATTATTGTGTCTTCCAGTCTGAAACAGTACCACCACAAAATCCGGCATGTCATATTGTATACTGGAGAATGAATTTGTAGCATCAAACTCATAATAGGTACCGGATGCAGGCTTCTGTACACATTGATATGTATAAAATTGTAAATGAATTTGTGGATTTTTTAGGATATCAGCTTTGTATTTAAGAGCATAACTGGCCTCATATTCAACAACTGGCATTCTTAGCTCCATAGTCTGAATAATGCATTTGCCTTCATCAGGTAGGGTATTAGGCAGAGCTTCTCCTGTAGAGTTTATTGTACTGTACCTCATCAAAGCATTATTATCATTGGCAGCTCTTCTAAATGTAATTCTTAAACCACCCTTCCACATAATATCTTTGTAATCTGAGAAGAATCCTGGCAACAGGCGCATGGGGAACAGCACTGTGTGGTTTTTAGATAATATTTTATCACCAGCCTCAAATCCACCTATTTTGTAGTAAGAAGCCTCGGTTTTGGATAATTTTAGTGTGGCCAAAGCTGTGAAGGTAATGCCGGGATAATCCACTCTGTTTATAACAACACCATGCTTTCTGATCTCAATTTCAGAGAACAGATGCGGCACAAAATTATCTACCAATCTTATATTTGAATTTGCCGGATAATCTGTACCATCGAGTTTTACAACATCAAATTTGATGTATAGATCTGCTCTGTGGGGGTGTATAAAGCCATCCCCTACATCAAGATCAACCTCAATCTCTGTGTTGGGTTGATTTAAATTTGCAAATGTCCTCCTGTTTGGGGGGAATGATTGTAGCTCATAACTCTCAATATTTTCCATTTTTTCTTGTATGTATTTTTATTTAAATATTAATCTCTATGATTGCAGTTGTTGTGGCTCCAGCAAAATCAACTAATTCTTCTTTTTCATTAGTGACCATCAACTCAATGTAATCTATTCTATTATGACACACAGGAAAATATAATGTTGGGGATGGATTGTAGATGATGGGCTCCATAAATTCAGAATTAGGTTTGAATGTTGCAATGATGCCAGTTTGTTTGTGAGTGTCTATGCCATTTGATTTGGTGATCATACCCTCGGCCACATTACAGTGAATATTCAGAGTCTCTATGGCTAAGAATTTAGGTATATTAATAGCAGTGTGTTTGATGGCCGCTTCAAGTTTTGTGTTGTTCTCAAAGCCTAACAGCTCTCCTATAGTACCCAGATCCACTGTTTCTGTAGCAGATACAATTTCTACTCTGTGAGTGACAGAATTTTGACTTCACCTCTGGGTAACTGAGCATTTAAAGTAGATAGATTATATTGCCCTGGAGTGATGACAATTTTTTGATCCCCTACTGCAATTGTGTTGTTGTGGTGTGTAATATTAGGGATCAAGTACATGCTATAAAATGCTCTGAGAGCTATTGTTTTGGGATACACTATATCATCATGTAATTTGAGTTTCAATATTGAATTTTGGCTGGTGAGATGGAATACCCCCATGATGTTTTAAATACCACAAGGCTTTTTGAAAATTTTCAATTGATGGTTTATTTATTTGAGACATATATCTAAGAACAGATAAACACAAATGTCTGCAATTAACATCTTTGAAATTTTGAACACGGGCATTATTGTAATAAAGATTAGATGAATTTAGATATTTTATTAAATTTTCAGGTGGAACACCTCCAAATGAATCAAACACAAATGCCTCATTTTTTAAATATTTAAGATAACAGATCCAGTGAGTGCCCTGATTTTTGTACTTATCCAAATTAACAATGCCACACTCTTTGTTGAGTGGTTGTTCTGGTAAAGAATCAGACATGTACACACCTCTAAAATGTTTGATGCCCAGTGGCTTGATTAAAGCTTCAATATCTTGGTTTGTAAGCGGCTCTTGTTTTTTTTAAACTTATTCATGGCTCTCTTAACACCCTTGCCTTGTTTCTCCATGGCCTGGTTATGGCGCCTCTGCTCTTCTAATTCTGCCTTATTCTTTTTGGCATCTATTACTGTTTTTGCTATGGCGGCTGATCCCCCGGCCAAGCTCCCAACAGCCCCCAAAGCTGCTAAGACAAGCAGGGATAGTAAATATGAATCCCCCTACATGTGATTTTTTTCTTGATTGCTGTAATTTTTTTAATTGGGGGGTACTAAGCAATAATTTCATACCATGTCCTTTTGCAAGACAAGAATTTTTTTTCTTGCACTGCTTTTTAGTTAAAAGGCTGTCAATAGTTTTAAGAGATTTAAGACCTGCATAAGGTACCTGATACATAACACCCTTGGCCTTCATCCTAGGTTTATTATATACATATTCACAACCCCCACCCCAGTTTTTGTTTGGTGTTCATAGCTATGGTGGTCCCCAATGCTGCTATTTTTTCACTTAAAGAACCATCTTTGCTTACAAATCTACCAAATGCAGCCTCTTCTAATTTCTTGTCTGCAACATGTCTCTTGTCAAGATCAGAATGTGTGTTGTATGCTATGTCATGGTCTCTACAAGCAGCATCTAGGGGATTAACACCAGGATCACCTCTGTTTAATCCATGGTCCAATTTTGTGCCTGGACCACAATACTGATAGCCTGGAATGTGTAGTTCAAATGGCAGCTTGTTTATAATATCATTAACCAAGCCCCGACCCTCAGAAATATTCCAAAATTTAGGTGGTAGAGTATTAATAATTTTTATGAGATATCCAATCCCCTTAGTGTCATTCACTATAAAATTAGACAATTTTGTGCTTATCATGTCCATAATTCCAACCTTTTCATTGTAAAAATTGTGGTTTCCAGCATTTTCCTCCCCAGCTATCACCAATAACCTATCTACAAGTTTCCTGACATCATCAACCCACACAAATTCTTTAGGCAGGGTGTTGTATTGTTTGATTCCACTGCCAGTCTTGATCTGTGACCATACCCATGTAGCACACATTGTTGGGCCAACGTTGGGTGTTTGTCGGCATGGTTGGGAAGTGGTTGGTAGTTCTTGCCAACAAATATCTTACGTTGGGCCAATGATTCATATTGTTGGCAGACATGGTTGTCAATTACGCCCATATTGTAGGTTGGCCCAATGAGTGAATATTGTTGGCACACATGGTTGTCAATTACGCCCATATTGTAGGTTGGCCCAACATTGCATTCAAGGTTTGGTACAGTGGCCAGTGACGTTATGCCAAACGAGAAAGAGGGAGTAAAATTCCCCCTGTCGATCAGCAAGACCCTACAGTGAGAAATAAATTCTGTTTAACGTTAAAAAATGTGCAAGAGCAATCACTCAAAGTGAAAATGACGTGTAGAATTAGATATTTCCAGAGCTTGAACATTTTCCGTCCCGAAAATTTCCCGACTTCCTGTCGAGAATGTCGGAATTTAAAAAATTTCCGACCCCGTCCCGACCCAAAAAATGCTGTCCCGCACACACCTGTAAAAACAATCACTGGAAATAGCGTGTAAAATTCGAGTTTGATGAAGTGTCGGGAAAAATAAAATATTTCTCGTCCCGAAAATTTTCCGATTTACTAGGAAAATAGTGAATTTTACCCGTCCCGACCAGAAATTTTCTGTCCCGCACTTACCTAATGTGAACGAATAGTGCGAATTCAATTTCTATTGCGCTACAATGTAAAGCTTAGGGCAACCAAATGAAGAACGAAATTCTTTCAGGACAAAACGAACCTCGGGCTGTTGCCGGAAAGTATAGCAAAGAACATTCTCAATGAATTTAGTTAAATATAGACGTAAAAACGATGGTGTGCTCTTTGATTTGTTCATCCTCCGGAGAATTTTTTAAATAATAATTTCACATAACGATTTATATCGAAATACATATAATCGATGTGTGTTTGAAAGTCGATTGTGACTTTGTGATGGCGGCCAAAGTGGATAAGGATATGTGACGACTGACGAGTTAAATGTTTTTTTTTTTACTGAAGACGACGTTGAGAAAGGTAAGTGACACTGATTTAGTTCGATAATAGTACAGAGAATGAAAAATAATGTTATAATTTACTTGCAGAGTTATTCATATTTACATAGTTATAAAAGTTGTGCATTCCGAGGCAGTTTTTGGTAACGGTTAGATTTTTAAGAATTTACAAAATAGCGTTGGGTAAATTTCTCGTATCGGACAAACGGCTGAAATTTGCTAGTTCATTTAATTTGAGTATTCGTACTTACGTATTCTGCATTGAGAAACATTGCTGAAGGTGGCATTTCGCTTATTTCACGGAAATAAGCTCTATTTGAGACATATCGAGTAAGTTTTCTTCGTTTCTTTTTGCCTTCGGTAACACGCAAAATGGCGGTCACAGTTCCACTACCATACTCGGCATGCAGTGTTTCCACCCCACTGCACCCAAAAATACCTACGTACCCCCACAAACCATTGACGCATAGCCCCACGAACCATTCATACATAGCCCCACGAACCATTTCCGGTAAGGTTAGGTTAGGTAGGGTCACTATTGGTTACAATAGTTAAAAATTGGTTTCGAAAAAAATATGCGTAGCCCCACACACCATTCTCGCATAGCCCCATGAACCATTGACGCATAGCCCCACGAACCATTGACGCATAGCCCCACGAACCATTGACACATAGCCCCACGAACCATTGACACATAGCCCCACAAACCATTTGCGGAAACGTACCTTCTTCAGTTTCAAAAACACGTGTTTGGAAACACTGACCGGGATTACGTCATCAGACACAGGCTACATTTACCTGGAAGTAAATGGATGCAAAAGCTTTCGTGCATCGGTCACACATTTATATCGAAAAATAGATGGAGCGATTTTACAATACAGGGAATTTCTCCATTTTGTTTGAAATTCAGCATACTCACTAATTTTGGCCCCCTAATCACGAATCTGCAGTCAAAATTTGGCGCTCACACGTGGAAATAGCAAAATAATCGAAATTAAGTTCTTATTTCCACACCCTCGATTTCCGAATTTCCCGCCGGTTCCGGGCTCCGCCCCTGGGGTAATCGACCTACCGCCCCCAACCGCTATCGCGGCCCCGCCTATATCTATAGACTCCCTGTTAAGGGCATGTTAGAAAGTGGCCGGATTCACCTGCCCCAAATAAGCGCCAAATTTATACGTGAGCGCCAAATTTTAAGTGCAGATTCGTGATTAGGAGACCCAAATTAGTAAGTAACCGAAAATTCAAACAAATTGGAGAAATTCCCTGTATTGTTAAATTATACCAAATAGATGATTTACCGGCAAAATTCAAGATCGATGCAAGAAAACACTTCCCCGAACTTCCATAAGTCTAAAGAAACTGCATTCGGTAAGTAATTTCTCCTGTAAATTTGAAGAAATCCGTTTGTCCGATACGAGAAATTTACCTAGCGTTGTATGTATCAACATTTTCTCCCGGATTTCATTATTAAACATGTCTAGGAACCTACGACCAAAAATTGGTGAGAGTATCACCATGAAATCGGGATGTAATAGATCGAACATGTGCCAGTTTTCTTTTCTTATGGACCAAAAATTCAATTTTTGTGGGTCTCTTAATTGCAATTGAAATTATAAATTATTTCCTTGTTATGCATTATGAGAAACATCGACGATTTTTTCGAGAGAAACTCTGAATCACACAACCTCAACGAAGAATGTTGAAAGAGTATTTTTCGTATCTTTCCAGTTGCCAGTTGCTCAAGTTCCTTTTGTTTTATTGTGATTTCATCATGTTATGAATGCAATTTTTACATGGTTTGATTTCGATTTACTTCTGCTAACACCTATTGCAGAGTTGTAGCGATTGCTTAAGATTTTGTTCAATATGTGCCTTTGTGGTAAATGTTTACTATCCTTCGGACACCTATAACTTCTGAGTTTCGTCAATTATTGACATTTCTACTTACCTATCTGCTTCGCGGATCATTTTTTAACGTGTATTCACGTTTTTTTGATCATTTGTTTTTTTAAAAAAGTGTTTTTGTAACTGAAGAACGTACGTTTCCGCAAATGGTTTGTGGGGCTATGCGGGAATGGTGTGTGGGCTATGCGAGAATGTTGTGTGGGGCTACGCATATTTTTTTCGAAACCAATTTTTAACTATTGTAACCTATTGTGACCCTACCTAACCTAACCTTACCGGAAATTGTTCGTGGGGCTATGCATCAATGGTTAAATTTCCGCTATGAAACATTCCCACATCACACAAAACACCTTCCAGATGTTAGACAATGCTACAGGAACTTATTACGGTAAGTAGTTTCTTCTGTAGAAATGAAGAAATCTGTCCGAAGGATAGTAAACTAGTACCGGAAGATACACTAACATGTTTGTAACTGTACAACGATGCACTGTAGCTATTTTCCTGTTTCAATTTGTAATATGTATATTGTACTGATTGCAAGAGATTGATCTTTTACTTTTACTGGCATCTTCATTCTAGGTGAAGGCAAAGCAACTTCGGCTCTACAATCTACATCTGGGTCAGACGAGAATTGCAAATTGCCAGTTTCATGGGAGTAGTTTATCTGTTATTTCACGTCATCGGGCAAAAATTGAGAATAGACTGTTAGAAATACATGAAAATCAGAAGCTTATTTTGGAAAATTTGAATCCAACATTGATATCCTCGAATCAGCCCTTGCCTGAAAATCTAAAGCTTCCTTGTCAAACAGAGGATGACATTCAGAGGGTGGAAGAGTGGTAACTTTCTTCTCCTGAGTACATGAAGCAGATGGTAAGTTGACATATTTCCGTGAGTGAAATCATTAATGTCAAACTTTTTTTGTGTGTGTTAATCGAGCAGTTAACATTTTCAGCATAATTGACTGTAGCTCAAAGTGGTATGTTGTAATTTAAGAGAGATCAATTACATTCTAAACTCCATGTGCTTCTTTTACTTCAATATAAGTTTCACTATAAAAATCATGCAAATTGAAGTATTTCAGTTTTCATAAAAATTTCGATCTCCGGGAGACGTCTCAAATTCGTTTATTTTGTTATTTTTCACATTTGTACTTACCTATTATGCATTGCTAAAGATTCTTTAAGGTGGGATTTCGCTTTTTTGACGAAAATAATTTCAATTTTGCACATATCGAGTAATTATTGTTCGTTCCTTTTTCGCTTGCGTTACACACAATATGGTGGGCAAATCTTGACTAGCGTTGTCTATCGTCAGTGGGTATGCAGTGTTTCCAACCTTCCTAGCCAAAAAATAACTACTTCCCTAGTTAAAAGAAGGGTTATCTTAGTTACGGTAGGTTAGGTTAACATAGTTAAAAAAAGGGTTACATTAACTTTGTTAGGTTAACATACTCAAAAATCATGCACATTAAGATGCAGATTTACATAGGTTATGTAACGTTAACATAGTTACAAATATGTGTGGTTGGAAACACTGACCGGGGGTTACGTCATGAAATGCTCACAACATCTGGTTTATGTAGTGGAAGGAAATAGAGGCAACAGCTTTTGTGCATCAGAGAGACAAACATTAATCTAGAAAAATACATGATTTACCGGCCAAATAAATTGAACGATGGAAGAAAACACTTCCATGACCTTTCAAAAGTGTACAGAAACTCAGCTCTGTTCTGTAAAATTGAAGAAATACGTTTCCCGGAGATTGAAATTTTACGATAAAATGTGTACCTTATATCGCCCACAGTGCAGTCAGTGCTTCTTGATTGAATTAATGTTTCGTTGTAGGAATCATACATGAGTTTCATTGGAGGCAAAAACCTACAGCAAATTGAGTGAAGAATTCTGGATAAAATATTTTCTAATGCATTGGCAGCAAGTCATAACTGGACTGGAGAACACAACAAAATACCTCTCCGACATTTGAAATTATTGGAACTTGTACCAAGTAAGTTAGAAGGCTGTTCTTTTTTTCTTTTTTCAATTGGTAACTAAATTTGGCTGTAGGGCCATTACTTGTTGATGTAAAATCCAAATAATGTACATGATGGAAAGTTTTAGAACATTTAGTATTAACAGTAAGCATTCTTTTACATAAGTCTTTAAAAATCCTCTAATAAGGACATTTCAAAAATGTATTCTGAGAAGAAACATTTTTATTTAAAAAAAACTTATTTGTGGTTTAATTTTACCATTGTTTTTGGTATATATATTTTTTTACTTCAGCTGTCTTATTTACTTAATAGGAAAAACTAATATTATTCCATGTAACACTGAAGTATTCTGCTTTTACTAGAACAGTGTTCATAAGTGCAAACTCATTTGTCACATTTCAGCAAGCCTGGCTCAGTTAGTTGAGCTTTCACTTTATATTCAGAAGGTAGTGAGTTAGATCTCAGATGAGGCCAGGCTAGCCATGCAGTTTCTTCCCTGCAGTTTTACATGACTCACACGAAATGAATATTGTGGCAAATCTCTGTAATTCCTTTCTCATCCTTTCCCTACCATATAGTCATGGGCTTCCGGATGGGGTGCATGCCCCTTCCCCCCCGGAAAATGAAAGTCAACCAAAAATTATGTATTTCACACATATAATTTCATTTTAGCCACAATAATATCTGTTAATTGTAGCATGAACACCATAAATTCAAATTTGAGCAATTTGTTTTTAGGAAACAACACTATTTTTGGGGGAAAATGTGCCTTGTTTGCCCCCTACCCTGGGAAAAAAACCTTCCTTGCCCCTCCCTGGAAAAAATCCTGCGGGCGTCCATGCATATAGTATAAGTAACTGTCTAGATGTGAAGGATTAATGTCACCCCACATGGATAATATGTCAATATTAGTTTCCTTTCATGGGACGGGGAATAAGTTTAATCCTCATACTAAAGATAGGCCCAAGTACACATATCATATGGTATGTTACATTTGAGTTCATCCATGGATCTAACAGTTTGAATTGTTTCTAGTTTCAGTTCGAAGGAATTCATGTACAACAAATGCATCAGATTATGAAATACACTCAGTGATACAAAGCTGGTTCCGCTTTGTCAATGATAGAAATGGCAGCCGGGAGCAATGTAGAAAGGAAAAGGCAACTGCAGGAACATCAAGAAATAAGTACAAGTAAAGACTGGTGATACTTTTTCAGCAAGATATGAGAGACGAGTCATTTCTAAAGCTGCAGAAATTATAATGAGTGAATTTCATGAAGTCCCTTCTGTTTCAGGATCTACAGACATAATTCAAAGTGGTTCTGTTGTTCAGACTACAAGTTCATTTGACTGTATCAAATCTATACTTTTGAATGAAAATGAGAATTGTATTGTGGGAACAACCTCACCTGATGATTGCTTCTTAATGAAGATGGTGGGTGATGTTGTTGTTGTAAACTCCATTGAAAAGGATTGTAGTAATGATGGTTTGTACATATAATTTAAATTGAACATTTTCATAAACAAATTGGACATTTTCACTTCACCTCTTCCAAGCAGTAGATTGTTTATGTTTAAGTTAAAAGAATGTAAGAACAGAGTTATTGTATCCTCAAGTTATTTACATAAAAATTATATTTGTATATTCTTACAGCAGATTTCGCTGACACATCAGCATTTGGATCTATTCCATTTTGTAATAATAAGCTATTCTATTGAAATGACATTGTGTTCTTTGACACCTAAATTGTCAACCTCTTGCACCTTTTTTCTTTCAATAAATACAATAGCATCTTGCTACTTTTTTTGTAATGTATGACGGTAATTATAGTATATGTAAAATTCGTTTTGCTTATTGGCTCCGCTAAGGAATGTTTTACTTTTATAATGATAAATACATAAGTTTTTTTTATCATTCCTTGTATTCTTCTCCAGTGTTTGAAAATGTCTTAATAATATAATCTTAATAAATTTTTATACATACAAGAAATGATGCAATTGTTTGTAAAATATTTATTAATATTATAAAGAAACTTGCCAAAAGTATTAACATTGGCATGTTGGTTTTTGGTTTGAGTATTAATGGTTGGGAAGTTTTTCCACTGTATTAGCCCAATGCTGGGAAAGAGATTTGGTTGGAAGATTGTTGGCAAAGTTTTTCCATTGTAGTTGGGCCAACGTTGGGAAATAGGTTTGGTTGGGAGATGGTTGGCAAAGTTTTTCCATTGTAGTTGGGCCAACGTTGGGAAATTGATTTGGTTGGGAGATGGTTGGCAAAGTTTTTCCATTGTAGTTGGGCCAACGTTGGGAAATAGTTGGTTGGGAGATTGATGGCAAGGCGGACATCCCCAACAGTTCGCCAACCGTTGGCACAAAAAAATTGTAACCATTTACCAACGTTGGCCCAACCTTTGTGTGCTACATGGGTATGGGCTTGATTAAATTATTGTATTTTGCTCCACTGCTAGACTTGACTCTTTTTTGTGTGGGATCATTGTTCTGGTATAGAGCATCTGATTTTATTAATATTTCTTTGTAATACTCATAATCTTGATCTGTATAGCTGCCAGGTCTCTTCCTAGTCATCAGTTCCCACAATCCAGGTGTTCCAGGATACTTAACAAAAGCACCTTTTTCTCCAAGACGAGATTCTGAATATACTATGACGAACTGTCATAAGGTATTCAAGAAACTTGAGTTTTGTGTGTGTTTGCTGGGGTAAATTAGCCCAACTTATGTCCTAAGACGATGAACTCGTCTAGTGCAGAGAATTCACGATAGGTGGAATGCCTATGCAATATAAAAACTTTGTTGCTTTAGTACTTACGCGAAGAGTCGCTAGATGGCTCTGACCGTTGTGCGCGTTTAAGTTGTAAATTCCTTTGTTTGATATCCGATTTTCTCGCGGTTTCCTTATGCACAAGGACATTTTGATGTGTCGGTCATTGCACGCATGGACAATTCGCGGTAATGGCGCAAAATAATAACATTTACAGCGTTTTGGTCTAGATGCCATTGGTTAATTAACAGCAAAAAGTTTATCTTAATAAGCATTACAATAGGTACTTTAACGCATACACATATTTGTTAACGTGTGAGTTCTAAATCATGTAAATTGTTGCTTGGTAAAGACAATTGTGCTCTGCGAAAAAGAATGGTAGTTATCGATAGGGGTGTGTGGTGATCGAAACGGGACTTCCGGTACAGAAAAATGGAGTGAAGAAAGTTATGTCACGACGATTGAGGAAATTGTAATTGTTTTCAGTGGTTTCTGGACGAGTCTGACATCGGCTGTTAGGATAAAACGGCGGATAAAAGCATGGAGTAAAAGTACAACGCAGATAAAACGTTGGAAGTGAGTTGAACTCTCGGTTCCCAGAGAGGTAAGGAGTGAACTTGTGCATGCTGGATTCTTTGTTCCGGAGACACAAGGTAAGGGAACTAAATTTCCTTAAGTGACTTTGAGAAGAAGAAAATTCTCGCAAATCGTGGAATCTACAGATACGCAAAGTTCGTTTAAGAGATAGCTATCTCGCGTGTGTTGGAACTTATTTGACACGGTACTAGTACTCGTTACGAACCATGTGTTAATTACAAAATGGCCATCGACGCCATGTCTGAATAAGGTTGTGTGCACACACAAAACGAACTATTCTCGTTCGAGAAACGTACAAAACATGTTAAAATAAATGAGTAGTATGTTCCCAGATTGGTTTTACGTAAATTTGAGGAAATCATATGGACTTTTGTAACCCATTTTATATAACATAAAAATGTGTATGCCCAATGACCATAAATGGTAATTTTTTCAGTCACGAATAGACAGTTGTTTCACGTCTCATAGTACAATAAGAACTGATTCATAATGCTCTCATAAACAAGAAACATTTGTTATTTTCAACTCAATAAATAAGTTCATTGTTTCTTATGTTTCTATTTGCGTTCTTCAACATTTCTTTCATTCGTATTTCGTTGATGTGTATGTGCTTAAATGATTAATTCTTCTTTTCAGAAGGGGGAATTTCGCATGTGTAAATTGGGTTAGTGTTGTTACCATGGAAAGTGGTTATTGTCAGTTGTAAATCAATTATTTTGAAATCCAAAGGTATAAAAATTTCTTTCGCAGTGCGCTGCGCGCGTTACCAGGCAAATTTTCGCAAAACAAATAATTTGAACGAATGTCATGTAGCTCGTCGCAAGATTGATGTGATTCAATTATTGAGTCGTTGCTGCTGGGTTCAGACTATTAAATTTAATCTAATCTTATTTAGTCCGTCGCAATACAATCAGATCATCTCCCATAAATGTTACTCTGAAATTGCCAATTCTATGTATGATGCTACCATCACGCTCTGTGTCAGCATATAAGCCAAAGACCTCATCTTTGTTGTCTTTAGGTGTGCTTAAAGATTTTTGAGCAAGAAGACCCAATTCAATAGGATATTGAGTAGCTTCAATTCTTCGAGGAGCAATAGGACTAGGTGTATGAATACTGGAAAGTGGGGTGAATGGATAATCTAATATGTTTCTTGCAGCTACAGGTACAAGCTCTGTGATCAAATTTTGATTTTGCTCTGTAACAGTTTTGATATTTTTACCTAATTCACCAATAGCGTCAATAATAGGCTGTTCTGTGCGCTTGTGTTGCTCATAAAAACCTCGGTTCTCTGATTTCCATCCCTTAAATCTTTTTACAAGATAATCTCTTAATTTAAGATCATCAATAATTGGCCTTTTCATGGTTATTTATTTGTTTCAATGTCTAGAAAATTGTTGATTTTATTTCTATATTTGCCACTATTGGGTTTTCTTGTCATATCAATTGTAACAAACCCATAAGTCCTGGTTCCAACACCTGCTGCAAATCTTAGAAAAATCATTGTAGCTCAAGTCCCTACCTACATATTCATCATGTATGTGTTTGAGGTTGGTATGGTCTTGATGAAACACACATATAAAATTGTTGTTGTCTCGGATCAGCTGCTTGGGTAGTTTTGAAAAAGTCTGTGCCAGGTAGAAGCAATCAATATTTTTGTGTCGCCCCTGTGTAAAGAAATTTCTAACCTTGTTTTGATTATCCACTATAATGTCATCAAACACAACAACAGAATTATCGAGACATTGATGAAGTGGCTTAACATCTGGTTCAAAAGTGGCTATATCCAATCCATCATATAGCTTCATCAGCTGCTGATATTTTAATTGTTCCAAGCTCTTAGAGAAGACATACAAGTGCCTGTTTTTTCCAGTCTAACCAGTTGGGTGCCAATAAAAAATTATCAATCATTAGTGTAGTTTTACCACAAGCCGATGGCCCAACAATAAGACACCTAATATTATCAGGTAGCAACATTCCATTTCTCTTATTCTGCTGTTCAGGTTCTGGCAGCCTTTTTATAACATCCCAGGTGCTCATATTATTATTTTGTTTGCATCGATCCAGCTGTGTTCTGGGAGTCCTAGCCATTTGACAAATAACTTCTTGCCTTTTCTGCGGATGATTTTTTCTATGAGATATGTGTCAGGCTGTTTAGTTTTGCTGAGCTCTTCTTCATAAAACCTGCCTTTGAGAATTTCTCCTCGGTGGTCTATTATTATATAAGTGTTAAGGGTCCCAGGTTTAACTTGAACCACTGTAAATAATTCAGTGCTCCAGTTTCTTGTAAAACCTCTTTTGAATAAGTGCTTATATTTGCTGATTCTTACTTGATCACCCACCCTGTATTTGGCTTTTTTTGCTGTTGGCTGGTATCTAGGATAATAAACAGTGCTGATCAATTTTTGCTCATCAGATGAAGTTACTTCAGAGGGTTTCATGTTGATTGTGGAATGGACCGAGTTGTTATATTTATGTAGAAGTTCTGGAAGAATATTAATCCATTTATAATTACCTTGGAGGGTAAATTGTTTATACATAAGATTTTTTAAGGTTCTGTTGAATCTCTCTACAATTGAGGCCTTGAGATCACTGTAACTCGAGTAATGTTGTATTGCCTGGCTTTTAATAAATTGTTGGAACACTGAATTATAAAATTCTTTGCCATTATCTGTTTGCAAATAGCGCGGTGATCTTCCACTCTGATTGATGAATGTTCTGATGGCTTCTGTAACTCATTTTCCAGTCTTGGATTTGAGTGGCACAGCCAAGGCAAATTTTGAAAATGTGTCTATTACAGTGAGTAGATATTTGTAGCCCTTGTTGATTTTGTCTAAGTTTTTCAGCTGTCCACTTGCCATCTCAATCAAGTCGCTCTGCCATAAATCATCTATGCCTTTTGTGACTACTGGCAGTCTCTTAAAATTATGTCTGGCTTGTCTATGTAATTCATCAACAATAATTTGTCTAGACATAATATGTAAACAAGAATATTGCAACTATAGGGTGTTCAGCAGCTGATACTACAGGATTTTCTAAATATAATTTGTCCCCTATTTGTATTTTAAATTCCAGAGAGCCATCATCTTCAACATATGCTGTTTCTAATGTATTGGGATCTGTAAAATCCTCTAATTCTACACGGGTGATTTTCACTTTGTTATCAGCATTTGTTATTGATAAGGTAGGGTAGTGGTGTGCCTGTGGTTGTAGCCAATATTTGATCTTGATTGGTCTAAGTGTGCCCCCAACAAAAAACTGGTAATAAAATTGTGCAGGGGACAGCATATATATTTTGCCACCTGGTGTAAATGGTGAATCATATTCTTTGTTGGGGATGCTGTACAATTCAAGAATTACTGTATGTTTTGGATTCTCGATTATGCCTGTTATTTCTTTTTCTGCTGTAAGCAATTTGCTTGTTACAGATTCAAGGTGCTCATTGATAGTCCTAACAACATCATCATGGCCTGGCTTGATTTTTATGTCCACAACAAGTTTCTTGTATTGTTGCACAATTTCTTGAAGCTGGGTGGCAAAAACAGACAAAGCATTTGCTTGATTGGATTCCATGGCCCCTAGCTGTTGCTTGATATTAGCTACAATTTGCTGTAAATTTTCAACAACTGCCAATTTTGAATTTTGAGCAGTAAGATCATGGACTTGTCTTCTGATATCCTCAAACAGGGCATGCAGTTCATTAATATGTTGATTAGTTGGTAGAGTAGCCACTGTCTGAGTGAGTTGTTTGATCTCTGCCTGGATATTCTTGATATCTTCTGATTTCAATATGCGATTCACTGCCCTCTTAATATTTTTAAGTTCCTGTCATGTAGGCAGATTTGACACAGTATTTTGCAAAGATTCAAGTGCCAATTTCACATTGTTTAATTCAGAAGCATCAGCCACACTTTGCATAGCATCTTGGAGCAGGGCTATATCTGCCTGAGTGGGTGTTGATTGTTGTAAAGTTTCAAGTTTTGTTTGGATATCATCAATCAAGTGATGAAAATGAGATAGCTCAGATTCAGTGTTGAGGTTTTCAAGCTTTGTGATTTGTTGCTGGACACTAACAAGGGTATCTACAATACCGGGCAGGCGGGATTCTAGAGTTTCTTGTACATTTGTCAAATCACTTTGAACTGCTGCTATTGTACCCTCAAGATGGGTTATGGTACTTTGAATTTTTCCAAAATCTTCATATGTTTCAAGTTGCAGCTTAATATTGGCAACACTCCGAGTTATTGCACTCAAAGCATCAGAAGATGGCAAGTTGTTCATAAAATTTTCAAGTGTCTCAATTTTTTCTTTAACCTCGGCTATGGCATTGTTCAAGGGGTCCAGATTAGCTATCTGGAGTGACTGAATCTGTTCCTTTAGAGTGGAAATCACTAGATCAAAATCTTCTTGTGATTTTATGCTTTTGACAATTGTTTGGAGCTGTGCCTGGACATTATTTATTTGCTCTTCCAATTGTTGTTTCATTTGCTCAGAGTTGGTGGCCTGGGTCTTAAATTTTGCTTGAAGAGCTGCTACAGCTTCTTCTAAACTTTGAAAATTATCCAATGTGGCCAAGTCAGTATATTTTTCAAGCAGCAATTTGAGTTCAGAATCAATTTTAAGAAGAGGGTCCATGAATTGTGATTGCAAATTTGTAATTTCTAGTTGAAGACTGGCATTCAGTGTGGTTTGTAAAGCTTGTAAATCACTTCTTAATTTCTTGACTCTGACATCAAGCATCAGAATCTCATCACTGTGATCTTCATGTCTTGTATGGCCAAATATATCATTAGGCATTTTGTTTTTAGTGGTTATTTATTATTGAATATCTGATTCTTAATTCTATAAAAAAGGGTATAAGCTTGTCATAGGATCCAGGGACCTCAATATATAAGCAGTCACCAGCAGAAACAGTATAAACAGTGCCAGAAATCATGTTTGAGTGCTTAATTCTATAAATATTTCTCCCTATTGAAATCTTGACATTACCCTCAGGGGTTGTAATAAATTGTAATTGTCCACCTACAGGTAATTGGTAATGATTTAAATTATTGTTAAATCTGTACAATGTTTTACCTGTTTCATCATCAACATCTGTAAGTATGCTGTTCAGATGAATAATTAACAAACCACTCAGTTTAGATATTATATCAGAAGAGGGTGATGGTGTTGGCAGCTCCATAATAGCCTGTTTTTTGAACCCAAATAAGTTCATAGGCATGTTTATTTATTTCAAATCATGCTCTGTAATTGGGCATTGATTACCATTTTTCAAATCACAATGACCCCATGGTAAAGTATGTATGCCACATGATAAAATGCATCTCTTATCATCATGTGGGTCCAGAGCCACTTTTCTTACAATATTTGTAGTCAATAAGTGATCCACACTCTGAATTCTGCATTCTGATGTTCTGATTAAATTCTGGGATTTGAGACAATCTTCATAATCTTTAAATTCAAGCTCTTGGTCTACAGTTACTCTGCCAATACCCTTGGCCTTTTTGGCAACAACACCACTACATGTTTCAAAGCTGTACATCTTGGCCCTTAACCCAGCAAATGTCACAATAAAGTCACCAAGTGTCTCATCTTTTAACTTGCCAGGCACCTTTTTGTTGTGGGGTTGAATCCTTGTATGTTCACTGCTATCAAAATATTCAAGCAATTCAGGCTGTGACATATCTTGATAAACATCTTCTGTCTGAATATCAAGAACAAAACTATCTGTGTCCATGTACATCAATTTTACACGATCCTTATAAAAAGGCTTCAACACATCATAATACAATTTTAGCATATGTAATTTGGCCAATTCCAATATCACAGCCCCTACATAAATAGGCTTATCAAACTTAATTTTTGTTTTTTTCATGTTGAAGAGTGCCATATTTTCATCATAAATTCTTCTATAATTGAAATTAGGCTTTGCAATCAATTTTTTGCTCAGGCTGGGGTCAGTAATTATTTTAACATCGGTATGTTTTCTGACATTTTCAATAGTTTTGCCATATACAGAATTGACCATCAATTTAAACAAAGATTTATCAAATTGGCTCATTGCAGATGTTCGAAGCTCTGTGTTTGTATCAATATATGGTTTCGACCATCTTGAGTGCCTGAACCTCAAAACTTTGCCAACTTTGCTCACTTGAACAACATGATTCATCAGGAACTGGAGGTTTTTGTAATATATGACATAACCCTGTTTTGGCTCCAGTGTCATCATCAAGAAAGGTGAGCACTGAACCTCAGGAATTGGGGGCAGATCAGAAAATATGTTGTGTAAATCATCAGGAATTGTCAGATCAACCTCTAAGAATAGGCCATAGTCACTGTCATCAAAATCCTTAAGATCTTCAATATTAAAATCTTCAACCCACTCAAGCCCTGCATATGGCAGTTTTTTCATCATAGCATAACCATAGAGGCTGTTGGCATCTACATACAGTATATAATTTGATGGCAGTGCTGGATCATAATCAGGAATATATTTGTTATTTGCTCTGGCATAGCTCTGAGAACATTGCACCATGCCTCCTCTTATACAATGCTCCATAAACAGATACATGTCCTGATCCTGGATCAGATCCAATTGCATTTTAGTGTTCAAAAACATTGCAGACCATGCTAGCCCCGGAGCACTGTAAAAATACATTGGATCCAGTTTATAATTTTGCATAGAAGATTTTCTGAATGCCTGAAGTATATCAGCTAAGAGGGTCACATCAAGTTTTAAATATGCCATGTGATAATCACCAAATGTCCGGCATTTTAAATTGTTCCACATCACCTGGGCATGGTGATAATCTTCATCAGTGATTCCAGATCCTCTGATTTTGCTGTAAAACTCTTGTTGTGGTGGCAGAGAACACTCATCAAATTTAGAAAAATCTGTAACATAATCATATGGATATACACCCTTCCGCCTAATTAATTTCAGGTCCTGATTTGGAAACATGGCACATGTGATTTTGAATTGATCATCAGATAATTGAGTGGCCAGTGTAGCCAGGCTAGCAGATAAAATTCTGTAGGAATCAAGAAATCTTAAGTGAATAGGAACACCATTAACTTTAATTATTTTGCTAATAGCAATATATTTCTCATCATTTTCTGCTAAAATATTTAAATTCTGCTTCTCAAACCCCTCGTACCTGATCAGATGATGGAAATCATAATTGGATGCCCCATGGCAAAATATAGGACAAATTTTGGTCTCTGGATCTTAATATTACAGCTATTACACAGGGCAATTAAGAATTTACCATCTGTATGAGAATGGTGTTTCATCTTGATATTTGTATCTGAAAATTCAGAATCACATACCGGGCATTTTTCTGCATTATTGAAATCTTCAATCTGTTTCTCTGTTAAAGGCAACATAGGTTTTGATTTTAATAAGATATTAGATGCTATGTCATGGCACTCATTTTCTATTCTATGTGCAAATTCTTTGATGGCATCTGCTCCCATGTATGAATCTTTTTTACGAGCTACACCATCCCGTATAACTATATAACAAAAACTGGAGGGTTCTTGTAATTGATATGGTGTAATTGAAGATTCCTCAGGGTCTGGGCTACAGAATGCAAGAGGTTTGAGATTTGATTCAAAATCACAGACTATATATGATGGGTGTTCCAACAAGGCTTCAAACTTTTTGAATTTTGCATTTTCACTTGGCATTGGCATTACCATATGAACAGGTTTATAGTTGCCACAGTATTTTAAATGTTCAATTAACTTGTTTTTAGCAATTTCTGCATTCTCTTCCCGAACCCCTTTCACCATTTTTCTACCATCAAATACAGTTAAACATCTTCGGCACAACTTAAATATTCTATTAGATTGGTCTAGTTGTGTTCTGACTAAAGCTTCAAGATTATGTATCAGAGTGTAATGGTGTGTATCATCCCCTTCAATTAAGAGCAGATCAATCGGAACAGCAGAATCATCATCAAATGTACTGATTCTGAGAGGTGCTATCAAGCAATTGCCACGGCCAGTGGAACAAATAAATACATTAATAGATAATTGTTTACCATTCATATCCCGGGCCTTTTTTTCAAATTTATCAATATTCTGAACAGACATTGGATATTCTAAGCCCTTCATTGCTTCATCGAAATTGTGTTCATATTGTTTATAATAAGTTATTCTCTCAGGATGATCTAAAACTGGAAACAAAGCAGCTAAAATACACCACAAAAAGCATTTCTCATCATTATTTTTTATATTAACTACGGCTGTTTTGTTTTTAATATTGGCAGGTAATGGCAAATATGTAGAACCTTGTAATGGGCTGAATTCAGAAATATTAATATATAACTTGTGTGGAGAACCGCATAGGCTCCATCCAGACTCTTTTGCTGCAAATTCAGAGTGTTTAATATTTAATTGATCTATCAAACTGCTTATTATTTTGTCTGAATTTGCATTTGAATATACAGGTACAGTTTCTGTTATGTGGGGCTGTGAAAATTTTGTGCCATTTGGTTTCTTATATTGTGTAAACAATTTGAGGGACAGCTTATAAGAGCCATTTTGTGCATTTAGAATTGCCTGCACATCAGAATTTTTACTGTTCAAAAAATTCTTAATACCACATTTTGGCTCTGATTCATACCGATAATCCCTTAATTGGCCATTAAAACTGCTATGTATAGGTGGTTCATAGCGTGGCTGCTTTGCTGCTCTAGCATTAACAGGTGCTTCATGCTTCCTTTTCAGACCAGATGTAGATGGTTGTGGGGGCAATATTGATGACTGTACATAAGAATTACACTTATGCCATTTGTAATATGCCTTGCTTAATATTTTATAGCATCTTGGACACATTTTTGTGGCCTTTCTGCATTTCTTACAGTCGCAAATATGCCGGTGCCTAGACCAATTAGAACTAGATATATTTTTATTACACTGATTGCAATATTTTTGATTTGGCATTTTTGTTTATTTATATAAAATTTCCTGGTCCAAAAAAACAGAACTATGTCAAAACAATTATAACAGCAGTTATTAGCTGAGCTGGTGCTTTTATACCCAGACAACAGCAATAACTAGGCTCTGGTGATCCCCAATATAAAATAATTTTGCTCTTTTATGCTGTTGTATAACACACTTTACCAGGTTTCAGGTCTGGGAGCTATCAGTTGTATATCAACTAGCAGTAATTATTCTCAAAATCTCACGTGTGGAGATATTATTTTGCCACATGTATTTCAATCTCATATTTTATCAAAACTCAAACCCGAGCCTCTTGTTTACAAGGCAACAATATTAACATTTTGCAATCAGAAGAGGCTTCATATTTTATCAGAACTCAAACCCAGAAGCCTCTTGATTGCAAGGCAATAAAAACCATGGGGCTATGCACCACACTCTACTGGATCTCAGAACCCAGGAGCTATGAGCTTTATATTAATATACATGGTGAAATCAATCTGAGGGGGGGCTCACCATTTCTACACTAGAATTCAAGATTCCTGGGATTTTGACAGAAAAACACACTGTAAACAATAAGATCATATGGGAACTTGGCATTGTTTTAAGTATAGGCAAATCGGGCTGTTGAGGCTTCTTCCTTTCTACACTAGAATTCAGAATTCATGGGATTTAAAAACATATCACACTTGAAGAATTGGGGTATAAGCCCCTCTTGGCATTGTTTTAAGTGTAGGCAAATCAGATTGTTCAATCAAATAACCTCTTCTTTTCTACACTTGTAAGTGGTCCTGGTTATATCACCAACCCCACTACTTATATTTACAGCCAATATGTTAAAGAGATGATAGGAGAGTTGTCCATGACAGTTTTGATTTGGTCTATTCTACACAATGTGCAATTTAAATGAAAATGTAAAAAAAGTGGAGGACAATATGTGCTTCACTTCAACAGAATTCCATTCTTTAAAGCAACATATGATGTGGAATGAAAAAATGAAAAGATCAATGAACTATTTGCCTATTATTTTTTCTCTTGGCTGTACATTAGATCTACTGTAGGTGTTTGGTAGAAAACCATTCAGTTTCAGTAGATTTCCAAGAAAACAGTAGAGTACAATTGATAACAGTTGTAAATAGAAATTCCCAGCTAATCGGGCCACTATGTACCTCCACTGAGTATCGAACCTAGTAAAGTAGAATCTGAACAATTGGAATCACTAGCGAAAATTAAGTTCAAGGTTCACGGATTACAAATGTCAATAATTATTAGAACACACTTTTGAATGTTTTTGTGCTCAAAAATTGTCCATGCCTTGAACTTGGCCAAACTTTTAATTGATGAATAAAATATTGTCATGTTACATGCTACATTTGTACATATGAATTTGATTTCTTACTGAATGCACATACTACGGAAACATAAAAGATAGGCCTACATGTTACTTTTTTTTCTTCTTTAAGGACGATTTTCATGTCCCATGTTATACTGTATGGAATTCTCAGCAGACAGTCATTCATTGTTTGTTGCCAAGAAGATGGACTAGTACTGCCACCACCTGGCAAAAAAAACACATACATTTGCATTATCTATAAGCAGCTAGTGACAGCAACTTGGAGTATGGTAAAAGCACCAAACCCTGACGTACCTAACCTACTCACACCTGCATCTGAGATCAGAAATAAATCAAACTCAACCAGCCTAACCTTTTCAGATGTTTGTTTTTGCAATCAGATGCATATGCTAGTAGGTTTGGTGTTTTTAACATGTAACACCAAGCTGCTATAACTGCTGTTAGCTGCTCATGTATTATCTATGTATGAAACAACCACTCACATCACATTTGCTTACATCTCAAATTTACAGAAATTTCATTCAATGAGAATGTCAAGAAATTCTTAAAAGTTACACACATCACAATTTGATACACTCCAGAATATACCTTGCATTCCTGTTGATAACAAAAAAGAAATGTTGACATTTGTAACAATTTGGATTGGAAATCACGGAACGACTTGAGATGACCGGACCCCTCTCCGATTTTCTTCACATTTGGCACACTCACTAATTGAGGCCTCCTAATCACGAATCTGAAGTTAAAATTTGTCGGAAACATCTAGAAATTGCAAAATAAGGCGTTAGTTTTCGGAATGGAAACTTGTCGATTTTCGAGAATTTTTTTGTTTCACAAACAAATATATATATTCCTGATACTACCACAACACCAAATTTTAACTGTTTGCCTAACCTAACTGAACTAACCTAACCACGTGCCAATGGTTCGCAATTATTTCCAATTTCTAGATCCTGATACTACCACAACACCATATTTTAACTATGTTTGCCTCACCTAACCGAAACTAACCTAACCATGTGCAAATGGTTCGTGAGGCTAGCGTCAATGGTTCGCAATTTTTAGACGTGACCGACAAATTTTAACTTCAGATTCGTGATTAGGAGGCCTCAATTAGTGAGTATGTCAAATATGAAGAAAATCAGAGAGGGGTCCAGTCATCTCAAGTCATACCCAAAATCACACAATAATGAAAGAACCAACCATATGGGATTATAGATTTAAAATAAAAATGCTCTGTTCACATATTTTTTTTAACCTATTTATTGATTTATTTATTGCATTGGTCTTCTGCTACTTTTGGCTAATCATGAAGATGAGATGAGGAATGACATGTTTAAATTGACGAAAGGACACTCACAATAACATCCATCTCCTGGGAAGGATTTGAACCCTTAACTCCTGGCATCATAGCAAACTTTGCTAACCTCGATAACAGTTCGTTATATCGGAGACACATTTCTTCATTTTTACAGAAGAAACTACTTACAACGTTCGTCGAGGTATTTTCTTTCATCCTAGAATCTATTTGACCGGGAAATCATGTATTTTTCAAGAGAAACATCTCACCGACGCACAAGTGCCATTGCTTTCGCTACTTGAACTGGATGCTACATACGTTTGATGATGTAACCCCCTGTCAGTTTCCAACCCCCCTTTTTTAACTATGCTTGCCTAACCTAACCTTATCAGAAATGGTTTGTGGGGCTATCCATCAGCTACCCGTGCATAATGTACAATTTGCACACGTGACGAACACGATAGTAGGTATTTTTTGGTAAAGAAGGTTGGAAACACTGCATACCTACAACAGTAGTCAACCTCTGCCCACCATATTGTGTGTTACGGAAGCGAAAAAGGAATAACAAAAACTACTCTCTATGTGAAAAATTGTCTTTGTTTTTGTGTAAAAAGCATAATGGCAACTTGAACTATGTTTCACAATACACAATTGGTAAGTACGAACCATGCGAAACACAAAATATCCAATTTTAATGTGTCTCCGATATAACGAACTGTTACCCTAACCTCTGTACCTATTTCCACTAGAATGCTTTGGTGCAACAAATTAATTTAAAAAAAATCATGTTCTAATGCAATTTCCTCTCATGTATCAACTATTTTGAAAGTTATGTTGTTTTACAATAATTGCTACCACAATTTTTTAACCATTAAAAAATAAGTAGTGTTACATAATTAAACATGAATGTGCTGAGGGGTTGCCAATAGAGGAAATATAGTGCTTCTTGTTTATAATAGTGATATCCCTAATATCGAAAGATGTTTTATGCTGGCTGATACAGGATTTGAACTGAGAAGTTTTATGTACAATACACTTCCCAAGCACAAATCCCATACCGTGCATTGCATTAATGCTCCTGAGTCTGGATCCCAGGGAAGCCAGAATGAACTTGGAACCTGAGAAAAATAAAAAATATATAGCTATATAGTTTGCACATGGTAATGAACACATAATCGTCACAACAAACTCTAAATGTTTATATGTGTTTGTGTCAGTACAGTGTACTGTTTTGTTCCAGCAGATAATATGTGCTCTATCTACACTATGCCCTAAGTATACAATGTGTAAATAAAACCTGCAATTTTTATCCACATCTAATTTTTAAATGACATATGTTTCAACAATTTGTATTAATGCATGATCATTATAAAAATTATTTCATAATAAATGCATAATTATTGTGCTGTGAATTTTATTTATAAATTAAGTAAATGCTTAATAAATTTATGTAAAACTACTATATTTCACATAAATCTTGAGCACTGCACAAAGAAGAAAAATAACTCTCATGGGACTTCATTGAAGCCCATGTTAACAATTGAGACGGTTAGGTTGATTTGATTTGATTTATTTTACTTCTCTTTTGAGCAACTTTTGGCTAATTTGAGAAGATGGGAATGAGGAATGATATGATGAAATTGATGAATGGACACTCAGAAACAGCCATGCCCAGGCCAGGATTCGAACCCGGAACCCCTAGCATCTTAGCACGATGTGCTAACCACATCACTGGCAATTGAGAAGGTGAATGGAATGGCATGGATAAATAACAATAATAAAAACATCATCACAACGATTGTACATAACTGGCAAAAATATAGGCTGCTATGATAAGTGGTGTGTGTACTGTGAACATTTTCGATGCATGCGTTTGTATTATTTAGCAACCTTAAGTAGCCTATCAAGAGTTTTCATTTCTTTTCAGCAATGTTTTCACTATTTGTACTGTTCCGTTTACTTTTGTCCTGTTACAGCCATCGATAACCTATGCACATTTTTTTTTCACTTAAGTTTGTGCTGCTTCTTCTCATCCGTCTGCCTGCAAGCACGTTCATACAAAACCAAACTGCGTACTGTTGGGGCTTGACTTCCGTATAATTACGATTTTGGCATGGCTTACGGGATGCATAAGATTCAAAATGAGTGGTTATTATTTATGGTCTGTAGAAGATGAAATTGCTGTTTTAAAATCGCAGGAAATCCTAGGTAACCGTTCCGAATGTTTCATGATTTTTCACAAATTTTATAGGAGTATTAGGAAGTGTTTACAAAACTGGAAATGATTGTGGGAGTAAGTTAGAAACTTGAAGAAACTAATTAGCACAGTTAAAAGTTGCACAAAGTATTAATTACAAGATAAATTGTGTTTTGAAATGTATTGTGCACGAGCAAGAATGCCTGCAAAGAGGTGCTAACAAATTATGCCTACCAAACTTAATCTGCTCGTGGAAGTGTATTTTCATATAAATTAGTGCAAGATATGGATAATTATTATTATTACTAACTTGGATTACAGGAGGTTGAGAGAGAAACAATCCTCTTGTTGGGAAAATGAAGTTCCACAATTTTGATCAATCTGGCACCTCCTGTTCAGTGACAAATTACTATGAAGATATTTTCGAAACAAAAAAAGGATTTCTGATATCTCTAAGATGTGTTTTAAGTACACGCAAATGTCCACTGTCATTTCCGTCTGCTTTTCGAAAACGTGAAAACACAGATTATCGGCCATTTTGGTAGCTCTATTTTCTTCTTCGAAGTTGGATGTCATACACAAACATCCGAAAGGTACGAAGTACGTACTTGAAGCATGGTTTTGGCGGAAGTGACGTCACCTAGTACAGTTCGAAAGCGCCAAGTACACGAGTACGCAAGTGCATATCTCGCAGTGCAGATGGAAGCTGACTCGGTCACGTGATTTCCGCACTCGTTGTTCATTTGTTTAAAATCGCGGAGGTAGAAGGTCAGCAACACAGGTTAAATATACGTTATGGGTTAGCAAGTTCTTGGTTAAAGTGCTTCTAATGTGTGGAATTGTATGTGAAAGAACATTTGAAAATGCAACGTGATTTCTATGGTGAAAAACAAGTGTTTATAACGTGGGGAAAACAACGAGTACTCAGCTTTATCTACTGATCGTATCTGGCGCTGCAGTCGAAGTGCAATTCGAAAGACTTTCACTTCCAGTCCACGACTTCAAGACCGTACTCCAAGACCATACTCGGAGGATGCTCGCTTCAAGTACGGTCTTGCACCTTTCGGACACGGCCACAACAGAACATGACGAATGTAGTTCGCTGTAGCCCGCTCTAGGAGGGTTAAAAAGGGTCCTACAAGAACTGTCTACAACTGTGGCCCGATATGTAGTCGACTGTAGCCTGTAGACAGTTTCAAGAAGGCAGTGTCTGCTGCCACGTTCTTTTTCTGCTGGAACCTCAAAAAAGATGCGCGTGGCAGTAGACTCGGTCTTTGTTTTATCGTGATTTCATCATGCTATGTATGCAATTACGTCTGTAACACATACTGTGAAGTTGTAGCGACTACTTTCACAAAAATGTTTTAAGATTAGGTCCCTCAGCATTCTTCTAATAATAAACCTAAATGCTCTCGTAGTTAGGTTAAGTTCTGTTAGCATTAAAATAATATCGCTAAATGCTTTCTAAAGGTAAAGGTTCTAAATTACCTGTACATTCATTCCCACTAATTATAAACTTGCATTTCTCTCGTCTTAATCTGTTTCTTAAGATTTGTAACATCATCTTAGCAGACGAATTACGTGGCAGCAGCAAATTTGACGCTTATTCTTACTGCTGCCACGCACGTGTCAGCAGACTCGGCCTTTCAAGAATCGCAAATTCAGGAAATGACTACAAATTTGACCACAAGCCTGACGTGGCTACATATTAGACTACATATCGGACTACTAACAGTTCGTGAATCGCGCCGCTGGACAATTTGCTGAGCAATACTTATGGATCCTACTGATGAGTATTATCGTGCAAATTGTCTATGACTATTTTTATTAATTTTTCTCTTACATCCTATGTCGTGTTAAGCGATAGATTTTTATGTATGCTGATACAGAAGTTGTCAACAGCTTGTTTGGAGTTTTCTTTTCATTATTGAACCTCTTATTGGGTCAAATAGAGTGGACAAACATGGTGATAGACAATTTGCACGGTAATACAAATGGATCCCACTGTACAGGGGTTATTCACCGGATATCTCGTGATTTCCCGAAATATCGGTATTTCGTATCAATGCAGAATTTATCATTAATAATGTTTTACGTATTTAAATATATTCAGTTTTTATTCATTAAAAGAATAACATATTAAAAGGGGTAGTGTGCGACTTATTTCGTGCAAAGTTACTTAATTAACTATTATCGACTTTTCCCCGAATGGCATATTATGTTTTTCTTTTATTTACAGTAAAGGACATTTTGTGAAACATTCAGTCAAGGGGAGGATCTACATATATTTCCCGAACCAAAAACAAAAACAAGTTTCCAAGGGTTTCTATTTTGACATTTTTGATTCAACATTCAAGAAACGACTTCGGAGAAAATTACCCAAACATTATGGAGATGCGAAAGAAGGCAAGTTCATACATACCTGAATTGGACTACAAAGAGAAGTTCCAAGAAAATATTAACGGCCAATTGTAAGTGATATTGACACGTATTACAGAAAAGAGTAATAATCAATTGCGTACTACTTTACTATCAATGATTTATTTCACAATTTTTTACATTGCTATAGTGGAACCACAAGGAAAGAAACCTGCGCAGACCCCATCGCGCTGGCGGGTGGGGGAAAAAGACAGGAGGAAGAAGCCTTCAGAGTCGCCAACGTCAGTGTTGCCAGACCTATTGATTTCTCGGTAGGATTCCATAATAAACTATTGCTATGGCACCTCCGACGGCCAGCTCAAAAACACGTTTCCTGCTCATCTTTACTTGAACATGGAGGGGAGATGTGGAGTGGAACTCCACTCAGCCGTGAAAAGTGCTGTTTGAACTGTGAAATTATGTCAAACGCTACTCAATTGTGCTAGGACATTATTTTAATTACTTTTACTACATTACTATTTTTAGATGGCTGTATTTTATCCCACCCTAAACTCTATTTCTATTTTAGTTATTTTACGTCGCTTTTGTGCCTCTACGGGTAAGTACGACAATATGGATGAATGAAAAACTGATGAAATGGATGAAGTGACACAAACACAGTGAAACGTCCTTGCCTTACGAGGTAGAAACACTGACTTCGTAGCGTGGGCAAATTATGTTATACATGTATGTGTTTGTGGGTGTGTGTGTGTATTTCTAGCAGATGGGGAGGATGGGTGGCACCCTAGCATAAGCGTTGCTATCTTGAATTATTGAGGAAGACATGCTGTCTAATTCACCAAATATATTTCACATACGTAATGCATTTTCTCATTATGGTGCAGGACGCGTGCCCACCCGTATCGATAGCTGCACACGAACACCATCAGAAGGCAAATTGATTTGTTATTGTTAGCATTCGACTTGAAAGATTGTGGAAAATCGCTGACAACGAAAGGCGGCACGTTAGCTTCATCTGTGAACACAACTTTCTACCATTTCCTGTCATAAAAATTCCTCGCGATAATAGAGGCATCCCAGCCCCTTGTGTCGATGCTGAGAAAGGGCAAATTTGAGGGTGTTTTCCACGCACCCTCTAACCGGAAAATGCAGAAGAGATGAAAGATGTTGGTCGGTTCCTTCGGGCGGTTTACTTTCTTTTGTTTGAAACATGTCCACTCCTGAAATGGAGATCTTCGGTATATTTTCGCCAAACACAGGGTGCTGGGTTTAGCACCATTGTTGCAAAAGTATCTATGACGTTTACACCGTAAACAATGCGCGCCACTCCCCCTTGCCCCCCCCAATGCGCACAACTATGCCGCCCTCCCCCCCCCAAGAACGTCGTTCATCAGAACTTCTGGTTTCCAAGGAACAATCTCACGAATTTTTCAAATCTGACCTGGCAACACTGCCCCGAACACCGATAACGGCAGGGAAGTTGCGCGAACGCTTTGGACGGAAGGTTTTTTTCCTTGTGGTCGAGCTATAATGTACTATTCTGCATTGCGGAACATTGCTTTAGGTGAAATTATGAATTTCTAACGAAAATAATGTATATTTCTTACATTAACGAGTACTTAATGTTGTTCCTTATTTCCCACAAACCATCCACGGGTAGCCCCAAAAACCGGGTCGGGTACCCTATTCTACACCCTCGAATTTTGAATTATTTTTTTTGGAACGAGTTTACAATACCGGACCACTCTCCAATTTCTACGAAATGTCGCCTACTCACTAATTGTGAACTCCTAAACACGAATCTGCATGTAATAATTGGCGGTCAAGTATGGAAATCGTGAAAAAAAACGAATTAAACTATGTTTTCTTAACGTAACGTAACCCTACCATGAGAACAATAGCTCCACGGAAGACGCCATTTTCCCAACATGAAGAAATCAACAGGCAAGACAAGGTATAGTTCTCGTAGCTAAAATATTAATTTTTCTTTGTATTTATGCTAATGGAACCTAACCTAACAGGCCTAACCTAACGTCGTAGGCATTCCTCGTCTTACGTCAGCAAGATTGTTGTGCATAAAGGAAGAACATTAAAGAATTGCGAAAGAAAGATGGTTCCGAATTGCTGTGTAGGGACAATCAGCATGGTAAATCGCAAGGTTATTTTACAATTTCTAGACGTAAATGTACAATTTTAACAAGCGATCGCCAAATATGAACTACAGTTACGTCATCAGGACACCGAAATTAGTAAGTAGGCGAAATTTTATAGAAATTGGGGAGTGGTCCGGTATTGTAAACTCATGCCTTTTTTTTTCATTATGAACATTATTTGATCCTATTTGTGAATAAAAAAAAATTGGAGCGCGGAAAGAAGTATTTACGACTGTACAGCCGTTTAAAGTTGAAATTTTGTCGTTTGAAATGGTTCGCAATTATTTCCAATTTCTAGATCGTGATACTAACACGACACCAAATTTGGTAACATTATCGTATGGGTAAAACGGATTCCTTCAAATTTCCTTCAAATTTACACGTCTGTGAAGTTAGCCACATTTTCCTCAGCCACAAATACAAGCCACGCCCACGCCGCGCTCCTTCCGGCTGGGTTGCAATCCCAGAAACCAAACCTTCCCAGGCAATATGTAAATGAACATTTCGGATAGTAGTAAATCATGAAAGTTTCATTTCATGATTGAAATACAAAGAATAAACATCAAAGAACACAAGGAAATGAAGTTTCACGATAATTTTCTACCATCCCAAAAATGACTTATTTCTACGTCTGTGAAGTTAGCCACATTTTCCTCAGCCACAAATACAAGCCACGCCCACGCCGCGCTCCTTCCGGCTGGGTTGCAATCCCAGAAACCAAACCTTCCCAGGCAACATGTAAATGAACATTTCGGATAGTAGTAAATCATGAAAGTTTCATTTCATGATTGAAATACAAAGAATAAACATCAAAGAACACAAGGAAATGAAGTTTCACGATAATTTTCTATCATCCCAAAAATGACTTATTTCTCGCGATATGCGACCGGTCCAGCCACGAATTGCATTTTCGGCGCCTAAGACCAATCAAAGTTCAATTTAATGATTTTAATACAAAGAATAAACATCAAGGAACACAACCAAAAAAGTTTATACGGTGACTGTCAACAAATAACGAAGATATAACCATCCCAAAAATGACTTATTTCTCGCGATATGCGACCGTTACCGGTCCAGCCACGACTTACATTTTGGGTTCTTAGAACGAATCAAAATTCCATTTCATGACTTTACAAATAAAGAATAAGCATCAAGGAACACAACCAAAAAAAGTTTATACGGTGACTGTCAACAAATAACGAAGATATAACCATCCCAAAAATGACTTATTTCTCGAGATATGCGACCGTTAACGGTCCAGCCACAAATTGCATTTTCGGCGCCTAAGACCAATCGAAGTTCAATTTAATGATTTTAATACAAAGAATAAACATCAAGGAACACAACCAAAAAAAGTTTATACTGTGACTGTCAACAAATAACGAAGATATAACCATCCCAAAAATGACTTATTTCTCGCGATATGCGACCGTTACCGGTCCAGCCACGACTTGCATTTTGGGTTCTTAGAACGAATCAAAATTCCATTTCATGACTTTACAAATAAAGAATAAACATCAAGGAACACAACCAAAAAAAGTTTATACGGTGACTGTCAACAAATAACGAAGATATAACCATCCCAAAAATGACTTATTTCTCGCGATATGCGACCGTTACCGGTCCAGCCACGAATTGCATTTTGGGTTCTTAGAACGAATCAAAATTCCATTTCATGACTTTACAAATAAAGAATAAACATCAAGGAACACAACCAAAAAAAGTTTATACGGTGACTGTCAACAAATAACGAAGATATAACCATCCCAAAAATGACTTATTTCTCGAGATATGCGACCGTTACCGGTCCAGCCACGAATTGCATTTTGGGTTCTTAGAACGAATCAAAATTCCATTTCATGACTTTACAAATAAAGAATAAACATCAAGGAACACAACCAAAAAAGTTTATACGGTGACTGTCCACAAATAACGAAGATATAACCATCCCAAAAATGACTTATTTCTCGCGATATGCGACCGTTACCGGTCTAGCCACGAATTTCATTTTGGGTTCTTAGAACGAATCAAAATTCCATTTCATGACTTTACAAATAAAGAATAAACATCAAGGAACACAACCAAAAAAAGTTTATACGGTGACTGTCAACAAATAACGAAGATATAACCATCCCAAAAATGACTTATTTCTCGCGATATGCGACCGTTACCGGTCCAGCCACGAATTGCATTTTGGGTTCTTAGAACGAATCAAAATTCCATTTCATGACTTTACAAATAAAGAATAAACATCAAGGAACACAACCAAAAAAAGTTTAACGGTGACTGTCAACAAATAACGAAGATATAAACATCCCAAAAATGACTTATTTCTCCAGATATGCGACCGTTACCGGTCCAGCCACGAATTGCATTTTCGGCGCCTAAGACCAATCAAAGTTCAATTTAATGATTTTAATACAAAGAATAAACATCAAGGAACACAACCAAAAAAAGTTTATACGGTGACTGTCAACAAATAACGAAGATATAACCATCCCAAAAATGACTTATTTCTCGAGATATGCGACCGTTACCGGTCCAGCCACGAATTGCATTTTCGGCGCCTAAGACCAATGAAAGTTCAATTTAATGATTTTAATACAAAGAATAAACATCAAGGAACACAACCAAAAAAAGTTTATACGTTGACTGTCAACAAATAACGAAGATATAACCATCCCAAAAATGACTTATTTCTCGCGATATGCGACCGTTACCGGTTAAGCCACGAATTGCATTTTCGGCGCCTAAGACCAATCAAAGTTCAATTTAATGTTTTTAATACAAAGAATAAGCATCAAGGAACACAACCAAAAAAAGTTTATACGGTGACTGTCAACAAATAACGAAGATATAACCATCCCAAAAATGACTTATTTCTCGCGATATGCGACCGTTACCGGTCCAGCCACGAATTGCATTTTGGGTTCTTAGAACGAATCAAAATTCCATTTCATGACTTTACGAATAAAGAATAAACATCAAGGAACACATCCAAAAAAAGTTTATACGGTGACTGTCCACAAATAACGAAGATATAACCATCCCAAAAATGACTTATTTCTCGAGATATGCGACCGTTACCGGTCCAGCCACGAATTGCATTTTCGGCGCCTAAGACCAATCAAAGTTCAATTTAATGATTTTAATACAAAGAATAAACATCAAGGAACACAACCAAAAAAAGTTTATACGGTGACTGTCCACAAATAACGAAGATATAACCATCCCAAAAATGACTTATTTCTCGAGATATGCGACCGTTACCGGTCCAGCCACGAATTGCATTTTCGGCGCCTAAGACCAATCAAAGTTCAATTTAATGATTTTAATACAAAGAATAAACATCAAGGAACACAACCAAAAAAAGTTTATACGGTGACTGTCAACAAATAACGAAGATATAACCATCCCAAAAATGACTTATTTCTCGCGATATGCGACCGTTACCGGTCCAGCCACGAATTGCATTTTCGGCGCCTAAGACCAATCAAAGTTCAATTTAATGATTTTAATACAAAGAATAAACATCAAGGAACACAACCAAAAAAAGTTTATACGGTGACTGTCAACAAATAACGAAGATATAACCATCCCAAAAATGACTTATTTCTCGCGATATGCGACCGTTACCGGTCCAGCCACGAATTGCATTTTCGGCGCCTAAGACCAATCAAAGTTCAATTTAATGATTTTAATACAAAGAATGAACATCAAGGAACACAAACAAAAAAAGTTTATACGGTGACTGTCAACAAATAACGAAGATATAACCATCCCAAAAATGACTTATTTCTCGCGATATGCGACCGTTGCCGGTCCAGCCACGACTTGCATTTTGGGTTCTTAGAACGAATCAAAATTCCATTTCATGACTTTACAAATAAAGAATAAACATCAAGGAACACAACCAAAAAAAGTTTATACGGTGACTGTCAACAAATAACGAAGATATAACCATCCCAAAAATGACTTATTTCTCGCGATATGCGACCGTTACCGGTCCAGCCACGAATTGCATTTTCAGCGCCTAAGACCAATCAAAGTTCAATTTAATGATTTTAATACAAAGAATGAACATCAAGGAACACAAACAAAAAAAGTTTATACGGTGACTGTCAACAAATAACGAAGATATAACCATCCCAAAAATGACTTATTTCTCGCGATATGCGACCGTTGCCGGTCCAGCCACGACTTGCATTTTGGGTTCTTAGAACGAATCAAAATTCCATTTCATGACTTTACAAATAAAGAATAAACATCAAGGAACACAACCAAAAAAAGTTTATACGGTGACTGTCAACAAATAACGAAGATATAACCATCCCAAAAATGACTTATTTCTCGCGATATGCGACTGTTACCGGTCCAGCCACGAAATGCATTTTGGGTTCCTAGAACGAATCAAAATTCCATTTCATGACTTTACAAATAAAGAATAAACATCAAGGAACACAACCAATAAAAGATTGGGCAATTGCTTTATTTTCAACTGTATTTATTGTAACTACTTTGATTATATTATAGCAGAAAATTCATGCATTTTCCTCATACATATCTTGTTTCTCTATTCAGGTAACCGGAATTTTTTAAATGTCGGACGACTATTCCAAAGGAGAGATGGACACGTGCTACATTCCTTGTTTGAAAGGTTAGTCTTATGGTGTTTTCTTCCCTTTTGTGTATATTGCCCTAAAATTACTGCTGTAAACATTGGTTTCTTGGCATAGAAAAACAGTTCTAAGAGACACTGTAATATCACATAAAGAGATAGCATAATGTTGGAAAATATATATAATATGAAGTAAGCTTTGTTCTTAACATCGAGTCCTGAATTCCTGCATGGGTTCAAAAGTACATTCAAAGATTTTCTTTTATAGGAGATATGGAAGAAGCTCCAGGACAGACTTTGTTCACTGGAATAAGGATGGAATGCTGGCCGTGAAAAACTTTCTAGAACTGAATCTATAACAGCAGGAGTAACAGGGACAGGTTGTATTGAAATTCGGACA
Source organism: Lepisma saccharinum (assembly GCF_977018435.1). Lineage (NCBI taxonomy): Eukaryota > Metazoa > Arthropoda > Insecta > Zygentoma > Lepismatidae > Lepisma > Lepisma saccharinum. Next base: position 63,054,745 of record NC_139245.1, on the reverse strand, counting down.
ATGCGGAGAAATTTCCTCTGCAAAAAGACAGCTATACATGTGACAAGGTATTTACGAAAGAAATACAGCAATTAAAATTAAAAAAATAATATGTTTCTGTATTTTGGTAGGGAATGGAATTTTATATTGCACTTTAATAACATTTAATGGTCATTCTGTGTCAGTCCCCTACATTTAAGAGAGAATTCTTTCTAAATATTAACTGTCCTTCCTTCCTACCTTTAGAAATGATTTTGTGCTGCTGCATTAGAGTTCTTGCCTAAAAATATATATGCATGCAGGCTTGTGTGTGAGAGTTGACAATTAGTTTATATTTATAACAATTATACAAAATACACAAATATAAAGACTCCAATACTTAATTCTATATTCTCGAATAGTATTGTTAGATGATTTTGACAATTGTATCTTCACTTTTTTTTTCTGTTTTCTGCTTTTTTTTCTTTCTTTTTTCCCCAGGTTGACCCCGGAGAGATGACAAGGTTCCTTTTAAGGAACCGCCCCCTGAGGAAGGTACTGACTGGCGTTTTACAGTTTAACAAGACCCGGTCCTTACCTTTCTTTGTGGGCCTTGAAAAATCTTCTGCCGGAACATTTGTTGTTCCTAACGAGTCATTGACATGCTTACGGCGCCGGCTGGCGCCGGACTGAATTGTGAACATTTCGGAGCTGATTGTCTTACGTGAGCGTGATACTGTATCCGGCTGTGCAAATATCCACCATAGAGCAGTGTGTAACGTGACTTCCTTGTCATCAAGGAGTCCGTGGTTCGAATCCTGGCCGAGGGTGCCAAACCGTCCGGAGTAGGTGGATCCGACCTGCCGGTTACTAAGACGTGGATGATTTCGAGATCCCTTTCAGGATATGCACCAGGACGACTCAGTTCGCTCATTTCCGATCGTTATCGACCATGAAATTAACCGATAACGAGCTTTCTTTTAATTATTTTTTGCTTTCGAGTTACAACAGAATCTGGCGATGTTTGATGGAAAATGGCATTTATTTATTGTTAACTATTTTACAGGGGTTTTTCCCATAAACCCCTTTCCCATCGCCAGTTTTGTCGTCGTTCATGGGTGAATTTTCATTTAAGTAAATCATGTGTGGTAATGCATGAAAAATATGTGAATTTTCCTTACAAATTTCCTTCATCAAAAGCACAGTATTATCAAGTCTTTAATTAACCTAAAGTAGACATCCAAGTTAAGACGAGGGAAGAGTTGAAATACCCCAAGGTCACTAGCTCAACAGGCTGCCATGCGAAAGGAATGCACCCGTTTTCCTATTTCCCCCTGGGCTGGTGGCGGCAAGGAGCATACAAGGGAGAGATACTGAGATTACCATGACAGGTTAAGGGGATTGGAGTAAGCCTCTTTCTTCTTCCTCCTCAGTGCAATGAACCTGTAGTTGATACCTCTGGCATGTGATTTGGAATTTTGAAAACTGTGAAACTAAATGAAATTTGGTTTAACTGGTTCAATTGAAAACGTAAACTGGCCCCTGTAAATTACAGTGCTTTTTTTTTCTATTATGGAAACTAGAAATTACGATTTCTTGTACAATGCACTGTAGTGTTTTGGCAAGTTTAAGTAACCAATGTTAATTTCCAGGGGATAGGGTCGTCGTACCTGTTTGATCCCCTCCCGACACCAGTGGGTCCATTTTATATGACACCCGAGTATGCAAATGAAACCCTGTCCCAATTCTCTCGGGTCCTGGGGAGGGGGGAGACTGGCGTACTACTCTGTGAATGAGCAGACAGGGTTAAAGCCCTCTTCTAAGTTTTGGACCCAAATCTGGCAAACAAATTTTGTTTTACTTTACTTCACTTTTCTGGCACTTTTGGCTAATCGCGAGGGTGAGGATGTTATGATGAAATTGATGAAGGGACACTCACTAAAAGAACATCCATGCCGGGATTCTGGCGTTGTAATGCTCTGTGCTTAGAATTCGTCTGCCATTACGTCAGGCAGGATGCAGAAAAGATAGATTGCTTTCCTGTTTTAAGTACACTTTATGCACAGGAAGGCTAATCGGGACTGGACCTACAGTTTAAAGTGGGACACGCCCTTGGTGGTCAGTTAGTTTTGATATTTGAGTACGCAGGTTGACCTCCACCCTTTTTCCTTACGGGCGCTGACCCCCGTGGCGGAGCAGTTGCCACATCGCACTACAGCGGCAGCGGTCCCGGGTCGGCATGGATCTTTGTGAATGTCCATTCATCATATCATCACTCATCCCCATCTTTGCAAATTAGCCAAAAGTGGCACAAAAATGGAAGTAAAATTAATGAAATCCTACCATTGGGGCCTCCCCGATGGCGTAGTGGTAGCGTCCTCGCCTTGTAATCAAGGGGTCCCGGGTTCGATACCCGGTGGGGGCACATAGTGGTTTGGATCCCACTTTAAACTGTAGGTCCAGTCCCGATTAGCCTTACTGTGCGTAAAGTGGACTTCAATCACCAAATTAATCCCATCCTTCCATTGGGGGGCGGGCCGTCTGGGAAAGTTCCGATGGAGATACAACCCTCCCCCCCCCCGAAGTTTTTGTGAAAGCCAAATTTTAAAATGAAAGTAGTAGTAAATTCTGTGATTGATTTAGATCGTTTTCCTTTAATTTCCTACCTATTTTGGCTAATTGTGCAGATGAGGATGAGAGCGACGAAGTTTCAAAGAACATTAGACCCATCCCAGAATTCAAACCCAGGACCCCTGGAGTTGTAGCACACTGTGCTAACTACTCCACCACAGAGGAGGACTGAAGGGTTTAAAAAATCGACAAACACTAAGTGATGGATGCAACCGCCTCCATTACAATTGCCACCAATTTCAGTGTGCATAGCTGAAAACTTACTTTGGAGGGAAGAGGGTAGAATAGGACTTGAGGCTTATCTTTGGGGGAGGGAGGAAAATCGAAAAGTTTTGCATCTATGACATACATTACTTGCTTCATTTAATTTATTTGTGTGTGCTAATTTAATTCATCTTATAAAGGAGAAAACACCAAACAGGCACAAGTTTCAGCCACATGCCATAAAGTTAGCAAACTCAAAGTCTGTAAACAGCTTTCATTATTGGAGGTGAAAACCTGCATGGGGAAGGAAATTCCACAAGGTCACTTCACCTTGCAGGTGGCCCTCGGAGCAACATATCAAGAGAACTCCCCCGCCCTCCCATCAGTCTAAGAAAGCTGCAAAGAGAAAGAGAACACCTGAAAAAAAGTAATGAACTTCCTTTATGTATCCTGGACTTTACAAACACTAACAAATAACAAGCTTACAGATTACTCTGTCCCAATATTGTCGATTTTGATCAAAGGATGGAAAGATACATTTAACAACAGCCCCTCCGCCCGATCACGTCTGCGCTCAACCGCGGAAAAAAAAATACGCGGCAGGATCACTAACGGTTCTATACGACGAGAAAAGAGGTTTTTTTTGTGGGATGTTTATGTTTCTTAATTTTTAAAGGTGACGGCTTACTCTCTTTTAAATGTGTTCCTTGATTTTTGTTCTTTATTTTAAAAGCAAGAAATGAAAGTTTCTGAATGTAATTCGTGGCTGGGTCGGTAACGGTTCCATATGGCGAGAAACGAGTTTTCTTTAATCCCTTGTTGCTTTCGAGGTACAACAGAATCTCGCGAACGTGGATAGATGAGATGGAAATTGACGCTTATTAATTGTTAACTTTGTAACAGTCGGTTGCTCATCTAAACCCCTTCCTGATCACCAGTTTTGTCGTCGCTCATGCATGATTTTCCTTTTCAGTAAATCATGTGTGGTCATGGATGAAAGGTATGTGAATTTTCCTTACAAATTTCGTTCACTTAAAGTAGAGTATATGAACTCTTTAATTAACCTAAAGTAAACATCCAAGTTAAGAGGAGGGAAGAGTTGAGAATACCCCAAGGTCACTCGCTCCACAGGCTGCCATGTGAAAGGAATGCACCAGTTTTCCTATTTCCCCCTGGGCTGGTGGCTGCAAGGAGCATACAAGGGAGAGATACTGAGATTACCATGACAGGTTAAGGGGATTGGAGTAAGCCTCTTTCTTTTTCCTCCTCTGTGCAATGAACCTGTAGTTGATACCTCTGGCAAGTGATTTGGAATTTTGAAAACTGTGAAACCAAATGTTCTTTCCTTGCAATGGTCCAATATGAAAACGTAAGCTGGTTAATGTAAGTTGTAGTACTGTTATTTAAAGATTTTTTGGCTTCGGAATTCTGTTTGATTAACTAGGAAGAATTTTATTCCTGTTATGAAACTAATATTCTTTGTATTAAATCACTAAATGGAACTTCGATTGGTCTTAGGGGCCCAAAATGCAATTCGTGGCTGGACCGGTAACGGTCGCATATCGCGAGAAATAAGTCATTTTTGGGATGGTTATATCTTCGTTATTTGTGGTCAGTCACCGTATAAACTTTTTTTGGTTGTGTTCCTTGATGTTTATTCTTTATTTGTAAAGTCATGAAATGGAATTTTGATTCGTTCTAAGAACCCAAAATGCAATTCATGGCTGGACCGGTAACGGTCGCATATCGCGAGAAATAAGTCATTTTTGGGATGGTTATATCTTCGTTATTTGTGGACAGTCACCGTATAAACTTTTTTTGGTTGTGTTCCTTGATGTTTATTCTTTGTATTAAAATCATTAAATTGAACTTTGATTGGTCTTAGGCGCCGAAAATGCAATTCGTGGCTGGACCGGTAACGGTCGCATATCTCGAGAAATAAGTCATTTTTGGGATGGTTATATCTTCGTTATTTGTGGACAGTCACCGTATAAACTTTTATTGGTTGTGTTCCTTGATGTTTATTCTTTATTTGTAAAGTCATGAAATGGAATTTTGATTCGTTCTAGGAACCCAAAATGCATTTCGTGGCTGGACCGGTAAAAGTCGCATATCGCGAGAAATAAGTCATTTTTGGGATGGTTATATCTTCGTTATTTGTTGACAGTCACCGTATAAACTTTTTTTGGTTGTGTTCCTTGATGTTTATTCTTTATTTGTAAAGTCATGAAATGGAATTTTGATTCGTTCTAAGAACCCAAAATGCAATTCGTGGCTGGACCGGTAACGGTCGCATATCTCGAGAAATAAGTCATTTTTGGGATGGTTATATCTTCGTTATTTGTTGACAGTCACCGTATAAACTTTTTTTGGTTGTGTTCCTTGATGTTTATTCTTTGTATTAAAATCATTAAATTGAACTTTGATTGGTCTTAGGCGCCGAAAATGCAATTCGTGGCTGGACCGGTAACGGTCGCATATCTCGAGAAATAAGTCATTTTTGGGATGGTTATATCTTCGTTATTTGTGGACAGTCACCGTATAAACTTTTTTTGGTTGTGTTCATTGATGTTTATTCTTTATTTGTAAAGTCATGAAATGGAATTTTGATTCGTTCTAAGAACCCAAAATGCAATTCGTGGCTAGACCGGTAACGGTCGCATATCGCGAGAAATAAGTCATTTTTGGGATGGTTATATCTTCGTTATTTGTTGACAGTCACCGTATAAACGTTTTTTGGTTGTGTTCCTTGATGTTTATTCTTTATTTGTAAAGTCATGAAATGGAATTTTGATTCGTTCTAAGAACCCAAAATGCAATTCGTGGCTGGACCAGTAACGGTCGCATATCGCGAGAAATAAGTCATTTTTGGGATGGGTATATCTTCGTTATTTGTTGACAGTCACCGTATAAACGTTTTTTGGTTGTGTTCCTTGATGTTTATTCTTTATTTGTAAAGTCATGAAATGGAATTTTGATTCAATCTAAGAACCCAAAATGCAAGTCGTGGCTGGACCGGTAACGGTCGCATATCGCGAGAAATAAGTCATTTTTGGGATGGTTATATCTTCGTTATTTGTTGACAGTCACCGTATAAACTTTTTTTGGTTGTGTTCCTTGATGTTTATTCTTTATTTGTAAAGTCATGAAATGGAATTTTGATTCGTTCTAAGAACCCAAAATGCAATTCGTGGCTGGACCGGTAACGGTCGCATATCGCGAGAAATAAGTCATTTTTGGGATGGTTATATCTTCGTTATTTGTTGACAGTCACCGTATAAACTTTTTTTGGTTGTGTTCCTTGATGTTTATTCTTTATTTGTAAAGTCATGAAATGGAATTTTGATTCGTTCTAAGAACCCAAAATGCAATTCGTGGCTGGACCGGTAACGGTCGCATATCGCGAGAAATAAGTCATTTTTGGGATGGTTATATCTTCGTTATTTGTTGACAGTCACCGTATAAACTTTTTTTGGTTGTGTTCCTTGATGTTTATTCTTTGTATTAAAATCATGAAATTGAACTTTGATTGGTCTTAGGCGCTGAAAATGCAATTCGTGGCTGGACCGGTAACGGTCGCATATCTCGAGAAATAAGTCATTTTTGGGATGGTTATATCTTCGTTATTTGTTGACAGTCACCGTATAAACTTTTTTTGGTTGTGTTCCTTGATGTTTATTCTTTGTATTAAAATCATTAAATTGAACTTTGATTGGTCTTAGGCGCCGAAAATGCAATTCGTGGCTGGACCGGTAACGGTCGCATATCTCGAGAAATAAGTCATTTTTGGGATGGTTATATCTTCGTTATTTGTGGACAGTCACCGTATAAACTTTTTTTGGTTGTGTTCCTTGATGTTTATTCTTTATTTGTAAAGTCATGAAATGGAATTTTGATTCGTTCTAAGAACCCAAAATGCAATTCGTGGCTGGACCGGTAACGGTCGCATATCGCGAGAAATAAGTCATTTTTGGGATGGTTATATCTTCGTTATTTGTTGACAGTCACCGTATAAACTTTTTTTGGTTGTGTTCCTTGATGTTTATTCTTTGTATTAAAATCATGAAATTGAACTTTGATTGGTCTTAGGCGCTGAAAATGCAATTCGTGGCTGGACCGGTAACGGTCGCATATCTCGAGAAATAAGTCATTTTTGGGATGGTTATATCTTCGTTATTTGTTGACAGTCACCGTATAAACTTTTTTTGGTTGTGTTCCTTGATGTTTATTCTTTGTATTAAAATCATTAAATTGAACTTTGATTGGTCTTAGGCGCCGAAAATGCAATTCGTGGCTGGACCGGTAACGGTCGCATATCTCGAGAAATAAGTCATTTTTGGGATGGTTATATCTTCGTTATTTGTGGACAGTCACCGTATAAATTTTTTTGGTTGTGTTCCTTGATGTTTATTCTTTATTTGTAAAGTCATGAAATGGAATTTTGATTCGTTCTAAGAACCCAAAATGCAATTCGTGGCTGGACCGGTAACGGTCGCATATCGCGAGAAATAAGTCATTTTTGGGATGGTTATATCTTCGTTATTTGTGGACAGTCACCGTATAAACTTTTTTTGGTTGTGTTCCTTGATGTTTATTCTTTGTATTAAAATCATTAAATTGAACTTTGATTGGTCTTAGGCGCCGAAAATGCAATTCGTGGCTGGACCGGTAACGGTCGCATATCTCGAGAAATAAGTCATTTTTGGGATGGTTATATCTTCGTTATTTGTGGACAGTCACCGTATAAACTTTTTTTGGTTGTGTTCCTTGATGTTTATTCTTTATTTGTAAAGTCATGAAATGGAATTTTGATTCGTTCTAAGAACCCAAAATGCAATTCGTGGCTGGACCGGTAACGGTCGCATATCGCGAGAAATAAGTCATTTTTGGGATGGTTATATCTTCGTTATTTGTTGACAGTCACCGTATAAACTTTTTTTGGTTGTGTTCCTTGATGTTTATTCTTTGTATTAAAATCATGAAATTGAACTTTGATTGGTCTTAGGCGCTGAAAATGCAATTCGTGGCTGGACCGGTAACGGTCGCATATCTCGAGAAATAAGTCATTTTTGGGATGGTTATATCTTCGTTATTTGTTGACAGTCACCGTATAAACTTTTTTTGGTTGTGTTCCTTGATGTTTATTCTTTGTATTAAAATCATTAAATTGAACTTTGATTGGTCTTAGGCGCCGAAAATGCAATTCGTGGCTGGACCGGTAACGGTCGCATATCTCGAGAAATAAGTCATTTTTGGGATGGTTATATCTTCGTTATTTGTGGACAGTCACCGTATAAATTTTTTTGGTTGTGTTCCTTGATGTTTATTCTTTATTTGTAAAGTCATGAAATGGAATTTTGATTCGTTCTAAGAACCCAAAATGCAATTCGTGGCTGGACCGGTAACGGTCGCATATCGCGAGAAATAAGTCATTTTTGGGATGGTTATATCTTCGTTATTTGTGGACAGTCACCGTATAAACTTTTTTTGGTTGTGTTCCTTGGTGTTTATTCTTTATTTGTAAAGTCATGAAATGGAACTTTCATTGGTCTTAGGGGTCGAAAATGCAAGTCACGTCTGGAACGGTCACGGTTGCATATGGCGATAAAAGAGTCATTCTTCGGGTGGTTATATCTTCGTTATTTGTAGAAAATTATCGTGAAACTTCATTTCCTTGTGTTCTTTGATGTTTATTCTTTGTATTTCAATCATGAAATGAAACTTTTATGATTTACTACTATCCGAAATGTTCATTTACATATTGCCTGGGAAGGTCTGGTTTCTGGGATTGCAACCCTGCCGTAAGGAGCGCGGCGTGGGCGTGGCTTGTATTTGTGGCTGAGGAAAATGTGGCTAACTTCACAGACGTAAATTTACAGGAGAAAGTACTTACGGAAATCATTTTCTTGAGCGTTTTGGAAGGTCCTGAATGTAGATTTGATCCATTTTAATGTGAATGCGTTTTGTTTTCTGCGAAAATCTCTGTCCGACACGCTGTTTCTGCTCCCGCCATTTGCTTTTTGCATGAGAGTGCAATGTTCCGTGTGTTAAGACGATGCAACCCCGTAGCCAGTGTTTCAGCCTCGCCGGGTTTTCACTAGAACCACCTGTCGAGTTCGAAACAAGCCATTTTTCCCGAATGGGTGTCATTTATCGCACAACATTGTAGCAACATTGTGTTCGGACGTCACAGGAGAGAGCTGTTTTTACAATTTTTCTTTGTATTTATGCTAATGGAACCTAACCCAACAGGCCTAACCTAACCACGTAGGCATTCCTCGTCTGACGTCAATATTCAAGGTTGCAAGATTGTTGTGCGTAAAGGAAGAGAATTAACGGTTAAGAAAGAAAGAGGTTCCGACCCGAATGGGTGTCACTTACAATACAAGCTAACGCCTCTCTTAGCGAAAATAATAATTTTTCTTTGTATCTATGTTAATGAAACCTAACCCAACAGGCCTAACCTAACCACGTGCACGTAGGCATTCCTCATCTGACGTCAATATTCAAGGTTGCAAGAGTGTTGTGCGTAAAGGAAGAGCATTAACAAATTTCGAAAGAAAGATGGTTCTGACCCGAATGGGTGTCACTTATCGCAACACTCTAGCAACATTGTGTTCTGACGTCAGAGGAGAGACCTTTTTCATGTTAGGCAATACGAAGGTAACGCGTCTCTTAGCGAAAATATTATTTTTTCTTTGTATTTATGCTAATGTAACCTAACCTAACAGGCCTAACCTAACCACGTAGGCATTCCTCGTCTGACGTCAATATTCAAGGTTGCAAGAGTGTTGTGCATAAAGGAAGAGCATTAACGAATTTCGAAAGAAAGATGGTTCTGACCCGAATGGGTGTCACTTATCGCAACACTCTAGCAACATTGTGTTCTGACGTCAGAGGAGAGACCTTTTTCATGTTAGGCAATACGAAGGTAACGCGTCTCTTAGCGAAAATATTATTTTTTCTTTGTATTTATGCTAATGTAACCTAACCTAACAGGCCTAACCTAACCACGTAGGCATTCCTCGTCTGACGTCAATATTCAAGGTTGCAAGAGTGTTGTGCATAAAGGAAGAGCATTAACGAATTTCGAAAGAAAGATGGTTCTGACCCGAATGGGTGTCACTTATCGCAACACTCTAGCAACATTGTGTTCTGACGTCAGAGGAGAGACCTTTTTCATGTTAGGCAATACGAAGGTAACGCGTCTCTTAGCGAAAATATTATTTTTTCTTTGTATTTATGCTAATGTAACCTAACCTAACAGGCCTAACCTAACCACGTAGGCATTCCTCGTCTGACGTCAATATTCAAGGTTGCAAGAGTGTTGTGCATAAAGGAAGAGCATTAACGAATTGCGAAAGAAAGATGGTTCCGAATTGCGAAAGGTAGATGGTTCTGAATTGCTGTTTATGGACAATGAACGTGGTAAATCGCAAGGTTATTTTACAAGTTCTACACGTAAATGCGACGTATTAGCATAATTTCAAATAGGGGCACGAAAGTAGATATTTTCCGGTGAACGAGGTTGCACCACTGCATAAATCGACAAAACACTCTCAGAACGCCCCCTAAACCAGTATGCTATCACGGCCATAATGTGTTACAGATTCGAAACAACAAGTAACAGTAAGTACTCGTAAATAGAGAAAATAAACATTATCTTAGTTAGAAATGCATTATTTCGCCTTAAGAAATGTTCCGCAACACGTTAGCAATGTAAAGAAGTCCGAAATATATGATTCGTAGGTGTTTCACCCATGCGATAATAGTACCCAGGCCTAACCTAACCACGTAGGCATTCCTCGTCTGACGTCAATATTCAAGGTTGCAAGATTGTTGTGCGTAAAGGAAGAGAATTAACGAATTACGAAAGAAAGATAGTTCCGACCCAAATGGGTGTCACTTATCGCACAACACTGTAGCAACATTGTGTTCTGACGTCACAGAAAATATCTTTTTCATGTTAGGCAATACAAGCTAACGCGTCTCTTATCTGGATGAGTTCATGTGGTTTGACAGGTATGGAAAACAGCGACGAGACACGATGAGGAATATCATTCAACATATTGTTGAACGGTATCCTCAGCGTGTGTAAATACGTTATCTTGTGGAACATCGTGCACATTTCTTTTCGGCAACTGTAGGCCGTTTTCTGAATGACTTGTGGGCTGGGATAATTTGCGACTTCTTATTTTTATCATGGAACGACGGGGTAGGGCAATATTCTGTGGAAAAGGAAAAAAAGACGACTTATTGCATAGGACTGACTTCACTTACCGACTTTTAGTTTCAACTTCCACCTGCAATGCCTGGCCTTGGGGAAAAGAGGTAAGTTACCTTCTCAGCTTTACTTTTAGCATTAAATTTGGCTAATTTTTGTTTCTTCATGTGTCAATGCGACAAAAGTGAGAAATAGTGTTGGGGGCAGGTGACTCCGGCTAATTTCTAACATGCCTTGGTAAATGTGCGATAACGCCCAAACCTTTCACTCGTAGCCCCAAAAACCATCCACGGATAGCCCCACAAACCATTCACACAAGGTTAGGTTAGGCCTGTTAGGTTAGGTTCCATTAGCACTCATTTCACCCCTAAATTCATCGAAGAAAGAAAGCGCGGCGAACATAGTTAAAAATACGTCCGAACTATTGCAAACGACAAAATCGCCACTTCAAACGGCTGTAGAGTCGTAAATACTTCTTTCCGCGCTCCAATGTTTTTTTATTCAGAAATAGGATCACATAACCTTCATAATGAAAGAAAAAAAAATTCAAAAATCGAGGGTGTAGAATAGGGTACCCGACCCCTCATTTCGTTCAATTTAGCATATACGGACAATAGGAGAGCGTATTGTGTCCTCGTGCAGAAAGCAAATGGCGGCAGCAGCAATAGCGCGTCGGAAATAGATTTTCGTAGAAAACCACATGCATTCGCATTAAAATGGATCAAAACTACATTCCCGAACATTAACAATGCTACAGAAAATGATTTGCGTAAGTACTTTCTGCTATAAATTTGAAGAAATCCGTCTCTGGTATAGTAAAGTGTTACCTTCATATATACAGAGGTAAGAACAATGTTTGTGGGTACTATTATCGTATGGGGGAAACACCTACGAATCATATATTTCGGACTTCTTTACATTGCTAACGTGTTGCGGAACATTTCTTAAGGCGAAATAATGCATTTCTAACTAAGATAATGTTTATTTTTTCTATTTACGAGTACTTACTGTTACTTGTTGTTTCTAATCTGTAACACATTATGGCCGTGATAGCATACTCGTTTAGGGGGCGTTCTGAGAGTGTTTTGTCGATTTATGCAGTGGTGCAACCTCGTTCACCGGAAAATATCTACTTTCGTGCCCGTATTTGAAATTATGCTAATACGTCGCATTTACGTGTAGAACTTGTAAAATAACCTTGCAATTTACCACGTTCATTGTCCATACACAGCAATTCGGAACCATCTTTCTTTCGCAATTCGTTAATGCTCTTCCTTTTCGCACAACACTCTTGCAACCATCAATATTGACGTGAGACGAGGAATGCCTACGCGGTTAGGTTAGGTTCCATTAGCATAAATACAAAGAAAAATTAATATTTTCGCTAAGAAACGCGTGACCTTGTATTGCCCAACATGAAAAAGGTTTCCTGTGACGTCAGAACACAATGTTGCTAGAATGTTGTGCAATAAGTGTTAATGCTCTTCCATTACGCACACCAATCTTGCTACCTTGAATATTGACGTCAGACGAGGAATGCCTACGTGGTTAGGTTCAATTAGCATAAATACAAAGAAAAATTAATATTTTCGCTAAGAGACACGTTACCTTGTATTGCCTAACATGAAAAAGGTCTCTCCTGTGACGTCAGAACACAATGTTGCTACAGTGTTGTGCGATAAGTGGCACCCATTCGGGGAAAATGGCTTGTTCCGTGGAGCTGCTGTTCTTATGGTAGGGTTACGTTACGTTAAGAAAACATAGTTTATTTCATTTTTTTATCGATTTCCATACTTGACCGCTAATTATTACATGCAGATTCGTGATTAGGAGGTCTCAATTAGTGAGTAGGCGAAATTTCATAGCAATTGGAGAGTGTTCCGGTATTGTAAACGCGTTCCAAAAAAAATTAAAAAAACGTGGTTCTAGTGAAAACACGGCGAGGCTGAAACACTGGCTACGGGGTTGAATCGTCTTAACACACGGAACATTGCACTCTCATGCAGAAAGCAAATGGCAGGAGCAGAAACAGTGTGTCAGACAGAGATTTTCGCAGAAAACAACACGCATTCACATTAAAATGGATCAAATCTATATTTGGGAACTTCCACAATGCTAAAGAAAATGATTTCCGTAAGTACTTTCTCCTGTAAATTTGAAGGAATCCGTTTCCCTCATACGATAATGTTACCCTGTTTGTGTTTTTAGTCCACTTTATGGCACAGATAGGCTAATCGGATCTACACCTGCAGTCAAAAGTGGGATCCAAACCAATATGTGCCGCTATCTACCCGGTATCGAACCCGGGACCCCTTGATCAGAAGGCAATGACGCTACCGCTGTGCCATCAGGGAGGCCTTGTAGTAAATTGGGTATGATATAGTAATATGATACAACATATTGATTTTGGTATCCCTCTGGGGTGGCTTTATCAAAATGTTTCACAAAATGTCCTCTATTGTAAATAAAAGGAAAAAAAATAATAATTATAAATCTCCGTGAGAGAGAAAATTATAATTTATGATTTTGAGATGTGGTGAAAGACATTTAGTGAAATCCTGACTCAAGATAGCAAGCGATGATCTGTCTACATTTCCTGTACCGAGAACAAATGTAAACAACAAATCACAGTCCAAAGAGGGAAAAATCTTTGTTTTGCTATTCAAATTTAGACACAGCTTAATCTATGCGTGGAAAATAACTCAAACAAGATAAGGTAAGAGTCTATATTAGATTATTTTCCTAAGGGATACATGTCATATATCGTTGATTGATTGATTTGTTGTTTTAGTCCACTTTATGCACAGTAAGGCTAATCGGAAATGAACCTACAGTTTAAAGTGGGATCTGAACCACTATGTGCCTCCACCAGGAATCGAACCCGGGACCCCTTGATTACAATGGGAGGACGCTACCATTACCCCATCGGGTTGGCACGTCATATATCGTTGAAAAGCTTGTTGTATAAGGAATGAAAAAACGTCATCCCTGACGCGAGGAAGAACAACGATGTAGGAGGAAATTGAGATAAACCGTTGTCCGGATATGCAGAAATGAATGAATGGAGAGCATTTTTTGATGAATAGAGTGCTAATGGAACCTAATGTAGGCATACCTCTTCCCTATGCATGGTTTGTGGAGCTACCCATGCAAGGTTTTTGGGGCTAGCGTGAATGGTTCATGGGGCTATCGTAAACAGAAACCGGAAAGAAGGAAAAAAAAGTACTTACCAAAAGAAATGCTGCAGTCTGGAAACAAATGAACAATAATGGTTTTCAACGATGCACTAAATTGTTACTGGGGAAAAACGTATTTGGAAACAAGTTTTTGGAACCTTTAATAATTATTTTTTTTTCACACTCCATTTCCATTAGAACTCCACTATGTGGTCCGCAAGAGAATTCGAAGGATCTTTTTTTGTTTTGGAAGAAAACCTTAGCCACTCGCCAAATGGATTCAGTCCGTTGTGTATTCTGTGCACAACATATCCTGTAACATGCCCTAATTATTGACATCGAAACCTTCCTACAGATCCATAATTTACTTCCAGAATCATCTCGCACCTATCTATTCTGGAAATTTTGTCCTTCTTCAACAATGCATTTTCCTTGCACCATGTCAGACCCTTATCTCTGGTTCCGAAAGTAATTGCCAAGCGCTTCCTGTTCCAGAAGCCATCCAACCAGACGTACACACACAACGAACGCAAAAAACCAATCACCATCCCGAACGCAAATGAGCGAAGCACACACATTCACAACGCAGCAAACATGAGCCTGCAGTGGCGTTAACCCCCATCGCTTACCACCGAAAGGACAGAAGAACGGCAAATTGATTCTAGCCCAAAATAACCCCAACAATTACAAACATTATGTAGATGCTAAGGATGTGAAATCTAGAAATTGAAACCTATGAATAGCAAGAACTACGAAGGACATTTCATGAAAAATACTCAACTGTAAGTTATATTATCATGCATTCCAGTATAGAGTAATAATCATTTGAATAGTGAGAATGAAGTGGTCTTGCTTGTGTATAATTTTTCTTGTGTACATACTGCTTGCATTGCAGAATTATTCCTCTTGCTGTTTACTGTTTTTAGAAACACATAAACACAATTTTGGTGTCATATTTCGGAAGAACACATGCTCCTTTGATCAGGCATTTGTTTTTAGTTTGAATAATGTTATAGTTATATCACGTATTCACGTTAAAAGTGAATGCAATGAATGTTACTACTATTAAGTTAGCCTGATACAAACCAGCCTGAATGCTTTGCTAAACATAACATTAATTATAATATATATATATATATATATATATATATATATATATATATATATATATATATATATATATATATATATATATATATTTGTGCTTGTAAAAGTTCAGCATTTACTAAACCATGCCCAAGAATAAAGATCATTGAAATTGAAACAGCAAGAGAAATAATTTTAGTTGTGAGTGTTGGTTGCTATTTACTACATGTATAGAGAGACGAGAGAAAGTGTTACAAAATATGCAAAGGGATTTGAACTTCTGTTTAAAGTTAATACACCTTAATGAAGCTGCAGGAAGCATTAATTCTGGCAAAATATGACATGAGAAAAGTGAGTTGTAGCACCTGAGAGAAACTCTTATGACATTCTAACCAAACCTAACCAATGCATTTTTAAAGCAGTAATACTTTATGACTGCAGTACATTTTTCATTTTCTAGTACCAATAATTATATATCTCTTGTGTTTCTTCTTTGGATGAATCATAACCATGACATTTAAGGTGTATTCGTTTTCCAATTGTATATACATACCATCACAAGAAACTAGCACTACTGTGTTTGTGCTCCGCTATGAATAATTATGTGATCTTCCGGCAACTGGACGATATAGAAAACAATTAATTTTGTTGCAAGCCTGTAAACCAGACAAGAATTAGGGCGGAGCCATGGTCACGTACAGTGTGAATGAAAATCATGATTTTTTATTAAATCATGCTAAACATGCAATTTTTTAGAGTGGTGCTATTTTTTTGTGATGGACTGTATCTGCATACTGGGAGATAATACAGTGCGTCCATTTCGATATTCAGCCGAGAGATCGGGTGAAGCGTGGTGGGCGGCGCTGACGGAGATGCCGACATTTTCGGCCTGTAATGTCCGCTTATTTTATGGACATATGCATACATTTATATAAATATTACAAAACGAGCACTAACGTGTGTTATAATTTATCATCTGTAATTTATCCAAGTTCTGCCCTTATATACACAAAAAAAATACGCTTTAGAAACGATGTTAAGAGCCACAGAGAGTAAAACATTTTAATATTTTTTTTTTAACCAGTAATGTCCTGCTTAAGTTTATATCCTTAAAAGAGTTTTGTGTCAATGGGGATCGTTTGGAGGTTTCGAATGTGCAACACTGTATCAAGATTACGCTGTAGACGAAACCGTTATAAGTCAATGGTGTTCGTGAGCTTCCTTGCTATCCGAAATCTCCGAGCTCGAGTTTTTTGTTCCTTCGCGACTAGGTGAAGACAAAGCTGTGAATATAGTGGCAAGCAGATGTAAACCAAGAGCGTGTTAATTTCATACTGTGCGCAAGAGTGTTATTCTTGGTTACTTGCTGTTACTTGTTTGTGTTATTGCAGTGTGTATGTGTGTTTTGTCAGTGAGACGATTGGAATGCTAGCTGCAAGGTTCACGTTACGAGGGGGGTGATAAGTTCTCGGCCTGACCCAGAAGTACTTTAGCTACAGGCACGAAAGTTTCAGGCTATTAAACGTATTCTCCTTGAAAGTCTACACCCGTGGCACTTTGTTGCTCCAACTTCTCTAACCCCTCCGGAAAAAAAAAGAAAGAGAAAAAAAGATTTCTCCTGGTCTGCAAAAACCTGTTCGGCAGCTGCTATAACCTCGTTATCACTTCTAAATTTCTGTCCTTTCAGAACTTTTTTCAGTCTAGGGAAGAGATAATAATCAGAGGGTGCAAGGTCTGGTGAGTAAGGTGGGTGGTCAATGCACTGATACCCTAGGTCCTTCAGAAAGTTTATTGTTCTTCCAAAGCCTTGTGAAGGGGAGCATTGTCCTGCAGAAACAACACACTTCTCAATTTTCCCTGGCGCTTTTCTTTAATAGCATCCTTTAACTTAGCCAGAAGACTGCAGTAATACTCTGATGTTATGTATGGTTTGTCCCTTTGGAAGGTATTCTGATATCAAAACACCATCCTTATTCCAGAATATTGAGGCAAGCAGACCTGTGAACCTCTGTGCTTTGAATTTCTTTGGCTGGGAGATCCTGAGTGGCGCCACTCGCATGATTGCTGTTTGGTTTTAGGATCAAAGTAGTGGAACTAACTTTCATTCTGGGTAACAAGCCGATTCAAAAAATCGTCCTTAGAGTTCGCAAAATCACCTGAGAAGATGCCACACGTTTGGGTTTCTCATCGGCATCATAGGTTGAAGCACCCATTTCGCGGAAAGCTTGTGCATGTCCAACTGATAATGGCTTATTGACCAGACACGTTCTTTGGATATGTGCAAGGTCTCAGCTGTCGCTTGAAGACAAATTCGTCTGTTACTCAAAATCAGGTCATGAACCTCATCCACTTTTTCCAGAGTTGCCACTGACACTGGCCTCCCACACCTTTCACCATCTTTTGTGGAAAAATCACCACGCTTAAAGTTTGAGCACCATTTCTTCACAGTGGAGTGTGAAGGTCAATGTACACCCATGTGTCTAGCATGCCATCATGGATTTCCTTCGGCGACTTCTGATACAGGAAGAAGAACTTCATGACACCTGGCAACTCCACCTTGGTATATTCCACATTTGACTGCTCCATGCTTCAATCAATGGCCTGTAAAGGAAGTGATACGATCATCCCAGCTGGCACTTAAACTTCCAAAAGATCAATAGTTCAAATGCAATGCATGATTTCAGGATGCAAGTGCGGAAGGGGGTCAGGCTGAGAACTTATCAGCCCCCCATCCCCTCGTAGAACAAATAATTTTTATGTATGACACTTACGTGAAAACAGACTCGTGTCGAGACGTGTGTAGGCAATTTGTACAGAAATTCCCAGGCATTTCACATCCACATAGAGATACGGTTAGACATCTTGTCCTTAAATTACGAGAAACTTGATCGTTAAATTGTAAAACACCTAAGCAAAAACAACAGATTCTAACCGAAGCAAAACTCGATGAAATTGGTGCAGCGTTAGAACGTTCTCCTGTACACCGTGTTTCACAGGAGATGGGCATGTCAAAATCATACAGTCACTAAGCTATTAAAATTAAAACTGTACAGAGTTTGTATAGTGCAAGAATTCCGGCCCTCTGACAACGTAAGTAGAGTAAATTTCTGTAATTGGGTTTAGCAGAATATTGTAGATGGTATTGTTGATCCATAGTTAATATTTTTTTCGGATGGGGCATGGTTTCACTTGCGTGATCATGTTTGTTCACAGAACAATAGATACTGGAGCACTGAAAATCCCCGAATAATACACGAAGTTCAGTTACATGATGCAAAAATTGGTGTGTGCTGTGCTGTAAGTGCAAAAAGAATAATAGGGCCTATATTGTTTGAAGACCCAATAAATTGAAAAAGGTACCGCACACAAATAGTCATGCCGTTTTTTCAGTTATCAGATAATGAGAGACAATGTGGGTATTTTCAACAAGATTCGGCCACAGCCCATACCGCCACTGATTCTTTGGACGCTATAAGGGAGGTGTTTAATGACAGAATAATTTTTAGAGGTTTATGGCCTTCACGTTCGCCAGATCTTACTGTATGTGACTATTATTTGTGGGGAACCTTAAGAAATAGAGTCTACCAAAATAACCCTCATAGCATCGACGAACTAAAAGACAATATAAGGGCAGAACTTGGAAGAATTACGGAAGAAGAACTTTTGCGTGTGTATCAAAATTTCATCAAATGATGCCAGGAATGTGTGAATGTAGGTGGATATCAGTTTGAACAACTCTTATAACACAGGTTAGTGCTCGTTTTGCAATATTTATATAAATGTCTGTATATGTCCATAAAAATAAGCGGGCATTACAGGCCGCAAATGTCGGCATCTCCGTCAGCGCCGCCCGCCACGCTTCTCCCGATCTCTCGGCTGAAGATCGAAATGGACGCACGGTATGTGTACCTTCAGAACATGTCTTATTTTTCATTTTTTGACCCAACCTTAACTGGTTCTTCAGTATTAAAAATGGTAGGCATCTTAATCATTTGATTTTGATCTTAACAGTTTACCAAGAAGACAGTTAAGAATCCCAGTTCAAACATAACAAATGAGTGTTTGTTTATGTCCTCCATTCAGAATTACATTTGGAATTAAAATTCTCTTCATGGGACACTTGTACGTACACAGGGTAGAAGTAGTTATAGGCAAAAGCCATTTTGCTCCTTTCTGTGTAGTTATAAAAAGTTATTCAGTGGCAGGTGTACTTTCTTTCAATAACTATTGTTAACCTCCATTGCAAACATGTAACAGAGCAAAACTTGGTGATGCGTATCCATACCTTTTAACAGAGAGTACACCATCTAGATGAAATGAATTTCTTTAAGTGAAGACTGGTTCAACAGCAAAATGCTTTACCTGATGGGAAAATATTTACCAGCAGTTTATGACACAGGAAAAATATTGTGTGGACATATTCAGAAATAAGTAATGGAGTGTATATTTCCTTACTTCTCTTGTTTCTCCAATTAATTAATATGCAAAAGGGTTATATCTTATCCTTTTCAATCAGTGGAAGAAATTGTATTGTATTAAAAAAAACATGACTAGTTCAATGCTCACAATTTATTAAAAATTCTTCAGATTGAAATCAGTAGTTAAGTACAACAATCTTCTAGCTACATTTTTAAAAAATCATATTTTTTTTGTGTCAGCTCGGTAAAAGTTCCGAATGTTGAATGATTTTTCAAAGATTTATAGTAGGAAGACAAATTGTTGTAGAATTGTAAACATAATTGTTGCAGCAAATTTGAACCTTGGTGAAAGTTATTATCACTGCTTGGAGTTTCAAGAAATGCAATTTATCAGTGAGAAAAATATCTAAAAAGTACCGTACGCAAGGATCTGCTCTTCCTATTGACAAGGCATTTTTATTCACGGAAGAAAGAGAAAGTATCGCAGAATAGTGGAAATGATTATAAAAGTAAATTCGAAGCTTTCTGAAAGTAATTAGCACTGTTTGCAGTTCTAAAAAGTCTTATTTATTGGTGAAATGATGTTGTAAAAGGTACGTTACGCAAATATCCCCGCTTTCCATCGACAAGGCATTCACACACTACTAAAAGACATGAGGCTCGAAGGGATGTTGTGCTTGAGACCAGGACCAACATGGTAAGATGTTGCAAACATTTAAGAAAATTACTGTAACACTAGGAGCACTAAACCTGGATAAATCTAACCTAACCACGAAAGCATTTACAGATGATTTTTTAATACTAAGAACACTAAACCTAACTACGAAACCCCTTCTCGCCACACATATGTCCTAGATGGCAATAGCAGTCCGTAACCAAGAAGACAGTAAAGAAGTGCCTAGTTGCAAGATTGATTTGGTAATTTAAGTCCACTTTATGCACAGTAAGGCTAATCGGGACTGAACCTACAGTTTAAAGTCGGATCTGTACCACTATGTGCCTCCACTGGGTATTGAACCCAGTACCCCTTGATTACAAGGCGAAGATGCTACCACTGCGCCATCGGGGAGGCCCTAGTTGCAAGAGAAGAATCATGTAGGAGTATGAAGAAGTGAAAAACATTCTCAAGCATACCTGCAGTAAGTGATCCCTAAAACTCCGAAGTATATGTTAACAGACATCAATAGAAATCGAACCATGAAAAAAAAAAAAGTGCCTGTGTACTAGAGTGCTGCAATGTGCATTTTTTGCTCGACCGGCAAATAGTTCGCACGGACGACGCTAGATAGCATTAGGAACTGACAGCTGTTCGATCACCATGACTTCACGAGCGAATTTCGCTCGAACAGGCAAAACGATCAGTATACGCTCGAAATCCAGTAGTTCACGTGTAACCGTAACTTTTCTGTAGTATTGGCCCTTCAAACATGGATCGTAAAGTTAAAGACACAGTGAAATTGAGACTGAAGTGAACATAGTCATCATTTTCATGTTAAAATGTAATTTAGTCCATCTTTACAACACATAGC
Organism: Lepisma saccharinum; assembly: GCF_977018435.1. Lineage (NCBI taxonomy): Eukaryota > Metazoa > Arthropoda > Insecta > Zygentoma > Lepismatidae > Lepisma > Lepisma saccharinum. Next base: position 63,033,519 of record NC_139245.1, on the reverse strand, counting down.
AATGTATGTAAGTGAATAGATGATTATGGGCTGAAACTACCAGGATGGATTTTTTCGCATATATTTGTACGATTATTGTCCCATTAAAAAGATATTTGATATTCTATATATTCGAGCGAATGACGCTTGAGCGTGGGAGATTCGATCGAGTGTTTTTGAGCAAATGTGGTTCAATGCAGTACTCAACTGTGTACCATGATGAAATCGGAATAAACAATTGTAACCTAGGCCACCAGATCTCCGCCCCCAAAAACAAAAATTATGCAACATTTGAAAAACTTAATTTGAAGAAAATTTTCTGAAATATTATGTGTAGTTTTGAAGAAGTGCGATGTTAATTCCAGTCACATGGTGTCTGTCCTGCCCAGATTTCCCCTAAAGTTTAAATTGTCTGTCCTTACCACAGTCTGAAGTTATTTGGGCATTTCTGCGAAAAGTGAAACCAGGATATAAAATAATTGAGGTTACAATAATAATTTTTTATTCATGGTATTTATACACTATTTAGAGTGTAATCTAAACCATCATGAAGAGAAAGAACAGATAAATATGTAAAACAAATGTTTTTAAAACATCTGTAAATTTGAATGTCATTTTATAAGTGAAAAACTCTTTTATTTATCAAGTATAGGGTTACTTAGCTGCATATTGAATTTGAAAGTAAAGGTAAAATATTCTTTCAATATATAGCACAAAGATTTGGAGATATAAGTGATATGCAATTTCATAGAAGCCACTGAAACACAAGTTCAAATAGTTTTGTGTCCCATGCATCGCACTTCAAAACGTAACATCTTGAAAATTGAAAGGCTTCTGTCAATGAACAATATATCTATTTCCATTTATTTCTCCCATTCCGTGCAGGTTACAGTTGTTCCAAGGTCAAGGACATTATTTTCGTAATTAATGTAGTTTTTCAATGTTACAAATGGTCAGTAAGAATGAAACCTTTCCCATTCAAAGATGTACATGGTAGTTGTGTCTTAACTTTATATAGATTTAGATGGGTAGGTATTATTTTGAAAGGAGGTCATGCAGATATATGGTGAGTAAATTAGACTTCTCTATTAATACTGGAAGATCAATTTTCAGTGAGCACAGGAGAATGATGGCTGGTGGATTTCTGGCTGATGCCGAAAACTTAATATTGGCCTGTAATCATCTGCTAACTTCATGTGAAGACTGAGAGCTGCTTGCACTAGAAAATTATTTCAGATAAAAATTATAAATTCTTTGACAAGGAAACTTCCCAAATAAAAAAAAGTGGTTGACCTATCTTTCAGCCATATCATTGGGGAATGGTGATTTTGTCTTCGGTTCCTACGTTAGACCAATGGGTGGTTTTTGCTTTGGGCCAATGTACTGAAAACTAAAGTATACGTATGTATATACAGGGTGTCGCAAAACTCTTTCAACAACTCTTGGGTGCTGGTAGATATCATAAAAACAAGTAACTTTTCCCTATAAAGTTTACCTCGAAAGTGCTTAGTTTCTGCTCTATTAGCACTTAAAATCAATCCTGTACATATGCAACCCAATACAGCAAACACTTGCTCTGACATAACTACCAGGCGCATGTGGCAGGGTTCCCACTAGCGTTCCTCGTTAAGAGAGAGGACATGAAAACAACTACTTGGGAGTTTTGTCAGAACAAAATCCAAAACAATAATGATACTTACGATGTTGTAAGATTCATTGACAGTATTTATAAACTGACCAAGACAAATAATGGACAGATTGAAATTCAAGATTACTCATTCTAAAATATCTCTATAATTGATTGATTGATTTGGTTGATTTTAATTCACTTTTCTGCCACCTTTGACTAATCGCGAAGATGAGGATGATATGATGAAATAACAAATGACACCAATGTCTAGGCCAGGATTTAAACCCGAGACACCTGGCGCCGTAGCGAGCTGTGCTAACTACATCACCACGGAGTGTTTCGTCTATCATTCAGTATCAACAATTGCAAGGGACACGTGAGATAGGGGAAATCCATGAATGAACAAATGTAAACATGATGTGTTTGCTGCCTCGTTTCGAACATGCAGACTGTAATGTTATTGTTATTTATTTATTGGAAAATTATGAACTAGCTTTATGCCGAATCGGGTTTATTATAAAAAGCAGGCAAACCTCTATACTGAAGAGAAACAAAAATCTCAGGCAGATGAATATTCTTGAGCCCCTTCGGTGACTGAGTATGTTTAGTAAGCAACACATGATCCCTCTACGGAATGTTCCGGGCACAAGTTCCGACCTGGACAGAGATGTTGCTGGATCTTTTGTCCTCGTATTTACTATTTGCCTGAAAATGCAGCAAAATTACGTACAATGAGAAGAATAGAAATTCACAAGAATTATCCCGGAAATTCATCTAGATGTCAGAATCTCGCTTATTTGCTACAAAACATTGTTTCCCGGGTGAACTAAAAGTTCACATTTCTGTGCCTACTGAAAATGTTACTCTTATATTTCAATGTTCATATCGAGTTGCTACAATGAATGATAAATATGTACAATTTATGACGTGTATTCAATGGTTTCCTTTTGATTATATTTTTTCATGTTCGATGATAAGAATGCGAAACAAAGACAAAATGAGAGAACTAATTCCCACACATGAAAAGAGTATATTATGAGGATTTGGCGATAACTCCGAGACTAGTACGAGTTTGTATTGGATCATTGGTTAGTGTGGACAGTTTTTCATGACGAAGGACTTCACCCGTATCAATATGTCCACAAGATTTTGGTAATCAAGTTTGATTTTATTCTTGGTTTTTAGATCAATGTGCACTATTGCCCGATTTTCCTTCAAGAATCCTCTTCACTGACGAGGCAATCTTCACGCGGGAAGGCATATTTAACATGCACAATAGCCATATGTAGGCAAGAAGAAATCCTTATGCAACATTCGCACATGGGCATCAACATCATTACAGTGTAAATATGTGGGCAGGTATCATTGACAACCATTTAGTAGGTCCCTATTTGCTGCCTTGAGGAAGTTCCGTTAAACATTAGACAGATAATGTGGTTCCAGCACGATGGTGTACCTTTCTGAAATTTTTCCAGGGTGTTGGATTTGTCGCGAAGGCATGGATGTTTGTGAGTGTCCATTCATCAATTTTCATCACGTCATCACTCATTCCCATCTTCGCAAATTAGCCAAAAGTGGCACCAAAAATGAAGTAAAATAAAGCAAATCAATCAATCATTAAATTAAAAGAGCCTTGCAATGATTTCTTTATGACACGAACACGATTAGCAATAATGCTAGCACAGATAGGAATAATTTTCAAATAAATTGTATTAACATTACAGTCTGCGTTTTTGAAACGAGGCAGCAAACACATCATGTTTACATTTGTTCCTTCGTGGATTTCCCCTATCTCACTTGTCTCTTGCAATTGTTGATATTACATGATACACGAAACACTCCGTGGTGATGTGGTTAGCACAGCTCACTATGGTGCTAGGTGTCTCGGGTTTAAATCCTGGCCTAGACATTGGTATAATTTTTTATTTCATCATATCATCCTCATCTTCGTGATTAGCCAAAGGTGGCAGAAAAGTGAATTCAAATAAACCAAATCAATCAATCAATCAATCAATTATGGAAATATTGTAGAATGAGTAATCTTGAATTTCAGTCTGTCCATTATTTGTCTTGGTCAGTTTATAAATACTGTCAATGAATCTTACAACATCGTAAGTATCATTAATGTTTTGGATCTTGCTCAGGCAAGACTCCCAAGTTGTTGTTTTGAATTCGTCTTTCTTAACGAGGAATACTAGTGGCAACCTTGCCATGCGCCCCTGGTAGTTATGTCAGTGTAAGAATTTGCTGTGTTGGGTTGCATATGTACAGGATAGATTTTAAGCCCGCATAGCACAGAAACTAAGCACTTTCGAGGTAAACTTTATAGGGAAAAGTTACTTATTTTCATGATATCTACCAGCACCCAAGCGTTGAAAGAGTTTTGTGACAACCTGTATAATGTATGTAATTTATTGTGATTTAAGTGGTCATTAATCTCTCAATGTCCAGTATCATGAAATAAAATACTAATAATAAATACGTAAATATTTTAATATATTTACTCGAATCATTCAATCATAAAATCAAATGTTTTTCTTCAAGAATTTACTTTTCTCTGCCAGCCCTGTTAAATTTTCACTTTCCATCTACTGATTTAAAAGAGGGGTGGCCAGAAAGTAATTTCCAATTAGTAGGGAGATTGCTTTTTTGCAAACGTGAAAAATGGTAATTGCTGTGAATTTGTGTTTATGAATGTGCAGTGATGTCTTGACACATTTTTCGTCCCTTTGAAATATCGAAATAATGCGGATTTGGCATAAAATGCGAATTGTTGGCGTTTTTAGTGATTTTTTTCAAGAAATGTCCTAAAACAACAAAAAATTACATGAAATCCAACATTCTTGTCTTTTCTAGGCCATGTTTGTGTACATACAACATGCAGTATTTGTTGTGCGAGATGTGTTTTGAATTACCAAGCTAACTGCACACCATTGGCATTTGTCGAGCAAGAAATAATGGAGCTCAGTCATTAGGGTGTCTGACTACCATGTGAGAGACCCAGGGTTGATCCTTTGCGGGGAGAACCAGGATCTTTTCCACCTATTCAAATTGCTCCGGTGCCCACCCAGCATCATATCAAGTGGGTACCTGGAGGAAACTTTGTGGGATAAAGGTAGCCTGGAGCATGGTGTTGATCACATCACCCCCACCTTCAGCGGTGATCAATAAAGTGAAGGGACCTAACTCCACACCCCCTATACAAAGTGCAGGGGAGCATTTTATATTTACTTTCTCAAAAATCTGTTCCAACATATCAAACTGCCATGAAAATACATAGAACATGTGACCTACAATTTAAAATAATAGTTTAAAAGCACAATGGAGCATTAAGTTTTGGTATATTTGGCAGAAAAATGTTCTAAAACAAAAATGCGTATTTTGGGAATTGTAACACTAACAAGTCAAAAAATATAATGCCAATTTTTGGTGCCATAATACGAGGGCTATTTTTTTTCAACCTCCGATGGAACATGAAATCATAACCAAAGTGAATAGCAAAATGGGTTTATTACATACACGTATAATATACTTTTCAACATAATCACCAAGAAGATTCAGACATTTTTCGTACCAATGCACGAGCTTTCCAATACCCTTTGCAAAGTAAAGTGCCGCCTGTCTGTTGAGCCAGGTCTGCCGAAGCTCCGCATTGGTTTGGAAGCACCATCCTCCCAATCACTTCTTCATCGCCTGGCGAAGGTGGGAAGTCACGGTGCCAGGTGTGGGTTGTAGGGAGGGTGATCAAACACTTCCCAGTGGATTCGATAAAGAAGGCCTTGGGTTGATGCAGCAACATGTGGTCGTGCATTGTCATGACGCAAGACAATACCCGAAGACAGCATGCCTCTCCGGCACACAGCTCATTCGATGGTGAATTTCCTCTGCATTTTGCTCTTCTGCCTGTAGAAATTGTATCACACAATGCACCTCGGACTTGGCGGAAGAGTCCATTGTAGCAGACATCTTTACGTGCCCGTCGCTCAGCTTCAACTGAAGCATTGGACTTTGCAGTGGTGGTGGTAGTGGCAGGCGAGATGCCAATGCTTTCTAGTGCTTCATGGGCATCCTGGCATCACCATCGGAGGCTGAAATAAAAATGCAATAGTATATCAGTATCTGTCACATGAAATTGATTGATTTGATTAATTAATTTAAATTTTTGGGTGTGTCGCCATTTATGGTCATTATGCACCCTTCAGTATATATGGGGAAAATTCCATGGTAAATGTCTGTTATATTTGAGACACATTTCTTCATTTTTACAGAAGAAACTACTTACGGAAATGAGTTTCTGTAGCATTTTGAAAGTTTGTGGAGGTATTTTCTCAACGTAGAATGCTGCACAACAAGAAGTAAGCATTTTTAATATAATAAACTTGCATTTTGTGCAAAGCGACATTATGCCATTGTTTCCATTATGTACCTGTAGATAGCACAATTGTCGAAAGTCACGCGGTCTCGCCAGTGTTTCCAAACATGCCTTTTTTTTTTACGAGATTTTTTTGAACTATGCTTACCTATCCGTCAATGGATCGTGGTGTTATCGTAAATGGTTTTTGGGGCTATCCGTCAACGGTTCGTGGGGCTATCCATCAATGGAACATGGGGCTGTCGTGAATGATTTTGGGGCTATCCGTCAATGGTTTGTGATGACATAATGAACACGAAAGTAGGTATTTTCGGTGAAGAAGGTTGAAACACTGCATACCCACTCCAAATCGACAAAACACAAGCACGACGCGCGATGATCCACAGCTGTGCGTACCATATTGTGTGTTCCGCCATGGAAGAAAGGAACCAAAAGAATTACTCGTAATGTGAAAAATCGATGTTATTTTCATGTAAAAGCATAATGGCACCTTCAACTATGTCCTGCAATACATAATTGGTAAGTACGAACCATCCAAAACACAAAATATCCGATTTTAATGTGTCTCCGATATAACAGACATTTACCAATACCAATTCTATTATCTAAAGCCCTTACCTTAAAATTAAAAAGGGGGTATATATCTGAAAAATAACTTTCCCAGAATAACTTTCAAGATATCAAACTCCCACAAAGAGGCGTATGACATGTGACTTACAATTTGAAACAGTAGTTTAAAAACACCATGAAGGTTTATTTGCCAGAAAATGTGCTAAAATGAAAATGTGAATTTTGGGAAAAATAACACCAAATAGTAGAAAATAAAAAAATACACCAATCTGAAAAAAAATTACAAAAAATGAAGGTCCCTAGGTATAAATAGGCATAAATAAAACAAGAATATCAGTTGTAATTTATTGCATTAGTAACAGTGAGTCATAACCTAACTTTCAGCATAATCACCACCGTTGTTCTGGCATTTGTCGTAGGATTGCACTAAATGTCGTATGCCCATGGCATATGTGTCTGACAGCAAAGACTGGAACTATCTACCGCAGTGTAGCTGTCAAATCCTTGTCCTGCCAGAAACCTCTTCAGTTAAACAAAGAGATCAAAGTAGGTACATGCAAGGCCGGGGCTGTACAGAGAGTTGTCCAAGATCTCTCACCTGAAGTGATGCAAAGGGCCCGCATGTACTCAGCTGTATGGGGTTGTGCACATTCGATTGGCTTTCCGTGAATTGTCTACACCATCGTCTGACCATACTATCACTCACGACGTCCAGTCTGCACACCTCACACGATTGCTAGTGGCTCTGTGCCAAATTCTGATGGGACAAAACTCTGATTACTACACGTAGGCTACATCGCAGTCAGTGGGAGACTGTATGAGAGCTGCAATTTTTAACCTAGAACCGTCCTAAAACTACTGCATTGCAACTATAAAAGATTACAGCTACATGCCACTTCTTCCTGCCTGCATGTGTGTGTGTCGCTCTCCGACCACTAGTGCTGCGTCTAGGCACCATTGGAGCTTTTTTCAGGATGCCCCTCGTATACGATCTTTCAGAAGCTGTTATTAACAGAGTTAATAATGTTTGGTTAGTTAATCAGGTACCTATACAATGCAATTCTATAAATTCCTTGCGTTAAATTTCTAACATCTACATACCCTTTTTTTCAGCAATAATGGTATAACTGCATGTTGTCAGTTTCACAGTTCTTCAGTTGGATTTACTGTACTGAAGCAGAAATCCCATTTATAATGTAAGAAAATTTGACACTTTCTTTTGTTCAATTCAATTGTTTCACTTATACGTTTGCTTTACAGAGAAGAGAGAAGTAGCTTTATGCATCGAAAAATGTGTCTGCACTCATGGTTCTTGCAAGCAGAGGGTTCCAAACCTCAGTCGAAATATCTACATATAATACCGAGAATGTATAAGGAGACTGATAAATAACAAATTGTATTTCTTAATCAATCACTCTTGTCTCATTTAGTCGTAACTTTAAAAATAATCAAGTATTTTATTTTAAGCTGACTGCGTTAGATAAAATTCCATAATACTTCCCTAGCTTGTGAATTGTAATAATTTTCCAAATTCACTATTTTGCTGTTTGAATTCAAATCATAGAGAATAGAGAAATTAAGTCAATTCATACCTGGATCCATATCAGTTCATTATTTCCATTTGCAAAAACATCGATTTAGTTTAGTTTGTAATTGTCAGGGGAAAATGTAAATTTTGTCCTGGAAAACCTGGAAAAGTCAGGGAATTTCATTTCTGCTTGTTTGTAGCCACCCTGTCATTGTTTTCAAGGAACCTTCAATTGCTAGCACAATATATATATATATATATATATATATATATATATATATATATATATTTAGAGTTTACTCAGTTTTACACATTTAGTCTGCACTAGAGTGCTGCAGTGAGTGTTTTTCGCTCGAGCAGCAAATATTTCGCACAAACTGAATTGATATTTTTTTCGTTCAAGCGAAACACATTCAAACTCTTGAAGCCTATTAGTAGGCATATTTCCATAATTTTCTATGGTTGTGGGCCCTCAAATATGGATCGTGAAGTGAACATAATCATCATCTCCATGTTAATATGTAGTTTTGTGTGTCTTACCGAGATATGGGAAAATAAAATTGATGATTATAGGCTGAAACTGCTTAGGCTGACATTTTATGTTTCTATGATTATCGTCACATTAAAATGATGTTCGATTAAATGTTCTAACTGCATTTTATTTTTTCACAGAATATGATTATCCTTTTCGGTAAGTGAACATTGATGTACATGTACTTCTTGCACTGTGATACGATATTTGTAATTGGTTAGGCAGGTCTCCGAGCATGTGTATCCATTTTACGATTTGGTCTGTAGATATTGCATACTTTCATATGTGCCTATTATGATTTAGAATTGTAATTGCATAGAGTAGCTTCCTTCCATGTATGGGTTTTAGGTTGACAATGCTGCTCTTTACGTTCTGAAATATTACAATCCAATCATTCCACTATGGATGTGCTACGATTGAGCTTGCACGCTTGAGCATGGTAGATTTGAAAGCAAATGCGGTTCGATGCAGTACTCTAGTCTGCAACATAGCATTGTTTTTTTTTTTTGTTTTTTTATATACTTGTAGGTAATGAATCACTTTCAGAAGAAGACCTGTAAGAATGTTCTTGTTCTGCTACAACTAAACAGGCAAACCATAAGCAATTCCCAACACAGATTTATCCTCCATCCATGACAACTGAAGAAGGTGAGTGACAAGTTACAATCAGATTCTACTCTCATTAACAAAATATATTTTCAGCATGTGCTGTGACTGAAATATTCTGGATGAAGCAGCTACATGTAATTTATTTTACACTCTAGAATTGACAGCAGACCCTAGAAAGTTGCCTTGACAGGAGAAAGTTTGTTTTATAACTGATTTTGATTCACTTTTCCATGGTTGGTGAAGCATTGGCAACAACTGTTGTCTTAAGACCAACTTTAATTTGCCAACCTTCCCCACGTAAAATCTATTCTGGTTACTTGGGTGTTATCAGTTTCCACTAAATGCTTTTCATGCATAGATTGACTTCATGCTAGCCACTAGAGTACTTCAAGGTACCACTTTCGCTCATACATACTTGATCGGGTGTCCCGCACATTTCAATGTCACAATAATCATAGAAATATTTGGTCTAGGAATTAATTCGTGCACCTGGACAAGAGATGGCATAACGAGCATATCGTTCCACAGTTCCGTGTATCCACACATGCGTTGAAAACTCCTGTCAGCGTGCATCGTTCATAGTATAGGGCAGTTGATTGACGCGTCAACAACAGCATTTTGAAGTCAACTGAACATGGTGCAGTTCGTGCCAGATAAAGTATTTTTGCGGGGTGTTCTGATTCATTACTTTAACATGCAGAAAAGTGCTACCGAAAGTCATCATATTTTGGTGGAAGTGTATGGTGACCATGCGCTAGCTGAGCGAACGTGTCAGAAGTGGTTTGCATGGTTTAGAAGTGGTGATTTCGGCCTGGAAGACCAAGAGCGACCTCGACAGCCAAAAACATTTGAAGACAAAGAATTGAGAGCATTGCTCGATCAGGATTACTGTCAAACGCAGGAAGAACTTGCAGAAGCATTAGGCGTTGATCAAACAACAGTTTCCAAACACCTCAAAGCCATGGGAATGATTGAAAATATGTCACATTGGGTTCCACATGAATTGAAAGACAGAGACGTTGAAAGACAAAAAACCATTTGTGAATTGCTGCTTCAAAGACAGGAAAGAAAGGGGTTTTTGCATTGCATTGTTACTGGCGATAAGAAGTGGATCCATTACGAGAACCCGAAACGAAAAAAGACCTGGGTGAAGCCAGGTGAACCAGGTCCATCACAACTGAAACGAGATATTCACTGTGCAAAGGTTATGCTGTGCATATGGTGGGCTATGAAGGGTGTGGTGTACTATGAGCTGCTGCAACCGGGTGAAACTATTAATGGAGAACGTTATTGACGACAATTAATGCGTTTGAAGCAAGCTCTGGCCAGGAAACGACCAGAATGGGTGAACAGACATGATAAACTTATTTTTCAACATGATAACGCTCGCCCACATGTCTCAAAACCGGTCAAAACCGATTTAGAAAATGTCGGATGGGAAGTTTTACCCCACCTGCCATATTCATCAGACGTTGCTCCTTCGGACTACTACTTGTTTGATTGCATGAATAACAATCTGATTGGGCAGCGGTTCACTTCTTCAGAAGATATCGAAAAATGGGTCTTTGACTGCATCGCTTCAAAGGATGAGGACTTCTTTCGCCACGGAATCCGTAACTTGCCTGCCAGATGGGCGAAAGTGGTGGCTCACGATGGACAATATTTTTCTTAAGATATTTATGTATTTTGTGTTTGAACTACAGCTTCAATGGGTGAGTAACAACAGCACGAATTAATTCCTAGACCAAATATATGTGTAAAAATCTACATTGCAGTTTCAGCCCATAAGTGTGTATTAATTTTCACGTTTCATCATGTATTGGTAAGATAGACTAAACTATATTTTAACATGGAGATGATGACTGTGCTCACTTAAATTTCACTGTATCTTTCACCTCATTTTCCATATTTGAGGCCTACTATCACAGACAAGTTATGGTTATATGTTTACTACTGGGCTTCAAATGTTTACCAATTGTTTTGCCACGGAGCATTATTCGCTCGAGCGAAGAAACTCAATTCTGTATGCTATCTAGCATCGTCCATGTGAACTGTTTGGCACTAAGCAAAAAAATGCTCATTGGAGTACTCTCCTTCCTACTGTATCATTATATAACAGCAGTCACTTGGGCTACCTTCAGTACATTATGCTGATTAGCTTTTGTTAACTAGAGAAAATTATTTCCCCCTTAAAACGTATGGTAGACTCTGGCAAAACTATGAATACTAAACTCCCACCTACACATTACTTCAACATTTTTGCTATATTTTTTTTCTCTCTCCACTGTCTGGGGAATGAAGGGAATATACTTTCAACCACTTTTGTTGGTGCTTCTTAGATTAGGCAGATAGGCTGCAAGTCTGTCGTGAAAATTAATTTGTGTCATTATGTCCAACATAAAAATGAATACAGTTATGATTTTGTGACAAGTGGTGAAATTATTCAAGAATTATATTAAATAAATTGATTCTTATGGTCCCATTGTAATAAAAAGAATACCATCTCTGAATTGATTCTAATGCCTGCTACTCTGCAAATGTCTTTTCCATGCCCAGAAACATCTGATATCATTTTATAATCATTTAATCTTCTGTGGGAACTTTTTCCTCGAAATTCGAGGGAGTCGTTTGATATCCTTGGCTTTAAACTACAACAACTTAGAGGTAGTCTCTGATTTGCCTTTAAAATCTTTCCATTACAAATCATGCCATGTGCAATATTTTATTTCACGGTGAACATACTTTACATATGGAAGTGGAGCCTAATTGAAGAAATATAAACTGCCATAATTTCATGAATTCGTCACAGCAGGACAATATCTTGCAGAAAATAAACTCACTTTTGTGCAGCATCGTTATTTTACATTTTTATATTACATGGGTAGAGTATATTTTATGCAAGGTGGATTGATTTAAATCAGGTATTTTTTTGAAAATAAAAATCCACTGATTTAATCACTTTAAAGAAATAATTTACTGAATAATGTACACAAGAAATTTGTCGACATCCAAATCACTTTTTGTGATAGTTCATTAATCTCGTAATCATTTAATGGTGTATATTAGGGTCTAAGAAAGGAAACAACATATATGTACTGATGGGGTGAAGCTCATATGAAAGGAAATCTAATATGTAAACTGTAATCACACTTAAAATATCTTGATTTAAAAATCAATAATATGTAAAATAGCCAATATTTTGTGCAGAATAATATACAAAATACTAATCATGTTACCAGGTAAACATGCTGTAAATAAGCATGCCAGCTGATATTTTACAATCTCAAATAAAAAAAATCACCAAAATTAAGTTACAAAAACTATAAAGAAATATTTTAGGTTACAATTATAGAGTACATCCAGAATGTCTTATATTCACTAGCAAAAAGTTACTCAAATATTTATTATAGTTCCATTAACACACTGAATAAACATTTTCATGGTAGATTTATAAACACTCTGCCAAAAGTTAAGCATGCGATGGTAAAATCAACAAACATGTAATAGTAAAGCTTTGATTAACAGAAAATTGCACATGAAGGTACCAAATGTTTTTGTGCATTAAAGAAAACAAGAATTGTGTACAAATATTTTTAAAAAAATATTTACTCTTCGAAAGTTATATGATGACGTCACATTTGGGTCAATAACATAATGATGTTTAAAGGCAAACAAACCAAACAAAACTTACAGTAATATAGTATGTGACCAAAATAAAACTTACATTAATATGGTATGTGACCACCCCGGACCTTCACACAAACTTTACAATGATTTTCCATGCTTTCGATGAGGTGATCAACCATCACAGATGCAAGCAATGGCCATTCCTCTATTAGGGCAGTTTCCAACTCTCTGAGATTTGCTGGAGGAGGTAAACATGCAGAAAGAGCACACCCAAGGGCATCTGAAAGATTTTCAATGGGATTAATGTTGGGGGAATATGCCGGCCACTCCATACGAGAAATGCCCTCACTTTCCAGGTACTTGTCAACAAATTTGGCTCGATGGGATGGGCATTATCGTCCATAAGGGGGAAGTCAGCACCAACTGCTGCAATGTAGAGTCTCACAATAGAGACTAAGATTTCATCCCAATACCATGCAACAGTCACAGAACCACCTTTACAGATGTGCAGATCTGTGCGATATTCCATTGAATTTCCAGCCCACACCATGATGTTCCCACCTCTGAATGTGTGATATTCAATTATGTTCTTAGCCTGATTGCCCGTGGCTCATTCTCTCCAGACCCTTACATGCTTATCATCTGATTCCAGGCCAAATCTGGACTCGTCCGTGAACAGAACAATGCACCAATCCGAGACAGTCCAATTGACATGTTGGCGACACCACTTTAATCTTGCCTCTCTGGCTTGGATGGTCAGTGCAACACAAACACAATGCACTCTGGCATTCAATCCCTTCATGTGGAGCCTTTGGCGAACAGTACTGACAGATGTTGTCTTACCAAGTGCCACTGCAACCATGGATGTAACAGTTGTGGAGGTCGCTCGTTAATTCCGCTTGGCTACTATAGCAATATATCGATCATCAGAGGGGGGTGGTAAACCTTGGACCACGGGGCATAGGTCTCCGGACAACTATTTGACTTGTTTGGAATTGTTTCCATAATCGAGAATTTTCCGAATGATCAACGCCAAAGAAAACAGCGACATCTTTGATTGACTGTCCTGCTTCAATGCATCTGAGAGCACGCCAGCGCTCACTATCTGTCATTTGTTTCCTTTCAATCGTAGAAACAAGAATATTATTAAAAATAGTCCTACAAAAGTTATAAACACTTAATATCAGCTTTTAAATGCACCTCAAATCCTTCAGAATGCTGGTGTCTTCAACGAAAGTGTGATGATTCTTGCACGAAATCCTCGCATTTATGCTATTTCAAGAGCACAGATGAAGCACCTAAACCTCACGTCAGGTAAAGTTTGCAGCAGGTTTTTGCATATGTAGATCCAAACGTGCGCGCAGAATATAGATCCGCTGAGATGGGATCCATTCCCTACACAATTGCACACTTGCAACAAAACAGTAATTTAATGTGTAAGGCCAGCCGCTCACCGGATCCGACGCGACGACTCATTTTGTTGCAAACCGACTCGAGGGAACGTTTAACATGGTACTCTTATGAGCTGCCGCACACCGGACGAAACATTTGACTCGAGTCATACAAATAAGAACCTAAATTCCTGAAATGACAGATGTCATAGATCTTGTGTTTATACATTTACTTTAGATGCAGTAGTAATAAAAATCAATGCTTTTTTCAGACGGTATGCAACAGCACGCCATACTGGTAACCTTTATATGTGAGAATGAAAGTAAAAGAATCTTATTTTAATGAAAGAAGTGTGTGTTTGTGTGTGTGTGTGTGTGTGTGTGTGTGTGTGAGAGAGTACATGTATGCATGATCATTAGACCTCGGATTTTTAGGTTCCAAAATGTACTTTTAGGTTCCTAAAATAGGTTCAAAAAATCCTGAAATAGGTTCGAAAAATTTTAAAATAGGTTCTAAAAATCCTAAAGTAGGTTTTAAAAATATTAAATTAGACTAAAAGAATCCTGAAGTAGGTTCCAAAAAACTTAAAATTGTTCATAGTTCCTGAAAAGTACTAATTAGATACAATTGTTAAAAACAAAATTTCAAAGGGACCGTGAGAAATTGTAATAGATATATAACCATCAAAAATATTAATTTTCTAACCAAATGTTTATTTCTATGCATCATTTTCAAGATGATACACTAATTGTTGTAAAACTAATACTTGTATCATTAGCAATTTTGCTCTCTAGAGTATGTGTCAAACAAGTTAGTCATTGATTTTTTTTTCATTACGAAACAGAACAAATACCTCTGTGTGATGTAACAAAAATATAAAACCTTAAAAATATACAAAAACCTAAGAAAAGGTTTGATTTGGGCACAAAAACCTAAAATAGGTTCTGACAAGCAAATTAGGTTCTTTTATCCACTATAAAACTTCATCAGTGTTTACATTTTTTAATGAAACGCTGATGTAACTTTTTATTCCTCATTTTCTCTTGTTGTGTCGCTTTGTGTCCCATCATGTTGCATATCATCGCGTTGTGACTCGTCGTGGTGCATTGCATCGTTTCAGATCTGGTGTGTGGTTAGCCTAATACACAGACAAAATGATACACCCATTAGCAGGTATGGACTTGATTGGTTGCAATCACTGTGCAGATGAACTTGAATCTGCAGATTCGTCAACTGGCCTGTCCGGTAGCACTGAAGGAATACAAAAGCTCAAGAGCGAGTCGAGTGAGACTGAATATGTTGCAAAGCATGTGGAATCAGTTATATCAGTGTTGCACATCCCACTATTTTAACCCTATTTTTATCGTGATTCAGTGCTATTCGTACTGTACAGCGGCGAGAATGGCTGAATCGAGTTCTCCTGTTCAGTTTCCGACTTTGCCCGAGTGTTATTTTGAGCATCATCTGAAGGAGAAAGTTCTTCAAAGTTAAACTAGTTGTTTTAAATACATATTCCTCCTTACAGCTACAAGACCAAAATAAAACAGGCCATGAGGTGGTTTGCTGTCAATGCACGCACAAACTGTCTCAGATGTTGAATGATTTCCGGTTGAGTTTAGGAGTAGAAAATGATTGTTTGTTGTTTTAAGACAAAAAAAGCTGCAAAAAGAAAAAAAGGACGAGACATCGATCAACCTGGGTCGTACATTGATTCAACTGTGGGAGCATGCAAACCCACCACCAGGGCTGAAGTAACCAACGACGTGGAAGGGGTAGGCTTATTGTTTCATGCACTTGCGGCAATGAAGGCTTTGTTGGAGACATGTTTACTATTCTGGGCAAAGAAAGGGAAGGGTGTTTATCACCAAGAAATGGACAGACCAACGTTTGGCTCCTAGTTTAGTGAAGTGATTCATAAATTGAAACCAGAGAAATAATAGCAGACAATTCACTACATTGTATATATCACCAATAACAAATCATGCTTTTTTGGTAGTATAAACTTGAAAGGCATGTATCTTATAGTAACATATGTATTGCGTACGAAGCAACCAAGATTTTCATAAATTTCTTTCTTTCGAAACGAACAATAACTCATTAAATTCATTAGGGGCCTGTCGTTTACTTTTACCTTTGTTTTTTTTTTTCTTTTCCGTGTGCTCGACACATACACAGATGCCCTCGAAGATATTTCGCGCAGTGTATATACAGTATCAGAAACAGATAAATGTATATTTAAACATATTTTTTTTATTTGTTTTTATCAAACTGTTCAAATATGTTACAGGGCCAGAAGATGCTTTTCTATAAAAAAAAACATATATTTATGTGTATGGTGCCATATATCATACAAGCAATTTTAAGTTGTTTTTTTAAGTAGATATAAGAAATAATCAAAAATTATTTTTTTAAATAAAATTTATGATTTTTATCCACCCTGATTTTATCTAGGATGCATTTCATACCTGTATCAAATTACTACATATTTTGCAGTACTATTTTATTTAGCAATGAAATAATGCTGCAAAGATGTCAACACTGTGTACATTTAATTCTTACAAAGTACATGAACAATGTAATCATCATTAAAGAGGAAAATAGCACCAAGTCTTCAATTTATTAGGTATCTCATGCGAACGATTCACAATACACTGTGTACATAATTCCCATACACAATTATCCCAATTGTCCTTGCTACTGTGTTCAAACACAGTAATATTAACATCTACTAACATAATGTATTTATGGAGCTTTTATCTTGTCAGTACATCCTGCTTTTAATGAACTTGGTAGGTGCCCCTCCTGTAACTGGTTTCCAGTCATTTTCTTTTGCACCTCCATTACCTTACACATTAATGAAAGAGTGAAGACTACATTTAGTGGTATTCATTGACCTTTATTGAGAAGTTTGTAAGAAGTTAAAGATTGCACTGATCAAAACTTAGGTCCCAGCTACAACTCACCATCCAAAGAAAGTTCAGTATTTGTGGATTTCCATATCCAGCCTTTTGCGAACGAACTGCCTCCTATCTTTATGACACCAACAATTTACTCCACAAAAATCAACATCCTTACACTATTGCCTCCCAAAACAATCCTTGCTACAATCGATGTAACTTCCCTTTACACCAACATATCTATTTCCCTCGTACTCTGGCTGCCCTCCATGGTGGAGTAGTTAGCACATTGTGTTATGACACCAAGTGTCCTGGGTTTGAATCCAGACCTGGGCATGGATGTCGTTTGTGAGTGTCAATTTCAACATATCATTCATTGTCAGGATTAGCCAAAAGTGACAGAAAATGAATTAAAATAAACCAAATTAATCAAAGCCCTCAACCTCCTCAGGAGCAGACGAAAACCCCCACAACCCCAGCACTAACTTCTTCATCCATCTAGCCACCTTGTCTTCATGTGCAACAGCTCCACCTTTGAAGACCAACATGACCTATAAATCCGAGACACAGCCATGACCATTACAATGACTCCATCCTGTGCCAACCTCTTCATGGTCAAACTCGAACAAGAGTTCCTAGTGACCCAACCACTAAAACCCGCTCATATGGCTCCATTTTATAGAGAACATCTTCATGCTCTGGACACATGCAGAACCATCCCTATCCTGGACCAACTCAACCACTTCTGCTCCATCAAGTTCACCTGGGCCCACTGCACCATCCAAATTGCCTTCCTGCATATGCACATTGAGGAAGGTCATTTGAAAACACCCATACATGCCAAACCCACCAAGCATCTGTAACACCTACACTTCTCCAGTTCCCACCCATTCCACACCAAGAAAGCCATCCCATTATATATGTCCCTCAGGAGGCAACACCTGAACACTTAACCAATCTCCTGACAGAACTACAACTTCTGCCTTCATGAAACCTGGTCCTTTACCTTCCACCCCAAAGGGACCTACCATACCTCAAACCTTCTCTATGTCCTCACCTGGAACATGTGTGGTGTCTTTTTCCTGGGTGAATCATTCACAACACTCAAACATCAGGATCAACAACTGTCACTCCACCCACAACCTGGACTTAACCTTTGCCATCCATACCAACCATCACAATATGCCTTTCAATTATTGTTTCCGGGTAGCGATCATCCTCTCCTTATCCGAATCTGCCAACACGTCAGTATGAAAAGGATGAGAAGGACTACACATCAGCCATGAGTGCGACCACACCCAGTTGCCAACCCTTCCTAACCATCACATTAACAAATCTTCATTTTTTTTTCTACCACTGAAGATGTCACTCGCAGCTGCGAAAATTTGAATTTTTCCAGTTTCTGGTGCATGTTTCCACACACATGCATACATATTTATGTATGTATTGTATATTGTATTGTATTGTATGTATTGTATATTACCTTCAATTAGAACACCATCTGATATTTGTGTGTAAAATGTATTTTCAGATAGCAAGTGCCTTTACTTCATCAACACTAATGGAGTTTCACAATCTCTCTTTTTCCAACCTACTGAAGGTAGAACCTGACGCCATGAGTTGTTCAGTCAAGAGTGATCCAAATGAAGAGTCAACCGAAAACACTTGGCAGCCAGCATCATCATCATCAGTTATTCAATCTGAACCAGAGAAGGGACAAATGAAAGTCGAAGAGCCAAATGATTTTGCTCGCAGCTCATTTCACATTTACTTGAACTCTTGTGCTGGGATGAATGCATTTTTGCAGGAGGATAGTAAAGATTTGGATACGAGTGATGACATTGCAAAGTTTGTTGCTGTTAGATGCAAAAGTGATGAGAGTGACAATGTTAATGTAGAGTCTGAAGATGTGAAGAGTGGGCTCACAATTGAACATGAAGGTCAATCTGCAGAGACAGAAAGGTGAGTGCATGAAGTATTTTCAAATTAATGAAATTGAGTACCACAATACTTGAATCATAATAATAAAATAATGTAACATGTGACTGGAAGGGCCTTGGCATTTATCCTGACTGCCAGTCTCCCTCCCACAATCATACCTACAGGTGTTGTGATCTTTAACCGGTAATGGGGTGACGTGTGGTCGGCACATTGAAACCTCAGCGGTTAAAGGAGATATTTGGGACTTGGTTATGCTACTCACTCATAACTCCCCAATTTCGTCACGATGGTGGCTTGCCACTGGTCCCTGTACACAAACCGAGAACCCAGGTAGACTCCAACCCATGCTGTCCCACAGTTGGAGTCCAAAGCACAGAAACTTAGACTGAATTGCCACGGAGGCTATACTTCCTCCTCAAATTTCCTCAACTTAAATATT
Organism: Lepisma saccharinum; assembly: GCF_977018435.1. Lineage (NCBI taxonomy): Eukaryota > Metazoa > Arthropoda > Insecta > Zygentoma > Lepismatidae > Lepisma > Lepisma saccharinum. The sequence continues at coordinate 63,014,003 of NC_139245.1, read as the reverse complement.
TTGTAAATTTCAGAATTGCTTCTTGTATATGGACAGAGTTATGAATACTTACATGTAGGACTTAAACAATGAAGCATGGATTCCAAGTCCCCCGGTTTCCATTCTTCAAGATCAAAATATGGTTGTTTTATGAATATTTTGTTGCATATGAACTCTTTCTGTTGTTTTTCATAGATTGATTTGGTATATTACATCACTTTTTTCCACATTTGGCTAATTGTGAAGATGAATGATGAAGTCACGCTCACAATGAACGCCCATTCCCAGTCAGGAATTTGAACCCGGGACCTAACTAACCACTTCGGCACGGAGGTCTGCCTCTGTTGTTTTAGTTCACGGAGGTGTGTTGTAGCAAAGCAATGAGTGTTTTTATTTTATGTTATACTATTTATCATGTCATGACATCATTGCCAAATCTTTGTGATATGTTCTGCGTGTGGACTATTACTTATTATACACTGTGTTTCAAAATTATTTGAATGATTTCAGCTTATTATATTTTGTTCATAAATTTTCAAAATAAGATGGCATTACACACAAGTGTTACGTAACCGTCCAAGTTAAGTGCCAATGGTTATTGCAAAGTTACCTTACAAATTCTCAATGTGTGCATTACTCTGCACACGTCAATATGGTAATCTAACTCCATCCAGACAGGTTTCAGGATGTTCTCTTCAATGGTTTGCACCTCAGCACTAATACAATAGAGTTCTGAGATATTGGATCTTAATGAAAGTGTGTATGAAACATGTTGCACACTCACGACCAACCTACTCTCGCAAGATGGTTTTTCCACACCACGGGCAACCATTTCACAACTCGTCAGCTTGTAACTTGTAGGCAGAATTCAGAATTTAGAACTGCTGGGGCCATTAAAAAAATACTTAAGGATGTGCTTCATGTATTTCTCAGGATATTCAATTGGGTATTATATTGCATTGTTCATGAAACATGTTTTTATAGTTCAAATCATTTTCAAACATGCTGTAGGTGGTAATGTGGATTATTGTTCTTGCATCAGTAAGCTTGATTTCAAAGGAATTTATTTGTGCAGGCAAATTCCTTGTATTAGAGTGACTGCAGTGCTGATAGTACTTTCATGTTATTCACAAATGTTAGTATAATTCTGTTAGGAGTTCAGCATGCACATGCAATGATATTTTATTCAGAAGAAATGTGAAAGTGCTTTCAGATAAACTTAATTTGTCAATTTCTTCTCACATGGACACTGGCAGATATTCTTAAATATCCTTCAGCGTGTCACTGAAAGATACCCTTCTAACATATAATTGTTTTTCTCTTCTTAGGGAGTGTTAGATTAAAAAGTGCTAACACATTCATGTTGTTATGTTCAATGCCAATCATAATTTTACTTTATATGAGGTTAGGTGTGTTAGGTTTGATTAATTTTATATATTTTTTAGGATTCTAATATTTGGTTTTGTGCCATTTGCATTTACACTACTTTTCACTTTTGAGTGTGTATAGAACCAGGTTTTGAGATTTAAAAAAAGGTGAAAATATTCTGGAATACATTTTCCTATGTGGATCACATTTGGATAAATTGTCTCTGCTAATTGTGCTTTGTGTTCCTTTAGGTGAATGTTATTTTAAAAAACACATCTAAGTTCACTGATTTAAAAGTATTCATCACTATATTCTAGGACTCATGTTCCCAAACTTTTTCATTTCATGGCACCATTACGGTTTGAAGATTTTCCCACGGTACCCAAATCAGAATGTATGCCTATCTAATACTTGCAACGCTCAGTTACTGTGGTTAGGTTGCTTGCCTTAAGTTCAGAAATAGACACATATTTACAATTCAGAAACATTTTATGTGTAAAAAGAACTAAATAACCACATATTTGAAAACATCACATGATTGATTGAATATATTGGAACATTTTGCGGTGCCCCTGTCAGCCAGCCAAGATGCCCCCAGGGCACCGAGGTGCACACTTTGGAAACCACTGTTCTAGGAGAAACAATCGATCACTGGCCCCTAAGTTGTATCTCAATATTGTAAGATTAAATTGCTACTAAAATATAGCAAAATAAAAGTGGCCACTGTGGCTCAGTCGGTAACGTGTCTGACTACCATGCTAAATGTCCCAGGTTCCATCCCCAGCCGGTTCAAATCCGGGAACTTTTCTAACGTTAGAAGTGGCCCCGGCGCCCACCCAGTGTCGAATAACATGGATACCTGGGGGGTAAAGGCAGTCAAGGGCTTGATGCTGATCACATCACCCCCACTCACGACTGGATCAAGAAAGTGTGGGGTGTTACCCCCACACACCCTATACGCCTTCATGGCGTGGTGCTATGCACAGGGGAGCACTTTACTTTTGTACTTTACTAAAATATAGCAAATAAAAAAAATGTGCAAATGCATCACAAGATTCAGCATTCCATTTTAGCTTCTACTGCAAACATCTGAATTTTGCCAACATCAACCTTGGAAATGATACTTTCATTAGCTTGTAAGCTAATGTTCTGTAGCTACAACTCAAGGTTAGTGTTGGTAAAACTTTGTTTGTTCCAAAGAAAGAGCAATATTATTTTTATTGTAAACATGTTAAACAGTTTTTTAGTCAACAGCAAACGTGTTTTGAATTAATTAATACAACACAAGAAAACTTATTTCATGAACAGATTGTTTCAAGAGGAATGTTGTTGTATGCCACCAATTTCTTTAAACTTGGGAGTTGATTTTTTTTCCATGCTTAGTGCAATATCATTTGATACATATATGTCATGATTAGTTGGGGGTAGAATTGTGGAAACACATTGTGGATGTTATCAAATAAATCATAAACCAGTCTGTCAGTCCCTTTGCTGTGTGTTACCTATTTCACAAATATAAAATAAGTGGCACAAAAATTTGTGCAGTTTGAAACACTGAACAGGTTCTCTTCCACCTGGAAATAATTGTTGTTACATTTGATTGCAATGAGACAAATTTCGTACAATTTTAGGTGAGATATCAGTAAAGATATCTTGCACAATACAATACAATCGTACATCGTAGGTTCATGTCCTTCCCTCTCCTGTTTCTTTTTTTCTTCTTCTTTACCGAGTGCAAAGTGTAGCAATAATGTAATGTAAGATTATGTTAAATCTGTAAGTATTTAAGCATTCCCCAAGGAATGCTTCTGCTCAGCTTGCCTGATTTTTCTCTTGTGCAGTACTCATCACAAGTTCAATGATTATTCAGTGATTTGAAGGAATTAGGCTAGACCATTTTTTTTTAATTCAGCTGTCGTAAATTATGTTAATATACATTAAGAATTTATGACATAGATATCTGTTGTTAGCGTCGTTGACTTGTAATCAAGGGGTCACGGGTTTGATGCCCGGTGGAGGCACAAGTAGTTTGAATCCCACTTTGAACTGTAGGTCCAGTCCCGATTAGCCTTTCAGTGCATAAAGTGGACTTAATACAACAAATCAATCAATCAATATATGTTGTGAGGAGCCATTATTTTGAAATTCGAACTAAGTGAGATAGTTGTATTTTTTTGTTTAGCTTCATTTCCTTACATGTTGAAGAAGTAGGTAATGATAAATTAATATTGTGCAAATTTGAACCCCTGAAATAATTTTCCCTCCCCTGTAGAAAATGTTGAAGTTCAAGGTCACACGCTCCATTTTTCATGAAAAGTGAAACATGAGTAAGTTTGGAGTGCTGTATCTTTGCAAAGCAACACCATTCCAAACATTTATTTTGCTATACTGTTAATATAAGACTGTTTGCTTATATACATTCAATTGTTTTGATGGGACATTGTGGCTTTCCATTGTTATGTAGCAACAAAGAGGGTCCAAAATGCAATGTTTTTGGTTCTTATTATCTTAAGCAACAGTACCCCAAAGATTGTTTACTGGGATTGAAGCTCACTATTAGAACAGCACATTACTTGGATATTGATGCTGTTAGCAGATATAACCCTTTAAATACTAAAAAATTGGGAAATCCTCAACTCCAGAATTAGTCATATCCCAAAACAGCATCAAGCAAAAATTAAACTAAGTATGCCATCTTGTAGCTGAATAATTGTACTAATACATGGAAATGGAAAAAAAAAAATTTAAAAAACCATTGAGGCCTCTTTCCATTCCTAAGAAAAAATAAATATTAAGAAATATCAATGTAAATTATCACATTTCCTCCCCTATCAGAATGTGGGACAGCCCGTTCTCCTCCCTTTCTTTGTTCCCAGTGGAGCAGTCCATGCCTTGAGAAGTTGTGGAACATTTTTAGTTTTTCTTCCTTTGACGGATAGTATAGTGGTAATGTTGCCTCCTTATAATCAAGGTGTCCTGGGTTTGATGCAAGGTTGAGGTAAGAAATGTTCTGATCCCACTTTAAACTGCAAGTCCCCAGTCGCAATTAGCCTTAATGTGCATAAAGTGGGCTTAGAAAAAAAGCTCTACCAACCTCTATATAGAGTGGCATACCAAAGACTTTCGAAGGGGGGAGGGAGACTATACATTTTTTTAGTAGCCAGCCATCTCTTAGCAGTTTTTTCCTGCCTTTTAAATTCTTTTTTCTGGGCAAAAGTGGGTTTATGATCCCCACCAGCCAACCCTCTTTGGACACGCCAATATCTGTATTGTGATAAGAGTGTGTTTGTAAAAGATTCTGTATTATTGTACCAAAGATAACATAACTTTATTGTAAAAAAGACTGTACTTGGCACTATGCTGTGTGTACAAGATTCCCAAAATATACCAATTTCAATTCAGGTAGGCTTAATTGCGAACCTTCGTGGTGCACTTGTTACCACAGCATGCCACAATGGCAGGGGTCCCGAGTTTTTGAATCCTGGGCTGGAGATGATTGTTCTTCGTGAGTGTTGCTTGAGCAATTTCATAATATCACCACTCATCCTCATTGTTGTGAATTTCCAAAATTGGCAGAAAGGCAACATAGAATAACGTAGTATTAAGCAATCAGTCTCAAATAGACCTAGGGAAAGCAGGCTTAGAATATTTCCATCATCTTTAATATTGTTACTGCAAAGAACCAACGTTTTTTTTATTATCATCATGGCAATCGTTTTAAGACATTTTAAAACATCAAACGCAAATTTATATTTTAGGGTGCTTCACCTTGCAAGCATAGTGGGGTACTCCAGATATGGAATGCCTTATACAATGTGTTTAAATAGTTGCACAACACAAATTTTGACTGACTCTACAATGAAAACCATACGAGAGATATATTGTAGCGTGACGTCGGGTAAGGTACGGGATCGAGTCACGCCGGGACGTAGCTCAGATAAATACAGTAGGTCTTAAGTTTGACTTGGCTAACCACCTCTACCCTTAAGGAGGCTGATGAAGGATTGTTGGGAGCCTGTGTTGTTGAACGCTACTCACCCCTTGCTGTTGGTCTGGCCCTCGGCTTCTGGCGTCGGCGACGGTGACAGGTGTCCGCTGGAGAGATCGAAGATGACGATAAGAGACGGCAGGCAATTCGGCGACTTGTTTTATTCTTGCAGATTCTTCGGTTGGCTTAATCCGGACTGCTATGGACTTCTCGCTTGTTGCCGCCTCGTACTGTCGCGATCTCTCAGCAGGCCGTCGTCCTCTTCTCGTCGATCAGTTTGGTGGTGATATTGGAGCGAAGTGAGAGATCGATTTACTGTCTCCAGCGGTTTTATACATTGGGTTTGAGTCATAGGTTGGTGGACTTTGCACCTCCACTGTGCACCTGGGGTATCCCTGGATGGAGATGGAAATTTACAGTGGAGGTGCACTCACCGCTGGTGAGGGCCGTTGCCTTGCTGACTGTGCAGAGCCGAGTGGAAAATTCTAGTTGCTCGGCTCTGCATCCGGTGGAATGTGGGGTGAATGAGCGTTCAACTTGCGAGCTTCTGAGCGATGTTTGAGGAAAATTAATGTTTCGACTTTTATGCTCCCAATTCCTTCATCATTCCCCTGGCCAAGATGTATCCACTGTGAGTGGTTACGAAGCAGAGTAGAGATGGTTATGGAGAGTATATTTGAAATAATAATTGAAGGTACATTGAGTAAAGAAAAATAAAAACCCTGTATATAATAATGTGTAAAAATAAAAATAAAAAAAAAAGTTGGAGCTGTCGGTATAGCTGGTACTGCACGGGTCTGGCTGCATGTTCAGCTGGAATGCTGACCGCTGGTGGTATGCTGAGCTGCAGGCTGCCTGTGGTCTGCTTGCTACATGTTTATGTGCTTGCTGCAGGATGGCGGCATGGTGTCTGGCTGGCTGCATGATGTCTGCATGGTGTGCTGCAATAAGATATCTGCTGGTTGGCCGGCTGCATGATGTCTGCTGCAATAGGAAGGCTCCTGGCTGGCTGGCTACATGATGTCTGCATCATGATGTCTGCTGCAATAGGAGGTCTCCTGGCTGGCTGGCTGCATGATGTCTGCATGGTGTCTGGCTGGCTGCAATATGATGCCTGCTGGCTGGCGGGCTGCATGATGTCTGCATGGTGTCTGGCTGGCTGGCTGCATGATGAGCCGCATGAAGACTGCATGATGTCTGCAATAAGATGTCAGCTGGTGGGCTGGCTGCATGGTGGCTGCATGATGAGCTGAAATAAGATATCTGCTAGCTGCATGATGTCTGCATGGTGTCAGCTGGTGGGCTAGCTGCATGGTGTCTGGTTGGCTGCAATAGGATGCCTGCTGGCTGGCTGGCTGCATGATGAGCCGCATGAAGACTGCATGATGTCTGCAATAAGATGTCAGCTGGTGGGCTGGCTGCATGGTGGCTGCATGATGAGCTGAAATAAGATATCTGCTGGCTGCGTGATGTCTGCATGGTGTCAGCTGGTTGGCTAGCTGCATGGTGTCTGCATGATGTCTGGCTGGCTGCAATAGGATGCCTGCTGGCTGCATGATGTCTGCAATAGATGTCAGCTGGTAGGCTGGCTGCATGGTGTCTGCATGATGTCTACTGGCCGACTGGCGGGCTGCATGATGTCTGGAATAGATGGCTGCTGGCTGGCTGGCTGCTTGTACAGCTGCTCCAGGATGACTGCTGCGCCATGATGATTCCTTACTGACCGACTGCTGGGTGTCTGGCTGTATGCGGAACTGCCGAAGAGATGCTTGAGAACGCCGTGAGTGTAGTATGGCCAGATGGTGACGTTGTGCAAGGGGGAGCCGACAAGCGTAGGGAAGGGGAAGTTATAATAAAAGGTGTTCGCCTAAGTGCGGAAGAGTAAAGGTTGGAGGCGAAGGTGACATAAGTGAAATGACAGGGGTGGGTAGACAGTAGCCATCATCGAAAGTGATACGTGTGGGAAGAGGAGGAGCTAAGCGAGTGGGAGTTGTAAGTTGACGAAGAGTGGGAGGGGGTGGTGGGGAATGTGCGGGACGTTGAGATATAGCAGTTACGGAAATAGGAGGACTAATAATAGGGATGGAACATGTCTTAGGAGGAGATGGGGTTCGCCGGTGACAACATGAACAGCAAGAAGTGTGACGTTTTAGACGTAAGTACATGTAAGTGATGCAAATACAAAGAAGCAGGAGAGCTATGAAAATTAAGAAGAGATAGGAGGTTGTATGTGCAGGAGATTTTACAAGGTCATGAGGGGTAAGTGCACGAGCCTTAGAAGTAAAACATAAGAAAAGGGGAATGTGGAGAAGTTTAAATTGGTATATGACACCTAGAGTGAGACATGTGAGCCAGACAAAAATTATAATGATAGGAAAATCCGCATGTCTGTAAAGTGGAGTTATGGGAGGGATGTCAAGAACTTTATATTGGGAGAGGTTAAGGTGAGGGATATGAAATGTCCATTGTTTATGATAAAGAGCCGTTGCATTCACAAGGGGGGAAATTTTATAATGGGTGTCGAGTAGAAAATTGGGATTGTTAGTCCAGGCAGCAGGAAGGATATGAATTGTTCGGTGGATTGTTGAATGATCGAAACCACAGGGAAAGATAGCATGAATTTTGATATCGGGGGTGATAAGTACATCTGTACGGCAAGCCACGTGTAACAATACTGCACCGGGTTCGTGAAAAGTGGTAAGATTATAATGTAAAGTGGAGCCATTAGCGTAAAAAAAGGTGATGGTAGGAGGAGGATTAATTATTGCATAAATATTTAAATCTAATTTGACCACATCAGTGAGGTGGGATTCGTGACATGTGTAGGTACACCCATTCATCGTATCAGCCACGGTTGTTGCTTGAATCAATTTGGAAAAACAGAAATTGAGCCCATCGTGTCTTCCTGTGTGAGAAGGCAGAAGGCACAATTTCTGTGTATGGACCTGACAATTTTCAAGGTCTGTACCACTAATAGTGACAACATTATGAGTATCATCGATGGCGATATACGATGGATTATGCGACACTACGCATGTTAAATTTTGATATGAAAAGGGGACAGGGATTGCTAAATAAAGTTTATATTTCTTCTGAGTGGAAGTGATAGGCACTTTCAACTCAATACTGACAGCATCAGCAGAAATTCTGCATTGGGACAGTGGTATCTGATAATACATGTCAATAAGTGTGAGAGGAATCGCTATATCAAATCCAGTAGGAAGAATATTTTTTTGAATCTTTTTCAAGTCTCGGTGCAGTGTTGTTTTAGATACAACATGTTCAGAGAGAAAATGATGTTTACAATTGCTAATGGTATTCTCATATTCAAAAAGGGTGAAAAATTGGCTAAGCTGCAAGGTTAGGGTCATAAATTCGATGAGATATGCCTGTGCTTGATGCGCATCTTTGATTGTTAAATTTTTGAGTTTATTAATCAATGCTTCCTGATTTCTAGCCAAACTATCAGAGTGGTTAGCATATTCAGTAAAAACATCCTCAATTTGATGTTGGAAAGAGTGAATTTCACCAGTTAAATTTTGATAAAAAATATGATTAGCTTGCAGTTGTAATTTAATGTTAGATATCGTTTGTTTTACTTCATGAGCATTTTGGAATAGGGGTTCTAGTTGCTTAGTAGTGGCAAAATCACAGCAATAGTTAGCAATGCTACTGATAAAGCCAAGGAGTGCACGCTTTTGTCTAACTACGGAAGTGTTGGGGGTGGGGCGTGTGAAGAGGGAAAGGTGTGAAAAAAGGTGTGAATGAAAATTTTGGAGTTGGACCGCAAGTTTACATTGGTTGGAATCTTCTTCGCCTTTGTTGCACATGGCATTATGTAGTGTTGATGGGAAGTGCTGGGGTTTAGGCATTTCTAATTTCACATTATAGTAGATGGGGATGGTATAATGATAAGGGATGGTGCCTGGTAGTTCTTTCAGATAAATTCCCGAGATAATTTTCACATGTTCAGTCGCCGTGGTGACCGAAAAAATGAGGGGAAAAAGGGAAAGTAGTAACATTACTGCCATTGTCGTTAGTGAACCCTGAAAGGGACAAAGATACAATTTTAAAACTGAGTTTGCATAAAAAAAAAATATCATGTATTAAGCATGAGATTTGTGATGAAAAAAAAAATTGTTTTCCGAGTAAGCTACTCAAATAAAGTGGTAAAAGATCACTAATGAAAAATTATAAAAGAGAAGGATTAACAAATTGTAATGCAAGAGATTCTCGAGACTGAATAGTTTATAATATAAACTTCTGCATTTTTATTTGTTTGTATTTTATTACCATTTGTTTAAGTTTTGCGCTCCGCGATGTATTTGCTCGAGCCGAAGCGATTACTAAATCGTCAGCTGTGCGAGATTCGTCTACGGGTAGGTCGCGCATGCGCAGATACTTGTGCGAGTTTTTTTTTTTGTACAATCTGCTTGCTGCAGACAGAAAAAAAAATCGCGTTGTCTCTAGCGAGTGGAAAATTCACGTACTCAACCAGTAGTCAGTTGAGAGACTACGTTCCTGATTGACCGTTTTTACTTTCTACTTCTTTATTATTAATACTTTGTGGAATATTAAAAGTTTATTTTAGTCTTCGAACTTGCTTTTAAAGTTAATTCCCGACTCTTTTATGTGTACAGTGTTGAGGAGGAGGGAACAGGAAGAAGAGGGTACTACGTGAATCAAAATGGCGGAACTTCCGTTTTTACATGTGCTTGTTCTTGTGTGCGGCTTGGTGAAAAAATCACGTTGCGAAAAAAAATGCGAAAATACAAGTATTATATTGACATGTGGGTGCGAAAAGTATAGTTATAAAGCGTGAATGGACTATGCAACGGTGAAAAATGGAAAAATTGAATATTTAAGTGACAGACTCGTCCGAGTCAAGGTGCCTTGTTTTCAAACGGTGAATCGTGATAGCATCGGTTTTCAGTTTGCCACGACCATCGGTGTATTCCACCAAATAGGAATTGGCGTCGTTTTGTGAAATTATTTTCCCTTGAAATTTGTAGGAGGAGGAAAATGCCTTGGGTACGTGGGGATGAGGGGTAGTGTCCAAAATATACACTAATTGTCCAGGGGAGTAGGTTGTTTGTTGTGTCTTTTTGTCGGCACATTGTTTTTGCTGCTCAAATCGCTTTGCTAAATGTTTGTGTGCTAGTTCTCGAGCGGCCTGGAGTTGTTCTATTCTCTGTTCATTAGAGTGGATAGTGGTGTTGGGATTAGTAGGGAGAACAGCATCTGCAATTAATCTAGGGTGTTGTCCAAATAGCAAAAAATAGGGTGAGTTGTTCATACCAAGATGTGTACTTACATTGTGAGCATGGGTCGCGCTAGCCAAAAGTTCATGCCATTTACCTTGTTTTTGTACCACATAAGTTTTCATGATGGATTTCAAGTAGTGAAAAGATGATTCGACTACACCATTTCTGAAGTGGGCAGCGGTATCAACAAATTTTAATGTGACACCAGTAATTTTGGATAATTCCTGTATTAATTTGCTACAGTTGGGGGAGCTCCTGTCAAGCATAATCGTCTCTGGAAGACCAAAAATGAGAAAAACATGCGAGACAAGGGCGTTAGCTATTGAGTTGGCATCATGGTTGGGGAGGGTTGTAGTTATGGCAAATCTGGTACAATTGTCAACAACGGATAGAAAATATTTGTGTCCTGTGTCAGAGGTTGAAGTCAGTGGTCCACACACGTCAATATGTATTTGGCTAAAGGGATGACTAGCGGGTGGGCTCGTTTGCAGTGTATGTTGTACGGCTCCGTGAGCTCTTTTTGCTACTTGACATTCATTGCATTTGCGTACTGCAGCATACACATATTTCTTTAGATTAGGCCAATAGTAGCGTAAAGAGAGATGGGAGTATGTTTTAGCAGCACCTTGATGTGCGGCCATCATTTTGTTACAGTGAATTAATTGAAACACTTCTTTTCTTAGTTTTTGGGGAATACATAACTGTCTTCTATAGCCTGGTGAAAATTTAGTGTTCCTATAAAGGATTCCGTTGTCAAGAACAAATGAGTAGGCTGTTTTCTCTAATTTGTGATCGGCATCTGGGTGGTTTTCATGAATTTTGATTAATGCTTGTAAGTATGGGTCCTCTCTTTGTGCCGTACCTATGTCAAAGTCATCGGATTGTAACATGAAGACTTGATTTAGTATGTCCTCCTCGTCTGTGTCAAGTGAAGTGTCTTGTGCTGTGTCGTTGGGCAAGGAAGGGGCTGGGTCTACAGGATTCCTCGATAATGCATCAGCAATACCATTCTGTGATGATGGGATATGGTGGATTTGGAAGTCGAACTCTTGGAAGAAGAGTGATCTTCGAGCAAGGACCCCGGACAACTGTTTTGTTGTTCTAAGGTAAGACAATGCATGGTTATCTGTGAAAACTATAAAAGGTGTGTTGATTAAGAAGAATTTGAATGATTTCAGGACATAAAAGGCAGCTGCAATTTCAAGAGAAAAGACGTCTGCTTTTTTCTCAGTGTCTGTAAGGTGTCTGCTGCAGAAGGCTATCGGATGTAGTACTCCATCAGTATCCCCCTGCATAAGACAACCTCCCATACCCTGGTAGGACGCGTCGATGTATACGCATGAAGTTTGCTTTGGGTCATAAGGTCTAAGAATGGGTGCGGAAATAATTTTGTCTTTTAATGCCTCAAAGCTTTTCTGATGCTCTTCATGCCAATGAAAGTTTACTTTCTTTTTGAGTAATTTGAACAGACATTCTGCGGGTTCCGCAAACCCTTGTACATAGCGTCTGATGAAATTGCATATGCCTAGGAAAGATTTCAAATTCTTCTTAGATTTAGGTGGAGGGAATTCTTTGATTGCACGCAGGATGTGATCAGAAATTTTAAATCCCTTTTGCGACACAAGATGGCCTAAGACTGGAATTTCCTCAAAGCAAAATTTACATTTATTTGGCCCTAGTTTCAAATTGGCTGCACGTAATTTAGCAAAGACTTTATGTAAAACTTGTAGCATTGCATCAACTGAGTTTGTGTAGCAAATTATGTCATCCGTATATGCTGATATCTCGGAACTATCTATGCCAGATAGAGCCATAGACATTACATTGTTCATGACCTGACTACTTGTCTTCAATCCCATTGGCAGTACTTCATACTCGTAATTTCCACAATTACTAATTGCAAATGAGGTCATTTTCTTTGACCTTTCTGTTAATTTTACCTGAAAAAATGCCGATTTAAGGTCAAGGGTTGTGTAATATTTCTTGCCTGCCATGTCTGCTAAAATGTTGTCAATGTTAGGTGTTGGGAGAGAAGAGGGCTGAATAATTTTATTCAGTGCCCGAAGGTCAGACACCACGCGGAACGAATTGTCTCGCTTGCGCACTAAGAGAACTGGGTGTCGGAATGGACTACCTTCTGACCTGCGAATGATGCCATCTTGTAAGAGCTTGTTAAGCTCAATTTTCATTTGCTCTCTAAGATTCAAAGGGATGGGGTATTGTCTCATATAAGGAGGGTGATTGTTGCCAATGTCAATGTCGTACTCATAAATTGGGGTTGTGGTGAGTTTATCGCCTTTCCAAGCTAAAACATCAGCATAATCAAATACTAACTGTATGATTTTCTGTTTGTCTGCCTCTGATAAGTCAGGGTTAATACTGATGCAAGATGGGTCAAATTTTTTCTGACTTTCCTTCAGTCTTGTGTTGTCTGTATTGTCTTCTGTGCATGCGTATGTCGTGGTAGTCATATCAGTGTTGGATGTGTCTGTCATGTCTACTAGAATGTCACATGGGGTTGCTTGGCCAAGTGGGGTGTTGGATTTGAGTGTGACTGGTTTCTCTGAGGGGTTATGAATTAGTAACAGAGGGGAAGAAATGTTAAGGAGAGCATGGGGTATGAGGATATTGTATGTAAGGAGTGTTTCCTGAGAGGGTGTGAGTAGGATATTGTGGGGGAGGGGGGGAGTGATGGAAACTGGAACATATGTTCGGGTTCTAGGTTTTAGGGTTACATTTTCTGGGATTGTTACTAAACTGTGTTGGTTGCTAGTAGGGTGTAGTTTAGAAAAAATTACATCAGGGATGGTGTAGGTGTGTGATTTTGTGGGAAGGTTATAGTTCGGAATATGGCCTAAGCGTCTAAGAGTTAACAGGTTAGTACTAAGTGAAATGTCACAATTTTGTGTCTTCAAGAAGTCATTGCCAAGGAGAGGAGGTAATTCTTTGGATTGCACAACTCTAAAAGGGTGGGAGTACCTATATCTTCCTATGTGAAGGGGGAGTATTACAATTTCTGAGATAGGAAGTCTGTTGCCAGTGACGCCTTTAATAATGCTGTGCATTTGAATTTTCTTTGCATTGGGTGGAATTAAATGCTGAGGACAAATACTAATTTGGCTTGCGTTGTCAATCATAATTTCTAGGGGGTTATTATTTACATGAGCTTGAATGAAGAATAGGTTGTTTTTTTCAAGGATAGGAACTGTGTCAAATTTTGTCTTGCGTGTGGATCCGTCCCATCGATTCACACGGTTTTTCAGTTTAAATCGCCCTTGTTTTCATTGTTGGGATTATAAAAACAGTCCCTGGTAGAGTGATTTGAACGGAAACAGATCTGGCATTGCGAAAACTGTAAATTTTGTCGCCCCCCGTCTGAATTATTATTTCCACCTCGAGATCTGAAATTACGTCTCATGCCGCGAGTAGAACCTCTGCGATTACCATTCCCCTGGCCGTAAAAAGTAGGCCGGGTCTGAAATTGATTACTGTTATTCGATTGTATTTGATCTGCCAGGTTCTGGACAGTGTGACACAACGCTTCAACTTTATTTTCTAATGTCAAGGTTTGCAATTGATTTGTGACTGTATCTAGTTGATTCGCTGTTGAACCGCCAGATGGCAAAATTGCGTTGCAAGACTGGGAAACGGCCGCGCTGGGAGAACTAGCAGACTGCGTGTTTGGAGTTTGACTTGAGGGGAGGGAAGGAGAGACTGTGGGCGTGGTTTGTACCTGCCACGAGTTGGGCGGGAGAGCTGCTGTTGCTTGATAAGGTTGCTGCGGAAGAAAGTTGTATGGAGCTTGAGAGATCTGCGGGAGGGGGGTGGGGGGGAATACGTCACAAATGACGAAGCAGGCTGAGGTGTGGGGAAAGGATGAGTGTTGCTGACCTGTGGTTGCGTACAGCTGGGAAACTGAGGGGAGGCTGATGCGTAAATGGAATGCATGTACTTAGCGGCATCTATCAGTTTCATCGCTTCACTTTGTTCCTCATTGCGTCTAGCTTGAATCAGCATGTCTTGCCTTTCTTGATTCTGCAGATGTGCAATAAGAGAACTTGTGTCGGTGAACTCTTTGTCTCCTATCGCAGCGATGTGTTTAGATCGAAGTCCCGACACAACATAAGAAAGGATTTGAGGGTTCGTCGCTTGCGGGAAGAATTGAAGGACGAGATTTTTCTTACGAATGACATAATCATGAATGGGCTGGTTAATTTCCTGTTTTGTCTCTAATAAAATTTGGATTGGCATGCTGACTAAGTGACTGCCTTTAAATAATGAAATTAATTCTTTTTTGATTTGCGGAAAGGTGAGGGTGTTGAAGTTTGGCTGCTTCTTGAGATCGTTCAAAAATGTGAGCGCTATGTCTGCGAGGAACAATGGCAACATTTCGCGTTTTTTATTTTCCTCCCACGCCAAAGCGCCCGCAATGCTATCGAACTTTTCAAAAAACTGCTCAACTTCTTGAGGGTTTTTTCCTGTGAAGGGGGCGGGGTATAAACCATGGGGTATATTTACGGACATTATTGACGGGGATGGATTGATGGTAGGGGTGTTAGTTTTAGGTGTACTGGTTTGGGGTTCTGGGTGTTTCTTTTTTCGTTTGGGTGTTTCTAGACCACCTAGAAACTGGGGATAATCGGGATGTTGAGCCTTGGATCTGGTTATTCTGGGGGAAGGAGCGGGCGAATTAATAGCGGAGGCTAAGGAGAGAATCTGGTCAAGAGAACGGTCTAGCTCTTCGTGAAGAATAATTTGGGATTCGTTCATGCGAATTTAGGAAGGGGGAATTTTTATGCACTTATTCACAAGAAATGAAAGATAGTGAGCGGAAGAAAAAAAATTAGAAGTGGGGAGTTTATAATACGAAGTGTATTATCGAAAAAGAAGAATTTCTAGGGTTGCTGCTGTGTGCGGCGGGGATTTTAGATTATGGGGTTTTGAGTGACGTAAAAAAAAATTAAAATTTTATGGAAATCCACGGAGTGGAGCCGGCTATCTCCACCATGTAGCGTGACGTCGGGTAAGGTACGGGATCGAGTCACGCCGGGACGTAGCTCAGATAAATACAGTAGGTCTTAAGTTTGACTTGGCTAACCACCTCTACCCTTAAGGAGGCTGATGAAGGATTGTTGGGAGCCTGTGTTGTTGAACGCTACTCACCCCTTGCTGTTGGTCTGGCCCTCGGCTTCTGGCGTCGGCGACGGTGACAGGTGTCCGCTGGAGAGATCGAAGATGACGATAAGAGACGGCAGGCAATTCGGCGACTTGTTTTATTCTTGCAGATTCTTCGGTTGGCTTAATCCGGACTGCTATGGACTTCTCGCTTGTTGCCGCCTCGTACTGTCGCGATCTCTCAGCAGGCCGTCGTCCTCTTCTCGTCGATCAGTTTGGTGGTGATATTGGAGCGAAGTGAGAGATCGATTTACTGTCTCCAGCGGTTTTATACATTGGGTTTGAGTCATAGGTTGGTGGACTTTGCACCTCCACTGTGCACCTGGGGTATCCCTGGATGGAGATGGAAATTTACAGTGGAGGTGCACTCACCGCTGGTGAGGGCCGTTGCCTTGCTGACTGTGCAGAGCCGAGTGGAAAATTCTAGTTGCTCGGCTCTGCATCCGGTGGAATGTGGGGTGAATGAGCGTTCAACTTGCGAGCTTCTGAGCGATGTTTGAGGAAAATTAATGTTTCGACTTTTATGCTCCCAATTCCTTCATCAATATATACTGTATTTTAAGGTATTGTTAGTGTTATACAAACAGTATTTTTATTTTCAAAAAATATTTCATTCTTCATCATTTGTATCATTTTCAAATGTCGAATAATTGTGTTATACTTAGTAATTGGTAATTTTCATTGTGGAATTGGCATAAGAAAGTTTAAAACCGTGTGAAGTAGTAGCACACTTTTTCTCAAATATCCTGTCATAAATTGTCTTGAACCCTTAACCAGGTACGTGTCTTTCATCTTTTGAGAGTAAATTTGACCCCTAAACATAAAATATTATGTGTAATAAAGTAAAATTCATATGGATAATAGAGAATCTTTATGTGATTAAATTTACCATTTTTAACAACTTAAAATAGTTTTCAAATGTAAATAAGGGTGGCAATTAGTTCCTAATATAATATGAACAGATATTGTGTTTTCACCAGCACATAATCTTTCATTGCAATAGTGAAACCAAACACTATTAATGAGGCAAGTATATAATAGTGAATGCAAGAACAAAAAATCATCATACACATCAAATATTTGTGTAAATTTAGCAATGTTCAAATTTAAAGAAGATAATGCACGTCTTTAATTAGAACATTTTTCATTGAAAAAACTGAGTTTCTAATGCATATCAATTTTCACAATCATTTTTTTAAATACGTGTAACTAAATGTGACAATTGTATTATTTTCCTACATCATACAGGGTGGCGCATGAAATGATTCCCCATTTTGTTCTTAGATAGCACCTATATTGTAAAGAAGCTTTCAGTGAAACATACATCACAAGAAGGTTACATTTTGGAAAAATATACTACTGCAATACATGTTCAATATGACCACCTTTGTTATTGGTAACCTCAGTCATGGAAACACCAATGTTACCAATTACCTTATGACACATGAGTTCCATAATTCCACTGCAAGCTTGAACCATAAGTCTTCTCAGTGCCATTAAATATTATTTTCCTGTAGTTTACTGTTATTACAAGAATAAGGAAGCAGTTTTTCGTTGTGACGTTTCAGGAGAACACACGTTCCTTTCATCAGATATTTATTTTCATTTTGACTAGATACAGTTATAACAATGGTTAGCAATTTTTTAAACGAAAGGAATCCATTATATAATGGATGTTGTCAATGTTACATTGTAAAAAATAATATATGTCTGAAAAAAAAATAAAACAGACTGCTTCTTTTCACAGTTAGGTTGCTATATTACAACAATGTAACATTGACAACATCCATTATATAACGGATTATTTTTGTTTGAAAAATTGCTAACCATTGGTATAACTTTCTCTTTAGTCAAAATGAAAATAAATGTCTGATGAAGAAAGCGTGTGTTCTCGTGAAACGCCACAATGAAAAACTGTTTTCTTATGCTTGTAATAACCGTAAAGTACATGAAAATCATTCTACAATGCAAGCAATGTCTACATACAAGAAAAACTACCATTAAATATTTCTGCTTTTTTCGTAAAATCTTTTCCCCCACCATCCAAATGAAAGTGTGCCTATTCAGAAAACAAAAAGATGTTCAGTGTTGCATTGTTATCCTCAGCCCAACCATTCTCTGCTGTTTCTTTTCATTTGTTTATTTTTATAACATGGAAATCTTTTACGGATATATATATGGAGATTATTTTTAAAAATCCGTTGAACGAAACGTCTTGATATCCCTAGTTGTATTGCTTGCTGTTTGATTTGCTGGGACTCCTCTGCATAGTGACTCAAACAGCTTCAATATTCTCAGGCAAAGGCTAACATGTTTGGAACGATCACACTTCGATTCCAGTACTGGTCCTTCCATTTGAAACTTTTCATGCAGTTTGTGGATCGTTTTTCTAGAGGGTGCCCACCGAATATGGAAATGTGCATGAATATGCGTCTTAGTCAAAACAATGCTTTTTGTTTCAGAAAAAAATAGCACAGTTGCAGATCGCTTTTTTTTTTGCAAGTCTTCCTTAGTCTGCCATGTTGTCTACCCTAGATCCCTAGTGACAGCACCTTGTATTATGCTTCACATTTCATGATCCAACATTTCCAATGGCTATTGCAACTGCTGTTGACACACATGATGCCATTCTTTATCTCAGATGTGAAAAAATACAAATAGGGATCATTTTGTGTGCCACCCTGTATAATACGCCACATAAACTTTGTTGCTTTGGTCTATTTGGCATCCTTTTCCTTAAATTCTCTCTCTGTATCATTTCTAGGTACAAATTTGCATTTTCTACAATGATTCTCACAGTAGTGCCATTTATGAAAAGCTATAAAGTCTTGATAGTGGACTTGGTAATTTTGGCAGCTACTCATGGTCCAGGAAGCCAAAAAAATGTTAATACTTTATGTACAAGCATTCGAACATGAGCAGGAAACTTTTCCCAGCGAGTTATCTTGTCGTTTCCCAGTAAGTAATGTCCATCTTCTTTCAGGATATTTTTCTCTTGTCTCCACTTGTCTCATAATTACTATCATGTTCTGACTCTCTTACATGATCTCTTGCATCACGATCTGATTCTTGAGTCAATTTTTCATCTTAAAATGCTTCAGATGAAGTATGTTCATCCTCGTTTGAAATATCGACCAACTGCCACCGTGTACACTCCACCTGTCTTTTATAAGCGATTGTTTTGATGGATTTCTTAAAAAATGAAACATCAAATTTAAAATGTGGTCACCAAACACAGCAAGAAAAAATTGTTAAAATAATTCACTCATAAAGCACAGTAAGCAAAAGTTTTAAAGGTATTAGCAACAAAAAAGTCACACACGTTAGCAGGCACACAGGGGTAAATTTGACCCCCAGCAACTTTGGAACAGTTTCACCTTGCTTCAGTTACTCACATATTGAAGGAAGTGATCTTGACATGTGAATTAGACTAATTTAGGAAGGTACTAGTAGGCTAGCAGTGTCACCAGCCCACAAATGTCGGGGCATAGGAGGATCTACCTGGAAGTCAAATTTACCCCCACATGCCTACTTAAGGGTTAATAACATATATATCTCCTTACAGGTTATCACTGGTATATATGTATATATATCAATTAGAAATTAGATGTGCTCTTCAAAAAAAAATTCTTAGATAATGCTACACATTCATATCTTACACTCATTATGTTTCAAATCAAAATTTCAGACCCAAATCGCTTCAAATAGGATTTCTTTCTTCCAGCTTGACACTAGCAACAACATTCTGCTCTGCATCAAAGACCAGTGAAACTAATCTAGAATCTACAAGGGAAGGAGAATCTACAAAATCTTCAAACACTGAAGGTTCAACATGTAACAAATCATTTATATGGAAGGAAGATCTTGAAAAACATTTACAAATTCATACTGAAGAAAGGCCCTACATGAGTTCAACATGTAACAAATCATTTACACAGAAGGAAGATCTTGGAAGACATTTAAGAATTCATGGAGGGAGACCCTTTAAGTGTTCAACATGTAACAAATTATTTACACATAATGTAGATCTTTTAAGACATTTAAGAATTCATACTTTAGAGAGGCCCTACATGTGTTCAACATGTAACAAATCATTTATACGGAAGCAAAATCTTGAAAAACATTTAAGAATTCATACTGGAGAGAGGACCTACATGTGTTCAAAATGTAGCAAGTCATTTACGCAGAAGGAATATCTTGCAAAACATTTAAGAATTCATACTGGGGAGAGGTCCTTCATGTGTTCAACATGCAGCAAGTCATTTGTAAGGAAGCATGATCTTGCAAAACATTTAAGAATTCATACTGGAGAGAGGCCCTACGTGTGTTCAACATGTAACAAATCATTTATATGGAAGGAAAATCTTGCAAGACATTTAAGAATTCATACTTTAGAGAGGCCCTACATGTGTTCAACATGTATCAAATCATTTATATGGAAGGAACATCTTGAAAAACATTTAAGAATTCATACTGGGGAGAGGCCCTACATGTGTTCAACATGTAGCAAGTCATTTATGCAGAAGGAAGATCTTGCAAAACATTTAAGAATTCATACTGGAGAGAGACCCTTTGAGTGTTCAACATGTAACAAATCATTTATACTGAAGGATAATCTTGCAAAACATTTAAGAATTCATACTGGAGAGAGGCCCTACATGTGTTCAACATGTAGTAAGTCATTTATAAAGAAGGATGATCTTGCAAACCATTTAAGAATTCATACTGGAGAGAGACCCTTTGAGTGTTCAACATGTAACAAATCATTTATACGGAAGGAAAATCTTTCAAAACATATCAGAATTCATACTGGGGAAAGACCCTTTGAGTGTTCAACATGTAACAAATCATTTATATGGAAGCAAAATCTTGCAAAACATTTAAGAATTCATACTGGAGAGAGGCCCTACATGTGTTCAACATGTAGCAAGTCATTTATAAAGAAGGATGATCTTGCAAAACATTTAAGAATTCATACTGGAGAGAGACCCTTTGAGTGTTCAACATGTAACAAATCATTTATACTGAAGGATAATCTTGCAAAACATTTAAGAATTCATACTGGAGAGAGCCCCTACATGTGTTCAACATGTAGCAAGTCATTTATAAAGAAGGATGATCTTGCAAAACATTTAAGAATTCATACTGGAGAGAGACCCTTTGAGTGTTCAACATGTAACAAATCATTTACAGGGAAGGAAAATCTTTCAAAACATATCAGAATTCATACTGGGGAGAGACCCTTTGAGTGTTCAACATGTAACAAATCATTTATACTGAAGGATAATCTTGCAAAACATTTAAGAATTCATACTGGAGAGAGGCCCTACATGTGTTCAGCATGTAGCAAGTCATTTATGAAGAAGGATGATCTTGCAAAACATTTAAGAATTCATACTGGAGAGAGACCCTTTGAGTGTTCAACATGTAACAAATCATTTACAGGGAAGGAAAATCTTTCAAAACATATCAGAATTCATACTGGGGAGAGACCCTTTGAGTGTTCAACATGTAACAAATCATTTATACTGAAGGATAATCTTGCAAAACATTTAAGAATTCATACTGGAGAGAGGCCCTACATGTGTTCAGCATGTAGCAAGTCATTTATGAAGAAGGATGATCTTGCAAAACATTTAAGAATTCATACTGGAGAGAGGCCCTACATGTGTTCAACATGTAACAAATTATTTACACAGAATGTAGATCTTTTAAGACATTTAAGAATTCATACTGGAGAGAGACCCTTTGAGTGTTCAACATGTAACAAATCATTTATACGGAAGCAAAATCTTGCAAAACATTTAAGAATTCATACTGGAGAGAGGCCCTACATGCGTTCAACATGTAACAAATGATTTACACGGAAGGTAGATCTTGTAAGACATTTAAGAATTCATACTGAAGAGGGACCCTTTGAGTGTTCAACATGTAACAAATCATTTATACTAAAGAAAAATCTTGCAAGATATTTAACAATTCATACTGGAGAGAGGACCTACATGTGTTCAACATGTAACAAATCATTTACACAGAAGGAGCATCTTGCAAGGCATTTAAGAATTCATATACGTGAGTTCAACATGTAACAAATCATTTGTACAGAAGGGAGATCTTAGACGACATTCAGAAATTCATATATCTTAAAAGTCCCATTTTTATTCAACATTTAATAAATTTTTCAACAGAATCCAATTATTTCAAGATATTCAAGGTTTCATACTAGATGCAAACCTTTTATTTTCTGGCATGCATTTCATGTGCAATAAATAATTTGAAGAATGAAAAATTTTAAAAGATTTTGTAATGTAAAGAATTTTGTGTCCCAATCCATTAGTTCTTTCACCTTACTGAGTGGTTCTTTCATCAGACTGCAACTTATCTTCTTTGGCTGGGACCACTCGAGGATCAACAGCCACTATGCCACCTTAAGCATGGAACCCCTAGTTCTCTGGCTGTCCTGATTGATACTTCCAGCATGTAGATACCAACTTCCTAGAAAGAGGAATTTTGAATTAGTTTTCGGGGCACCCAACATCTAGCATGACAGATAAAATATAATTACAACTATGTGACGTTGTTTTAGAATTGTATATCTTCAGATTAGGAAACAGTAAGAATGGACTCTTAATCAAATTTAACAACTCTTGTAATTTTAGATCATTAATACATTTTGTGAGTGATACATAAGTTGAGTAACTAGCAGGCTTCCATGAATCAGCTCTCTTTATATGTACATTATACTTCAATACTTCCAATACACAATTGATTAAACATTGTATTTCACACAACGCTAACGACTTATATATGTGGAACTTTAAAATAATATGTAAGTAAAAATACATACTCAGGGTGGCGACAGACCTGGAAAACCGGGAAAAGTCAGGGAATTTGAGGTGTCAAAAATAGTCAGGGAAATGTCAGGGAATTTCATCTTCATTGACTTTGTTTTTTTTAAATTTAAAGATATCGTTATGGAACTCTGCACGGGAACAGAAAATTGTTATAACTCGGGGACTGTGGGAGCAGTCTACTTCGGATAAGTTTTAATTTGCAGCTGAAACATTAGCGCATGCAACCATGTACAATTCAGAACGCCGGACCGAGGAGGGGGTTTGGGAGGCGCGACCCCCGAATTTCAAAAGAAAAAACAAAAATCTGTAGTTTGCCCCCTCTTCTCCCACTATTTTGGGAAGAAGGCCCTAACTTTAGTATTCTTTTCAAAGAATGGACATTTCTTAAGAGAATGAAACATGTTTCATGTTCTTGGGTGTCATACAAGTTGAATAATAAGCCAGAATGTGATTTTTTTTTTTTTTGAAAAATATGTAATTTGAATTTTTAGAGGTAAATTGTTATAACTCGGGCACTATGGGAGCAATCTACTTCAGATAAGTTTTGTTTTTCAGATAGAACATTACAGCATACAACGGTGTACAATTCAGAATGCCTGACCGAGGAAGGGGGTTTGGGGGAGCCCAACCCCCGAATTTCAATGAAAAAAACATAAAAATCTGTAGTTTGCCCCCTCTTCTCCCGCGATTTTGGGGATAAGGCGCAAACCTTAGTATTCTCTTCAAAGAATGGACGTTTCCAAAGAGAATGAAACATGTTTCATGTTCTTGGGTGCCATAAGCCAAAATGTGAAACACTGTTGTTTTTTTTTACTAAAAATAGGTAATTTGCATATTGCTCAGAAAATTGTTTTAACTCGTGCACTATGCGAGCAGTCTACTTCGGATAAGTTTTAATTTGCAGCTAAAACATCAGAGCATGCACCCGTGTACAATTTAGAACGCTGAACCGAGGAAAGGGGGTTTGGGGCGCAGCCCCCTTATTTCAATGAAGAAACCATAAGAATCTGGAGTTTGCCCCCTCTTCCTTGCTATTTGGGAAGAAGGCGTGAACTTAAGTGTTATTTTCAAAGAATGGACATTTCTGAAGAGAACGTAACATGTTTCATGTTCTTGTGTGCCATACAAGATGAATAATAAGCCAAAATGTGATTTTTTTTTTTGATTTTTTTTTTTACAAAATATAGGTAATTTGCATTTTTGGAGTAAAATTGTTATAACTTGGGCACTATAGAAGCAATCTACTTCGGATAAGTTTTGTTTGGAGCTAAATCATCATAGCATGCAACCATGTATAATTCAGAATGCCGAACCAAGGAAGGGGGGTTTGGGGGCGCGACCACCGAATTTTGATGAAAAAAGAAACAAAATCTGGAGTTTGCCCCCTCTTCTGCCGCTATTTTGGGAAGAAGGTGCAAACCTTAGTATTCTCTTCAAAGAATTGACGTTTCCAAAGAGATTGAAACATGTTTCATGTTCCTGTTGCCATACAAGTTGAATAATGAGCCAAAATGTGAAACTCTGTTCGGAAATGTGGCATGGATATGTTGCAGAGAGGGGGAGGTTGGTCATCAATATGAATTTCCCAGCCTTGCTCCAGACCTGTGTCAGAGTTTCCACCCAAACATAAGAGTATGAAGGTCCAAAAAGCACATTCATTTCGTAATCAGCACCATGATACGTGGGTCTTTCAATATATAAGTTTCCCTATGCTGTAAAAAAAAAATATTTTTAAGATACATGAGAAAACTATACATACATACATGTGTAGGACGATCCTTCCTCACTTCTCCACATAATCCCCATAGAGATTCAGGCATTTGTCCCACCGTTGCACCAATTTGTCCATACCCTTTGCAAGAAAATCAGGGCTCTGGCTATTGAGCACTATTCTCACATTCCGCTTCACTTCTTCATCTCTTTCGAAACGGTAACCTTGCCATTCAGACTTTAACACCGGAAAAAGATGGAAATCACTCGGCACTAAATCGGGGCAGCCGTTTCCACCTCAATTCTTCAATTTTGTGTTGCGTTTGCACTGCTGAGTGGGGGCGAGCGTTATCGTCAAGAAGAATGACACCAGCTTACAGGAGACCTGGTCGCTTGTGTCGGAATTGCATTTTTCAGTTTATCCAATGGTTGACAATAACGGTCAGCATTAATTATTCTTCCTCGTTCCAAAAAGTCAATAAGCAGAACGCTCTTAGCATCCATGCTTCTGAACTCCTTATGACGCGAGCCCGCGTTTTCCGAACAAGCATTTACTTTTCGCCCTTGAGCGCATGCGCCTTCACGTCTGATAGTGAATTGATTGTTGTTCCTTGTAGACGAAGGATGGCTCTTGTCAACCATGTGCTTCTTTTTAATGGCATTGCTTTATACAATATTTTATAGCACAGGGAAACTTATATATTGAACGTCCCTAGTACCATATGGTATCATCGGGGGAGTAAATGTTAAGCCTCTAAATATTACGCGGAAAATGCATTGAATTATCATTTTTTTTCTTGTCCATATGGGAGTAGTAAGGGGACTTGTCAACAGATGGAGGGGATAAGAGCGGGTGGCGCCGTCCGATAGTTGTCGGACGTCGTAGTAAGGCATTTTGTTGGGCAAACGGAAGGAACATGGAAACAAATAGGTTCCATTGATACATACGATTTTACTCGAATATCGCCACCCGACAAAGTATCTCACTACAACATGCGACAGAAATTGCATGGACTGCAACATCCAACAAATATTGAATGCTTAAACAAGAAGAGCTTTAGACTGCAAATATGCTGCTGGAAGTTTATTACTCTTCTGGCTCACTTCACCTTATTAAATGTAGCAGTGCTTACGAAGGTTTTCTTTCATCATCCTGACGTATTACTGGTTTCGCACAAGTTAACATACGTTTACAATGACATTGCACTATTCTTAGATATCAAGAAGAATCCAACCAAATGGAATATATATTGAATACTATCACGAAAAAGTGAAACATAAATCTGCATTAGTGAACGTTATAAAAATTGGCAATTACATGCTCCCAACCTCAAATTTACTGCAACACTGTAAATTCCTGTCTGATAGTTTTTCTTGTATGTACGCATTGCTTGCATTATAGAATTATTTTCTTGTAGTTTACGGTTATTACAAGCATAAGAAAACAGTTTTTTTCTTTGTGACGTTTCAGGAGAACACACGCTCCTTTCATCAGACATTTATTTTCATTTTGACTAAAGATACAGTTATAACAATGGTTAGTAATTTTTAAACAAAAAGAATCCGTTATATAATGGATGTTGTCAATGTTACATTGTTGTAATATAGCAACTTAACTGTGAAAAAAGCAGTCTGTTGTATTTTTATTTGAGATTTTTTAAATTATGAATCCCAAATATCATCAGGCAATTCAAATTCATCATTGTTTTCACAAAGTCTTTTGATGTTTTCTGTTACATTAAATTTCAAAGATGGTGGCTTACTCCATTTGTGAAAAAGAAAAAAGAAACTAAAAAATATTGTTTGGAATAATGAGTATCGTATTGCAAGTTTTGATGTTGAAAATTTATATCCAAGTGTCCCAATAGAAGGTGCCACAGATGCATTACGCAGATGGCTTATTGAGATGAAGGTTAACCCAGTAGAATCATGGGAAATGGTTCGATGGTTTACTGTATGTGCAAATTACAATTACTTTATATTTGATGGCAAAATCTATCAGCAAAGTAATGGTCTATCAATGGGAAACCCAGTATCCGGAATCATCTCCAGCATTTTCCTTCATTACATAGAATCTCCAATTGTTAATGCAATAGGTGCGGATATCAAACTCTACATCAGATATGTAGATGATGTGCTAATTATTGCTAAAAATGATAACACCATCATGGACGTATTTAAATTGTTAAATGAATCAAATCGTCGCATAAAATTCACTTGTGAACCCATGAATAACAATGTAATTTCTTTCCTTGATCTGCAAATTAAGACAACTGACTCAACAATTCAAACATCAGTCCATAGAAAAAAATTAGCGGGGGAAAAATACATCCATACCAATTCAGAACATTCACGTATAACAATGGATAACATATTTTTAATTTTTTTCCTGAGAGCACAAAGACTATGTTCTAATAATGAGGATATCAAAAATGAAGAAGAAAGGCTTTTTAATATAGCAAAAGTAAATGGCTTTCACACTAACAGAATAAACCAAATCAAAAAACAAGTAGCAAGAAAACTAAAGGAAAAGAGATATACAGACAAAGATGAAAAATCTGTTGAAAAGAAATTTGTGTGCATTCCATTCCACAAGGGATTCTCACATAAAATTGCAAAAATTTTCAGAAGTTTTGATTTCAAATTTGTTTTTAAATCACCAAGAAGTTTGGAAGGTACATTTAATGAATTCAAAATGAGAAACTCTCTACCAGATGCGGAAACCACAGGAATATATAATATAAGTTGTTCATGTTCAAAGGATTATGTGGGACAAACAGCAAGGAAAATGGCAATAAGATGGCACGAACACGATTTGGACATTATAAACCTAAACTCAAGAACAGGTTTGTCAACTCATATCATCGAAGAGAAACATTTGATTAAAAAGAGAAGGGTTTTAAAAAGATTAACGGGAAACACAGAGTTGAATGTCTGGGAAGCTTCGTTCATTGCAGAAGAACACTGGAATAAATTAAATAATGAAAATGGTAACGTAGATCCAGTATGGAGTTTTCTTTTTCACAAATGGCGTAAGCCACCATCTTTGAAATTTAATGTAACAGAAAACATCAAAAGACTTTGTGAAAACAGTGATGAATTTGAATTGCCTGATGATATTTGGGATTCATAATTTAAAAAATCTCAAATAAAAATACAACAGACTGCTTTTTTCACAGTTAAGTTGCTATATTACAACAATGTAACATTGACAACATCCATTATATAACGGATTCTTTTTGTTTAAAAATTACTAACCATTGTTATAACTGTATCTTTAGTCAAAATGAAAATAAATGTCTGATGAAAGGAGCGTGTGTTCTCCTGAAACGTCACAAAGAAAAAACTGTTTTCTTATGCTTGTAATAACCGTAAACTACAAGAAAATAATTCCTGTCTGTTTAAACTCATGAGAAATGGTCATTAATCTCTCACTGAGTAAGGTTAATGTCCAATATTATGAAATAAAATACTAATAATAGATACGTAAATATTTTAATATCATATTTACTCGAATCATTCAATCATAAAAGCAAATCACTTTCTTCAAGAACTGACTTTTCTCTGCCAGCCCTGCTAAATTTTCACTTTCCATCTACTGATTTATACGAGGGGTGGCCAGAAAGTAATTTCCAATTAGTAGGAACATTGATTTTTTTTCGAAAAATGGTAATTGCTGCGAAGTTATGTTTAGGAATGTGCAGTGATGATGTCTGGACACATTTTTCGCCCGTTGGAAATAATATGAATTTGGCATAAAATGCAAATTGTTGGCATTTTTAGCGATTTTTTTAAAAGAAATGTCCTAAATCAACGAAAAGTTCAATGAAATTCAACATTCTTGTCTTTTCTAGACCATGTTTGTGTACATAGAACATGCAAGGTTTCCAACATTTTACTCAAGAGTAAACTATAGAGTTATACGTACATGGAATAATTCCGACAGCCACATTAAATCATGCATTTCCCACAATTTTTTAAACTTAACAAGTCAAAAAGAGATAATGCCAATTTTTGGTGCCATAATATATCTGTATCTGTCACGTGAGATTGATTGATTTTAATTTTTTGGGTGCGTTGCCACTTATCATCATTATGCACCCTTCAGTATATATGGGGAAAATTCCATTATCTAAAATCCTTACCTTAAAATTAAAAAAGGGGTATGAAAAATAACTTTCCCGAAAAAACTTTCAAGATATCAAACTCTCACGAAGAGGCGTAAGCCATTTGACTTACTTTGAAACAGTAGTTTAAAACACCATGAAGGTATAATTTCAGATATTTGCCAGAAAATGGGCTAAAATGAAAATTTGAATTTTGGGGAAAATAACACCTTGTAGTAAAAAATAAAAAAATAAGAAAATTCACCAATTTTAAAAAAATAACAAAATATCAAGTTCCCTACCGATTAGGCATAAATAAAACAAGAATATCAGTTGTAATTTATTGCATTAGTAACAGTGAGTCCTAACCTAATTTTCGGCATAATCACCAATGTTGTTCTGGCTTTTGTCGTAGCATGGCACTAAATTTTGTATTCCCATGGTATATGTGTCTGACAGCAAAGCCTGGAACTATCTCTACCGCAGTGTAGCTGTCAAATCCTTGCCCTGCCAGAAACCTCTTCAGTTAAACAAAGAGATGAAAGTTGGTACATTCAAGGCCAGGGCTGTACAGGGAGTTGTCCAAGATCTCTCACCCGAAGTGATGCAAAGTACCCGTGGGTACTCAGCTGTATGGGGTTGTGCACATTCGATTGGCCTTCCGTGAATTGTCTGCACCATCTTCTGACCTTACTATCACTCACGACTTCCGGTCTGCCCACCTGATACGATTGCTGGTGGCTTTGTGCCAAATTCTGAGCGTGCAATCTAGGCTATATCGCAGTCGGTGGGAGACTGTATGAGAGCTGCAATCTTTAACCTAGAACTGTCCTAAAGCGGCTGCATTGCAACTGTACCAGATTACAGCTACATGCCACTTCTTCCTGCCTGCATGTGTGTGTGTAGCTCTCCAACCACTAGTGCTGCGTATAGGCACCTTTGGATGAGTTTCTTTCAGGATGCCCCTCGTATATGAACTTTCAGAACCCTTTTTATTAGAGTGTTCCTGTTTTAATGTGTGGTTAGCTAAATCAGGTACCTATACAATGCAATTCTATAAATTCCTTGCGTTCAATTTCTAATACCTACATACCCTTTTCGTCAGTATTAATGGTATAACTGCATATTGTGTGTTTCACAGTACTTCACTTGGATACATTGTACTGAAGCAGAAATCCCATTGATAATGTAAGGAAATATGACACTTTACTTTGTTCGATTCAATTGTTTCACTTATATGCAAGAGTTAAGTTGTTTGCTTTACAGAGAAGACAGAAGTAGCTTTGTGCATTGAAAAATGAGTCCGCACTCATGGTTCTTGCAAGCAGAGGGTTCCAAATCTCAGTGGAAATATCAACATATAATACGGAGAATGTATAGCTAAGGAGACTGATAAATTACAAATTGTATTTCTTAATCAATCGCTCTTCACTCTTAACGCATTTAGTCGTAACTTTGAAAATAATCAAGTATTTTATTTTAAACTTACTGCGTATGAAAAATTCCGTAATTGTTCCCTAGCTTGTGAATTGTAATAATTTTCCAAATTCACTATTTTGCAGTTTGAATTCAAATCATAGAGAATAGAGAAATTAAGTTAATTTCATAGACGATAATATTGGTACTTAACAAAACCATACGTGGATCTGTGTGAGTTTATTATTTCTATTTGCAAAAAGATCGATTTAGTTTACTTTGTAATTGTCAGGGAAAAACGTAAATTTTGTCCTGGAAAACCTGGAAAAGTCAGGGAATTTAATTTCTGCTTGTTTGTAGCCACCCTGATACTATACCTTCCTATTTCTGATGAGATGCAGTTCCTTTGTACTAAACACTATGCATTTCATAGACTAGTAAAAACTATAACTTCACTAGTCTTTAGGCCAATTTTTGCTATGTTCGTAAATGCATAAAACTGTGTTATACATATATATGCATAATTGAAAATAGCTTATCTTGTGCATTACTCCTGAGACACGGATTGCAAAACTGAAGTAAACATATTGAGAACATTTTAATGGGGCTCAAAACTGACTGAAAATGTACAAACTTAAAAATATTTAATTCGACCCACTGTTCAAGTAGTAAATGAGCCATTTTATGGAAATGTTTATTTTCTATAGCCAAGTGATGTAGAAGTTTGCAGCTTACATAGGATTCTATTAGTTCCAAATTACATCAAAATCCAAGAAAATGTAGTATTATACTAAAGCACAAGATTCCAAGAAGTCATAGAAGGTTATTTAGGTTAATTTTCACTTCCAGTCTTCATTTTTCAAAAGAAAAGAAATCTTGTGAAGTCATTTCTTTGTTGTCCTCTATTTATGACATAGCATCTGTAGAAACTGTCAATGATCTTAATTTCCATCCTGTTGTCAAATAGTTTTCACTGCCTGGTTTTTTGTAACAAGACATATTTCGAAAGAGAAAACTCGAAATCTGGTTGTCAACAAGCTTTGGGATTACGACTACATATAGTGTTATGTGATTATGCATATTCACTTCACGATTGCTGCGATGCTGGCAAATAAGCATTTTTGCAACAAGAAAGACTGCCTAAAACTCTTCATGAAATAACATTGTGACTATTTGGGAAGGTCTCACCCACTTATAGAACCTGGAAATCTCAGGTAATTTAAAAAATGTAATAAATTCTCAGTGAAAATCATCAGTTTACATTAAATTTGCATCACTGATTAGTTGATATTACACTTCTGTTTGTCTTACCACAGATACTGTCAAAAGGTTTTAAATTAAATAACAGAAGATTATTTTAAGATATTGTAATAATTCATGCATTGTGAACTTAAAGCACCTATCATTTTCCCTTGACCTTTACACAAGCCGTAGTAAGTCTTTGTGTGGCCACTCATCACTTGTATTACGCCAGTGGTGTATTCTCCATCTTACCATATTTACCATTGGTAAACCAACTTTTTTCATACATATTTAAAAATTATATTTTTCAAATTAGTAATTGCTCACTATTGATTATGCAAACTATTGAAACAAGCTTCTAAATCAGAATTTAAGTAACTTACTTAAAGAACTTCATTTGTGTGCGTCACTGATTGTCACCCTTCTGGTCACCTGGTTTCTTCCCTAATTGTACACAAGGATGGTGAGGGAGCCAAAGCATGTGGGTGTGTAATGAGATATGAGCTCAAGTGAAAAATGTTCCTTGGTGCAGGAAAACGTTAAGTCCCATTTAAGGTAAGAAAGGAGATTTTATGAATAATTTAGAATTTGCTGGAAAATTTGAAGTTGTGGAACTTCTGTTTTCTTTTTACTAGCATGCCTGCATTGGTGTTTTATTTCTGTTTCATCTGATTAATAGCCGCCCCTTGTGCTGCAGTGGTTAGCACATTGCGCTACAATGCCAGGAGTCCCGGATTCAAATACTGGCTTGGGCATGGATGTTTGTGATTGTCCATTCACAAATATCGTCACTTATCCCCAACTTCGCAAATTAGCTAGAAGTGACACAAGAAGCGAAGTAAAATATAGCAAATCAATCAATCAAATATCTAATGATCTTGGTGGGATGTACAAGAAAGATATACAATATACAAGAATCATTATTATTCTTAGAAAATAAGTCTTCTTGGCACAATGTTTTAAATGTTTGATTTGTTTAAAACCTGTTTTTTTTGTTCTTGATTAAAACCCCGTTTATAACATTTAAAACTTGTTTACAACAATAAAAACTGTTTTTTTTTTCTTTAATGAAGATAATTTGCCAACCCTGAACGTTATTCCATGGGTATTCATGAAGATAGGCTTCTTTGTTAACTGAATATACATATTTATCCACGAACAGATTTGTGTGAATATTACAAAATAACACAGATTGAATAAAAAAGCAAAGTTACAAAACATGCAAATAACAACAGACTATCAAATATCTAGTATTAAAATGTGTTTGAAACTAACAAAAATGTTTAAAATGCTGTGTATTAAACTTTCATTAAAAAGTGAAGTAGTGTGTTTTAATAATTAACACAAGCTGTTTCAAACACTTTTGTTCCAAACATGCCAACCTTCTGGCACATTGGATGTTTCGGAATCCACTTTTAAGCAGAAAAGCAGAATAAGGAACATCACAAACAGTATAAGTGTACGTATGTTGTTAGCTATAGACGGACCACAAGAAAAAGAACGTTTGGCCAAAAGTATTCACGCACCTTCCCCACTATTCTCGGGACAGTGTTGCTGGATCAGACTTGAAATAATTGGGAGATTGTTCCTTGGGGAACCATAAGATCTGCAAGTAGTGGATGAACAACTTTCTCTGTGGGTGGGGGTGGACAGGTATACACACTGGGGCGCAAGGAGGTCAATTGCCTCCTAATCGAGGGGCGCCTCCAGGATCACTCAGCAACCCAACAGTGTTGAGTAGCAAGAATCCTGGAGGCGCTTGCTACCTGGTTGTCGAGACGGAGCTATCGCGGCTTCACTCAACATAAAATTCTCTCACTGCCTCTGGTCAACATATTCCTCTGACGTCTGCTAGTTGCAAGTAAGATGATGGAAATTATGTGCGTTGAATAAGAATTTGATGGATTAAGGTATTCAGTAACGGAGCTGGAAGATATTCACGAGTGATCAAGTGCACCTTCAGGCTGCGCATACAGTATACTTAAATAGTAGCATCTTTCCCGCCACTTTATTCTCGGAGTTATCACCAACCAAATACTGCAGTTAAATAATTTATGAATCCAGCACTGTTCACAACATTAATTTTTTGTGAAACGGTTAAGCATGCTCATGCAAATACGTGTCCATATTGTGGCCGAGTGTAATATGTGGTCGACTTGAGATCTTGCTACCCAAGTTCCTGGGCCCGAGTCCCAGTATGGGCATGGATATCATTTGTGAATGTCCCTTCATGTATGTGTCCAGCTTCTTTTGCAAGGAAGATTGACATCACATATCGAGACTATTTCCTGTGCGAAATACATTATATTATTTTTAGTGCTGCGCCATATCAAGAAATGCACTGTTTAAGAAGAGAGTTTTTTTTATAATCAGAAGGGGAGGGATATTCCGATCATTTAGATGATTATTGTGAAAAAGTTAATAATAAATACTAGTAAAATATTGTCGTATATTCCTGTTTAAACGCGTGCTCGTGCAACCTTATTTCATTTTTTTCTCAGCTTCAAAACAAACACAAGAGAATACTTGCTTGGAAAGGATCATATTTTTTCTTAGCAAGTTTTCAGTTTTTTTGTAGAAAAGACGCCTTATGCATGTATACATCCCATACATATGTGCATGCATTGTTTTGACACAAACAACCATGTAGTGTGTATAGGCAATAGAGGCTTCATACACTCACATGCAAATACGTGCCAATGAGATGAATGGATGGTTTGAGCCTGGATACTATTGTGTGAATTATTTATCTTTCAACACAATTGAAAATTGTGTGCATATTGTGTCAGTTTCCAAATGCTTGGTGCTAATAAATATGGTATGTCACGCAAAAAATAGTGTGGTAACATTTTGTTCATGTTGAAATACGAAATTCACCCTGAACAAATTACATATTACAACACATTCTAATGTTTGTATCACTTCTGCATGTTAACGTATGCCCCTTGTAACCCAGTGATAACAGTTATTAAATTTGCATTTCAAATTTTGACTTTGCAACTGCATTCTTCAAGAGATATGCTGGAGCTGCTGAATTGACAGGAGTGACTGACAGTTCCCTACAAGGTAGGTTAAATAAAGTGTGGACACTGGATAGAAATTTATGTGACTTTGTTAGTAGGTTCCATAACTTATATGACATTATGTATGAGTAAATTGCTTGGGTTAAGTGTGTATTTCAAGGGAACATCATGTATGTTTGTACGATGTGCAAATATAAAAGACCATAAGGGCTCATCATCTTGTAACAAAAGTGAATGAAAACAATAATACACTGTGCAGGAGGATATGTTCTGAGCCCAAGTGATTTTGGAAACAGAAAATTTGAAGAACCTGTGTGGGCCCAAGTTCCTTTTGTTTTATTGCGATTTCATCATGCTATGAATGCAATTTTTACATGGTTCGATTTCGATGTACGTCTGTAAACACATACTGCAGAGTTTTAGTGATTACTTAAGGTTTTGTAAGGTATATGCTTTCGTGGTTAGGTTAGGCAGGTTAGGTTTGGTTCCCTTAGCATTAAAATAAAGTCCCTAAATGCATTCTACTAACATTCCGATTTACTTCTACATTCATTCCCACGCTTCTATGATATTTACTGTCGCTTCTTGACAGAGGATATCTTGACCATGAGAAGTGTGTAAGGTAATTATCAAGTTGTTTTTTTTCAACATCAATAACTTTTTTTGAGTCCAAACAGTGCTCATTACTTTAAGAAAGGTTCAAATTTCGTGTGAAAATGATTTCCAAAATTCTACGATAATTAGTCTTTGTGCTAGGAGAAATTATGAATCAATCGGAACCATTACTGTGTCAGAACTAGGGCTGAGCCAATACCAATCTATCCGTTGAAATTTTCCACTGATACCATTGTTTTTGATTCATTAGCAGCTTGTCCAAGAGCAACATGTGTTCCGTTTCAAAGGTTCATTCACCCTTCCTTGTGACATCTGGGAAATGCTGAACAAATCCCCACCCTTGTGGGAACCAGATGATTGACAAGATCAAAAGCTGCAACCAAACTTATTTTTGACATGTAAAGGTTGTGTGTAAATAAAGTAAAGCTTTAATTTCCAATTCCTGCTCACACACTCTTGCAGTAAGAAAGGTGAAAGTTTCTGAAACCAGCATTACTATCATGCTGGGTTGTTTCCTGGCCAGATGATTGCAGGGCTGTGTTCGAATTGACAAACGGTCTTTCCCATTTAGTCCTTCGAATCTACGTGTCCCCTTGAAGTACAGTTGCCACTTTCCCCACCAGGTGTCAGCTCTAACATCACCTACAGCGATCTGGGGTGCAGGCGTACACTACAGAAGCAGAAGGCAAACATGAAGCAAACATCACAATGATTTCCACCAATGTAGTACTCATATTACATATGTGGCATGTGATTTATTCTTTTACAACTTTTCTACGTACAGTGTTGTTGATAAAATGTCCAAGTAGCACAGAGTTTTACATAGTCTATTCAGTAAATGTTGTTTCATCAAAGTAAACATTGCAATTGCAGTATGGCTGCCAAGTGCAGGGCAACAGCAAGTTTAAACATGCACCTTTCAGCTCTTCCCTCCAACTTCATGTATTTTGCCAATTTAAACAATTTTGGTAGGCAGATTCTGCTGGTGGAACAATGCTCTAGGTGGCATCTGCTGCCAATTTGGATGCTTCCCAGAGTTCTTCAGACAGATGAAGAATTAGTGTTTACATGAAATTGAAGGAGGCACACATTCCACCGATTTTTTATGTGACTACAACACTTTTAAAATTCTTGCAACATTTCAAAAACTTTTATTTGCATCCTCTGTGTCTAGAGAGAAGTTCACATCAAATAAAACCAAGTGTCACAAGACATTTTAAGGTGTTGTAATGCTATATGAGCGCCTTGAATAACGTAGTGTGGAAAACAACCCAAGAAACTGGTTCCCCGAGACGATGACAAGTAGATGGCAGTGCGATCGACCCCGGTGCTAATTTTGTTATGAAAGTAATGCGGCTTAGTTAGTTTTTGGAATATATTGTGTAGATTCGTTTCTCTAGAAAGGCGGTAAGTGAATTGATGTAAACAGTTATATTTGTGGAGTGATTTACAGTCACGAAATGGCATTAATTTACACAGAAAAGTAACATAAATACGTTTTATGTGCAACGCAACATGAGCATCAACATATCGCATGTGCGGCTGGACGTCAAACGTTGGATTGTGTACACAAGTTTATTTTTGTATACTAATAAAATTGAAATAGTGTCATGAAAGAGAAAAAAATTTTGCTGGCGTACATATTATGAAGTCATTTTCCCAAAATGCAGATATTCGAAAAAAATTTAATTTCATATTCCATGGAGTTCAAATAGCCGATTAGGATGTACCTTGTCATCTCTATCAACAAATTGCTTTACATTCGTGTCGATTGGTAAGTAGAACATTGGTGTTAAGGACTGTGCATTTTTAATCGTGACTTGGCTGTAAAATGTCTACCTTGTACTTGATGAAAATAAACTGCAAATTAACGTAAGTCCACTGTTGTATTTATTCATTTTTTATTTATTTCATTGGATTATTCTTTTTATTTTTTTTATGGGAAAGCATTTATGAACGATTTACAGGCAGTGCAATTGCTGGCCGGTTTAACATCGTATGATGATATAATAATAGCACAAATTTCTAAAACTACGTTCTCGGATATATAATGAAGTCAATTACAGTTTGCAAAAGCAAACTATTTGTATAACTATGTTCTTATTGTTGTTATTGTTCTGAATTTTATATTGCACTTTTTGAATCTCCCCAAAAATTAAAAATAAATAACCCATGATAACCAACAATATTTTCATCATAAAAGTGGACTGTATAATATTTTTTTTTGTAATGAAGGGTTCTGGTCTTGATCCCTGATAGGAATGAATGCTTGTACTTTAAAGATGCAAAGGTTGCCTTGATAATATTGTCAAGATTGTTGCCGTATCATCCAGATATTGTAGATCTAATTGCTGCTTGCAGTGAGTACACTGGGTGAGATTATATCCAAATTGTTATACACATACAAGAAAGTACACAGTTATATAAATATATTAGTTTCCTGCAAACTATATGAATACCAGTTACATGCTATGCTGGCTGGTCTATTAAATCGGAATGACTATTTTCACTAGGTGGTGAAGTTAGCTTGCAAACTATTTTCACCGGATTTTTAAACCGCGCATGTACATGATCTTCACCCTGGCCTAGTACATGTATGTGTGCATTCTTTAGTTGTTGATGCATGCTATTATCAAGCTTGAAACAGAGTGCATTTATTTTCATATGGACAACAAGTACATTTTCTGTGCACATTAGTGCTGGTAATGTAGCATTACATAAGTATAGAGGGGTATTACATTCCTAAATTGGTATGACTTAAGATGACCGGACCCCTCTCCGATTTTCTTCATATATAGCATACTTACTAATTGAGGCCTGCTAATGACGAATGTGACGATAAAACGTCTAAAAATTGCAAAATTATTGCGAACCATTGACATGTGGTTAGGTTAGGTGAACATAGTTAAAATTTTGTGTCGTGGTAGTATCAGGATCTAGATATTGCAAAATAATTGTGAACCATTGACGCTAGCCCCACGAACCATTGACGTATGGTTAGGTTAGGCAAACAGTTAAAATTTGGTGTCGTGGTAGTACCAGGAATATATATATTTGGTTGTGAATCAAAAAATATCGCGAAGATCGACGGTTTCCATTCCGAAAAATAACACCATATTTTAGCTTATTTTGCAATTTCTAGACATTTCCGACAACTTTTAACTTCAGAATCGTGATTATGAGGCCTCAATTAGTGAGTATGCCAAATATGAAGAAAATCAGAGAGGGGTCCAACCATCTTAAGTCGTTCCCCTAAATGCTTTTCATATTAGGTTAAGGGTTGTTAGCTTTAAAACATTAAAATTATTTTTGTAAATACTTCCCAATACTTGATCATGTAATATCTGGTCTTCAAGACTGGTGATAATAGCAGTAACACAAATTTGTAATTTTAAATTGTCTCGGTAGTAACTCCAGTAATACTGCCAATGATATTTTAAGTCCACTTTATGTACAGAACGGCTAATCTGGACTGGACCTACAGTTTAAAGTGGGATCCAAACCGCTATGTGCCTCCACCAGGTATCGAACCTGGTACCCTTTGTTTACATTACTGCTATGCCATCGGGAGGGCCCCCAATACTACCAATGAATGTAATAAATTATGATAAAATACAATGTTATGGTTATGCAATTACTTTTTCTGGTGAAAATAGCCTTATATGCTATTCTCACCACGTAGTGAAAATAGTTGCAGCCTTAGTGTATATATTTAAACTTAAACACTTTGTAATATATATGGGAATTTAAAACAAGCCTTTTTTTCAACAAATAATGTTATTTTACACAACATAATGAATGACATTGTGCATGTAACTTTTCAATATTTCTTACAAGCTATCACAAATTCCATCATGGTAGTGTGAGAAAATATAATATACACTTTAGTTGATATCTTGCTTCTTTAACTCTGCAGTTTGATAACGTCATCATGTTGTTGTTGTTTTTTCTTTGTATATTAATAATGCTGAAAACATTATTGCAAAACTTGCACATGCATCAGGATTTGGATACAACATAATATAGCCTATTGGTTTAATGGTGTCTTCCAGGTCCAAGTGAAACAAAGTCACTTTTTAGAAAATGATAAGAGACATTTACAAGTACTTTCGAGTAATTAAATGCATTTTAGAGGAGAATTATTATCTTCAACCATATCCACATATCACACAGTACCATGCAGAACAGGAATTTCAAAAAATAAAAATACACCAGGACATGACACTCAAGATGAAATAAGTACTGTTACTGTTCTATTTGGAATGTCACATTTAACATACAACAATTACTTTGAAATATTTAACCTTCCTCATTTTCCCAGTAAACATCTAGAATAATGTGTGTAATTAACTTCAAAACTTGTACATAAATTAACCATTCAGAGATAGAATATGCCATTGACATATATTGCACGCTGATGCAAATCATATGGATAATATTTAAAATACCTTTTACATCTATGTTCTTAGTAAAAGTTTGCATAATAACTCTTGTAGATGTATAGTTATTTCCAGTGGCTAGTGTTTTTTCTGCGAGGTTTCATCCTGTTTTCCCAGGACTTTTTCAAGCTTACACCAAGATAAACTGACACAATAGCCCCGTCTAGTTGGCTGCACTTTTTGACTCTGTTTGCACCGAAGCGTCTATTTGGTTGCACGGTGCAACACCGAGTCGCCTAGTTCGTTGATTTGGAGTCAAGTAGTGTATTTGGTGTCTGCACTGCCTTCCGGACCGGTGTATGTTTGGTGTATGGTCAAATAAATGACTGTTTAAAGCAGCAGACAGGTATTTGTTGAATATTCTGAACTTGAACACCGCTTTCTGTGTAGTTGGTTGAACGTCATATCCTTGCACCACCCTTATACCAACCTGACACTGGATACACCTGCACTGCACCGAGTGTCAAAAAGTGCAGCCAACTAGACTGGACTAATGCTACATGACTAATTGCTCTGCACTTTAGAAGTATTCATCGCATAAATCTAATGCAAATTGAAACTGCTATGAGAAGATGCACACAGGCTTGGCATTCCAATTATTTGGCAACAATGTTCTCAAAGCATTTTCCCTGTACAAGAACAAAATTGAATCTCAGTGTGGAAGTATATGTGCAGCTATCTATTTTATATCTTTGGTACATAAACCCTGTTCCATACCCATCAATGCAATAAAACAGTGAGATGGAATGAGGCTTTTCTTTCTATGAGTGAACTTGTTTCGTTTCTGGACTTCCTTCAAGTTTAGGAGAAGTATGGCTGCTGAAATAAGGGAGTATTTTTAAGTGCAAGTACAGCTATGGGTTTTCTAGTAACCATGAAAAGTACACTCTCTCTCTCTCTCTCTCTCTTGCATACACACAATTGATATAAATGGGTATGTTTATCTTTGCGTAAACTTGTGTGTGTGTATATTTATATATACATGCATAATGTCATTGCACACTTAACTGAAAACATGTACATGATGTCATTAACACTTAACTGAAAACATACAGTATATATAAGGCCATTACACACCTAACTGAAAACCTGTGTAATTTAACATGTAATGCTTAGTTGTTAGTATTTTTCACATGGGGAGATTGCTTCCCAAATTATACATTTAACATAAAATTTTATTCTTGTGGTTGTACAGTTAATACTAAGTTACTCAATGTTGTCCAGCATGAGGTAAATAGTGATTTTTTATCTTATACACTAAGAATATCTGTGAGAATGAAACATACAGCAAGCTAGATAACTAAAGGCACGACATGTGATTGTACTTTGTCTTGGGTTCATTTTTAAAAAACTTGCCATATTTTTTTATACTCTCCTACATTCAGATATTTTTTACACTCTCCTACATTCAGATTAATAAGGAATGATTATTTCTCTTGTAGTCTAAGGTTATTACAAGCTTAAAAACAGTTTTTCGTTGTGACGTTTCAGGAGAACACACGCTCCCTTCATCAGACATTTATTTTTAGTTTGACTAAAGATACAGTTATAACAATGGTTAGTAATTTTTAAAATAGAAAAGAAAATTCGTTATACAATGGATGTTGTCAACGTTACATTGTTGAAATATAGCAACTTAACTGTGAAAAACAAGCAGTCTGTTTTATTTTTATTTCAGATAAAAATTTTGATCACATTATTTTTTATTTATATATTTTTTAAGTAATTTAATTTTATGCTTGTAATAACCGAAGACTACAAGAGAAATAATTCTAGAATGGAAGCAATACATACAAGAAAAACTATAAAGAATGATGTGAATTAAAATTGTTAAAACTTTTTGGAAGTATTGTACATTAGGCACATACTACGTAGAAATTTTCAGTGAAAAGTATAGGCTCGACCAGGACTGGAACCCAGGTCTCTGTCATACCGTGCCATTGCTCTTACCACTGAGCTACCAAGCCGGCCTGGCCTCGCCTGACTTTTTGCTATCGCTGTATTACCTACGTGGATTCAGGTAGGTAATACAGCGATTACAAAAAGTCAGGCGAGGCCAGGCTGGCTCGGTAGCTCAGTGGTAAGAGCAATGGCACGTTATGCCAGACCCCCAGGCTCAAGTCCTGGTCGAGCCTGCATTTTTCGCTTAAAATTTCGTTTTGGAACTAATTTGTAGGTACTGTTGCTCATTGAATGAAAGAGATTGATTACACTGGTCAACAAATTTTAACTTTTTTTTTGCGACATGGATGAAAATTCACTTTTCCTTATCAATCCATGATGCTAAACACGAAACTGACAATGAAAATGCCACTCGACTTCCGGTTTAAGAATTATACGAGGTATTGTCGAAAAGTTGTGTTTCCCAATGTTGTAACGTAGTGGAATGACGTATGCTTGGTGTGCATGTGACTTTTACGCTTTAACTGTATTATACGAACAGTACAAAACATGGGTACATTTCCATTTGCCTTTTCCAAGTAAATTCATGAATCAAAGTTTTTACATTAATCACAAAATAAATATTTTCTACTATGCTACTGTATGGTTTGTTCTTTACTACTTACGTGGGATTAAATCCGCTTCCTCTTTGCTTCCCTCTTGTAGTGAAGTTCAGGATCATCCCTGGTTACTGTCCAGCAATAGTCGGCAAGCATTCCTGTACTCCATTCCCCTTGGTATCTTTTCTCCATTATAGATATTTGTTGGTGGAAACGCTCACCGTGTTCATCACTTACCTCCCCACAACTTTTCGGGAAGAAAATGAGATGAGAGTGTAGAAAATGCAATTTAAGGGCCATATTGCAACCCATTTTTTGATAGGATGAAACCAAATTATTTACAAGTTTTTCATAGTCTTCAGCACGTTTGTTTCCCAAGAAATTGTTTGAGACTTCTCTGAAAGAACTCCATGCACCTTTCTCAACATCACTTAGCAGGTGTTCGAAGATCTCGTCCTGGTAATGTTGACGAATTTAAGGGCCCACAAAATTCCTTCCTTGATCTTCTGTTCACTGATTTTTGGAAATTTGTTAAGTAGATATTTGAATGCCAAAGAGTTTCGATCCAACTTTTTGATCAGTCCAAGCTTTATATGAAGTGCAAGAAGTATAGTATTTTCAGATTCAACGAGAGGTTCATTTTTTACATTCATATTTCCAGTTTCCATACTTTGACGTAATGGCCAATCCTTTTTAATGAAAGGAGAAGCTCTGTCTCTGCTATTCCATTCGCAGAGGAAACAGCAATATTTGGTATAGCCTTGTTAGAGTCCAGTTAAAATAGCAATGACTTTCAAATCTGCCCATATTTTCCATATGTAGTTTTTGTATTTAATTGATTGAAGGAGGAATTTTAGGCTATCATACGATTCTTTCTTTTGCACAGAGTAACCAATAGGGATTGACGGCAATTGATTGCTGTTATGAAGCAGTACAGCTTTTAGACTTAATACCGATGCATCTATGAACAACCGCCACTCCTCACAGATGTGCTTAATGCCCATAGCTCCCGATAAACCATTAATATCACTGCAGTATATCAGATCTCCTTCGGTAGAAAAGTATTCTTCCAACTTTTTCTGATGGTCACATAAAATGACACCTTCACATTACTAGCAAGAAAATTCCATTGTTGAAGTCTGGAGGCTAATAGCTCTGCCTTGGCTTTTGAAAGTTCAAGATCTCTCACTAAATCATTCATTTCACTCTGGCTAACCTTGTGCTGTTCTGCAAGTTTAACATCACCTGCAAAGTCTGGATCTGTAGATGTGGAAGGTTGTGGACCGTACGGTTCGTCTTGTGAGTCTACGGAATAGGATTCAGGGGGTGTTGGAACAGGTAGTTCATTACTATGTGCCACAGGACGAGTAGCAGAACGAATATTTGGAAATACAATTGTCTTCTTTTTAGAATTGGACATACGTTGTATTGGTGGGACCATACAAAAAAAACAATCGTCTGTATGATTAGTGGGCTCCAACCAAATCATGGGAATAGCAAATGGCATCGATGGTCTTCTGTGATTCAACCAGTCCAGCAGATTCGTGTAGCAGGTCTTACAACAGAAATGTGGAGCCCAAGTCTTATCTTCATCTCCGAATTTGCAGTATTTACCGAAATACAAATTGTAGGCTGTTCTTACAGCAGGGGTAATATTTCTCCGCTGTCCAGAAAACACAATTTGACCACAAACATAACAAAAATTGTTAGCATTGTTAATGCATTTACGTGGCATTTTTTTACCAAATCACCCAGAAATATAATTAAATGCCAACCTTGCCATAAACGAACCACGTAATACGCAAACACGATCTTCGATAAATGCACACA
The DNA here is from genome assembly GCF_977018435.1 of Lepisma saccharinum. Taxonomy (NCBI): domain Eukaryota; kingdom Metazoa; phylum Arthropoda; class Insecta; order Zygentoma; family Lepismatidae; genus Lepisma; species Lepisma saccharinum. Next base: position 62,970,493 of record NC_139245.1, on the reverse strand, counting down.
CACAACCTAGTTTTATAAAGCCACAATCATGTCTGCACAAATGGACACCTCACAAAACAATGAATAAAGATATTTTGTGGTTGGTCTTGAACATTTCCCCCTTTCCTTACAACAAATAAACAAAGATAAGATAAGAAAAACTCAACATTTAACAGCTATGCAATACCATATAATAGGAAATTCTTCAAATCAACAATGCCCTGTAACTCAATTATAATTAGTCAATTACGATTTTTAACGACAGTTTCGCATTTAGGGGACCAATATGGACTAGAAATTGTATATATCACTCATGTCGCATTTTGGCTGTTGACCAGTGTTATACGAGCTACAACAATGGTAACATCGGAAGTTCATTTGCAACGTCTTAGTTTTAAGTATTTCATTTTATCTGCCTGTGCAATGGTTGATTTGTTCAGTGCTTTTACATAGAACCGAAGTCTCATTACAAAGTAAAATTTGACCAGTTTTGCGGTGACAGTTTCTTTATGATTGGTACACCCTACATATCCTGCATGTTGACGTTTGAAGACAGACATAATATCATTGATGATGCTACTGTGGAGTCTGTGTGTTGACAAATAAGATGTGAAGGTTTGTTCTAGGTATCTTACGAGCTGCAGGAGGTGATCCGAGGGGTAACATAAACCACCTCTATCAAATTCCTTAGTGTGGCAGGATGAAGAAGCTACAACTTTCTCTCTTGTTGTGATGAGGTTTTCGATGCAGAGTTGACATTGTTGTTGCCTCCTATGTAATAAATTAGCCTTGCATCACTGTTTTTCTGTACATAACTTTCATGATCTTTTCCAATATATGTGTGTGCCAGTCTGTGCAATTCTTTTTCATCTTCTTTCCTTTCCTCCAACTGCTCTTTTATGAAATTTGGATCCAAATTATCAGCACTTAGCAAGGAATTTATGACTTCTGGAGGACAATTTCCATTTTTGGGGGGACAGGCTAAATTATAAATGGAAAGACACTGAAGAATGTGGAGGAATTCTGTTGGTGTAGGGTGGTCATTACAGCCTGACGACTGCCTAACTATCTCGAACAGGCATTCAATTGCATCCTGGCTTAGTCTTGATGTCATGATGTATTTATATCCGAGTGTATGCAAGTACTGTAACAGAGAGAGTGTACTTTTGATTGTTACTCGAAAGCCCGTAGCTGTACTTGCACTTAAAAATCCTCCCTTATTTGAGCAACTATACTTCTCCCAATCATCAAGGAAATCCAGAAACGAAAGCAGTTCAGCATATTCTTTTGAATTGGGTCTTAAAGCCTTGTCTGGTATTCTTGAAGTCATTATAACTATGATCGCATTTATCAAAGTTATAAAATAGACAATAGCAGATATGCTTCCATATTGTGATTCAATATTGTCCTTGTACAGTGAAAGTGCTTTGAGTACATTGTCGCCAAATAATTGGAACACTAAGCCTACTCGCATCTTTTCAAAGCTATTTGGATTGATATGGGATCTTGTTATTTTAGGCATTGCCTTGAGTGTTATGTTTTCTGAATCAATTATCCAGGCTGCTTTAACATGTTCCATCCGAACCTCTCCCTTGTGTGTGTCAAATCCCCTCTTTATAAAGGAATTCTGTAAACATTTCAGTAGATGTGGGAAGTCTGACACAAAGTGTAGATTGCTTGTGGGATTGATAGGGTGTGCCACATGTGGTGTAGTGCTTCCAATTCCAAAAATGTGCCACTTTTTCCGATTCCAGGTTGCTCCATCACATGTAATAAATTCCACAAATAAGCCAGCATTCCCTACCAAGATAATAGCTTCAGTGATTACCTTTGCTAGTACGTTTCTCTTCATATTACTTGATGTCGTAAATACCCCAATTATCTGTTTCCAATCCCCAGATAATGGCTGGAAGAGAATAACCATGCCATGATCACTCAAAGCACTACCTGACCCTTCCTCCTGAAATACTCCATAGTCTACAAAGCCCTCAATATTTCCATCACCTACATGCAATTTTTGAGTCAACTTCATTTCATCTATTAGTAACCCCCATGCTTTTTGAAGTCGTCCATAGATCTGACCTTCTCCTTTATGCCTGTGAATATTTTTGGATTGAATCCAAAACCACTCTTGTACATTTTAAGATATTTGTACGTATAATCTCCTACTGCTGGGTACAATCATTATTTTGTATCTACGTATGTGTTCATACAGCTTGGGGCTTTTCATCTTCATAATAATACACTCTAATACCCAACTCTTATAAAAAATCATGCCAGTGACACCTCGTCGTCTTGCTGCATTGAAACAGTGTTGTTGTTTTTTGGGCAATGTTTTTATCTTGTCATCAAATTTAGAAAGTTCAATTTTCTGGTTCATATTCATTCATATCATGTTCATACACATATTCCACTGTAATACTCTATCTCACACCCCTGTCTCACTCCCCCCATCTCTCTCTCTCTCTTCTCTCTCTCTCTCTCTCTCTCTCTCTAATTGCAACCATCTGATTACAATGGAATGTTGGTTTTTACATTTTTCAGCAAACCAGGGTAAAAAAAGAAAAGATAAGAAATCCATAGAGGCATGCATATTTCGTTTTTGACGAAAAAACTAAACTTGAAAAAACACATTTTCATGTTTTTGAAAGGTGAGAGATGCATTTTGTGACCATGTTTTGTCACGAAATAATGCGAAATGAACTGCAAAAAGCGAAATTAACTCTTAGACATGAAATTCAGGGTTTATTCACCGACGCAACACCTTCTGAGGTCTGAATTATCCTGAGAGTTATGCAATTCCCTTGTGTAGTAGTTCCTCCATTCACATTGGGGGTTAGGCGTAGAGCTGACAACTCTGCACTGTAAAAAGACATGTCAAGAAACAGAAATATAAGGCCATGGATGTTCCCAAGGTAAAATATTCCGGGGGTAAAATAGTCCCCCGTTCAGATCTCCGGGTGGGGACTACTTTGGGAGGTCCCTGGACTAAGGATAAGATCTTCATTAGGAATAAGGATATTAAATTAGGCACCTGGAATGTTCTGAGCCTTTACCGGCCTGGGGCATTTCAGTGTACAGTTAATGAGATAGTGAAGTATAAATTAGATGTAGTAGCTGTCCAGGAAGTTAGGTGGCCAAGAGAAGGGAATTGTAAAACTAAAAATTATACTTTTTTTTTGGTGGTACAGAAAATCATAATTTTGGAACAGGCTTTTTCATAAATAATAGAATTATCTCGGCTCTTAAAACAGTAGAATTTATTAATGATAGGATATCATATGCAGTTTTACAGGGTAGGTGGTGTAAAATTATTTTAATAAACATACATGCACCAACGGAAGATAAAGATGATAATACTAAAGATGATTTTTAACAGAGTTAGAACAGGTCTTTGATAAATTTTCTCAGTATGATATGAAAATTCTGTTAGGTGACTGTAATGCACAGATTGGCAAAGAAGATACATTTAAACCCACGATTGGTAAAGAAAGTCTTCATGAATTAAGTAATGATAATGGTATAAGATTGATTATTTTGCAACCTCAAAGAATTTAATTGTGAAAAGTACCACTTTTAAACATAAAGATATCCATAAATATACCTGGTCTTCTCCAGATGGTAAAACTCATAATCAGATAGATCATATTCTCATTGATAAGAGAAGGCATACTAGTATAATTAACGTTCGTACACATAGAGGTGCTGACTGTGCCAGTGACCATTATTTAGTAATTGCTAAATTAAGAGAAAGACTCTCAGTGATAAATCATAAACAACAAAATCTAAAAGTTATAAAATTTGATACAGGAAAGTTTGTTGATGAAAAAATTAAACATTACCAAATTAAACTCAAATAGATTTGATGTTTTGCAGGATTTAAATGATGATGAAAATATAAATGAAACAGACGTAAATAAGAATTGGGAGCACATACGTAATGCAATAGAATCAGCAGCTAAAGAAAGTATAGATACCATAAGAAAGTAAGCCATGGTTTGATAATGAATGTCATAATCTAATAGAAATAAGAAATCAGGCTAGACTTAGGTGGTTAAATAACTCTGATGAAACAAATCTAAACAATTACAATAGAATAAAGCGAGAAGTTAACCGCATGTTTAGAAGTAAAAAAAGAGATTACTTGAAAAGCAAAATTAACGAAATTGAAACAAACAGCAAAAATAAAAATATCAGAGATTTATATAAAGGTGTAAATGAGTTTAGAAAGGGGTGGCAACCTAAAGTAAACTTGATAAAAGATAAAGACGGTGATTTTCTAGCTGACCCAAGCGATATTCTAAATAGATGGAAGAACTACTTTAATGACCTTTTAAATGTCCATGTAGGAGATAAATCAGAAGTAAATGAAGTCCACACAGCAGAACCTTTAGTTCCAGAACCTAACTTTGTTTATGAAATATGCAAATTATATGCCTTCAATATTCAAACTTTTTTTTCATCATTCTATGAATGCAATTTTTACATGATTTGATTTCGATTTATGTCTGTTAACACATACTATGGAGTTTTAGCGATTACTTAAGATTTTGTGGTTAGGTTAGGCAAGCCAGGTTTGATTCTCTTAGCATGAAAATAAAGTCCCTAAATGCATTCTACCTACTAAGGTTTCCATTTACTTCTATATTTATTCCCACTAGTATACAATACTTACTGTCACTTGTCAATGGAGAATACCTTCTCCATGGGAAGTGGGCATGCTTGCGAAATGTAATTTTTAAGTTTACTTTCAACATAAATAGCTTTTTCAAATACAAACAGTGCTCATTACTTTAAGGAAGGTTCAATTTTCTTGTGACAATGGTTTTCAAAATTCTACGATAATTAGTCTTTCTGCTATGAGATTTCGAAAAAAAACATCATAAAAATATATTACCAAAATATAGTTTTTCTTAAAAAAATTATAATTACTGAATTAAATTATGCACATCTGAACTTACTGTGGCTATTTCTTGCGACTGTGCTTCATCTGGCCATGTGATGTATTCATTCATGCTGTCACACACAGCTCCAACCACTTCATTAAATATATAGTGAGCTGTGCTATGTGAAAGGCCAAAACGGTCTCCTGCAGGAAGGAAACTCTATTGCTTAGCCAGCAGCCAAACGGTCATCATCACCTTCTTATCCACTGGCACAGCATGTGTTTTATTATCTCCAACCTTCCTAGCCAGTGATGTTATCAAGGACTGCAAAGAGAAGCATAATTTGATAATGGGAGATTGAGTCAAACATTATTACTGAAAACAACATGATTACTTATAAACATAATACTGTTTACAATTTTGCAACTTATGCTCAATGACCAACATTTCTGTTCTTAAATCTCATATATTATTCTCAAACATAATAATGGCATTAAACTATTTACGAATAATGATCCAATTCTAAAAGCACATTTTCAAAACTAACTTTTCTATCAGTTTTAGAGTATCATATCACATAGGTAAAATTTAAGTATTCCCGAAATGCATTTCTTTTTTAACAGGAGAAAGTACTTACCGAACTGACTTTCCATACACTTTTGAAAGGTCGTGGAAGTGTTTTTCCCCATCACTTTATGACAGTTGTATCATTTGATTAATTTTGTACTCGAGTGTATTGAGGTAGGAACGTCGCTGTGACGTGGTAGACTACCTCAGAGCTCCTCATGCCTCGCGGCTCGAACGAGGTGGAAAGGGGGCGGTGCTAGCAGTTGAAACGGCAGATCGCTTGACGTCGGAGTAGGTTCCGAGCAGTGGCTTGACGTTTGTATAGGGTGTACTACCTGCAATTACGTGTTCGTATTGAATAAATAATAAGTCAAGAAAACTGATTCTTATTACTTCCCGTCGTCATAAGTATGGCGCCCGATCAGGGACGCTCGATCGTCTACGTCGTTAGAATCTGGTAGTAGCTGTTAGATGGAAGAATTCGACTTTCCGTCTGTGATGTTGGAACGTAAATACTGAACTTTTTCTATGTGGAAAAGAAGAGTGACGAATAACTTTATCGCGCTGTGATTGTAGCACCGAAACTATAAAATAGTTTTGCTGAATACGGCGACTAAAATTTTTAGCTAGCAGTAAGTGAAATTGAAAATGGCTACAAAAAAGGAATTGGAGTTTATCTTTAAACAATTTGAAGCTAGACTCGCAGAACAAGTCAGTAGTGTTGAAGCTAACGTCAAAGCTGATATTAATAGTGTTGAAGCTAATGTCAAAGCTGATATTAACAGTGTTGAAAGTAACGTCAAATCGGATATTAATAGTGTTGAGGCCAGTGTAAGTAATGTAGGCACCAGCATAGGTCTCGTAAGGCAAGACTTCGAATTATTGGAATCACGAGTCGAAGAGAAAGTGTCTGATAATTTGGTCGAAACAAAGGAATGCGCCCATGAACTAAAGGAACAAGTGGTCAACTTGAGCACGATATTTGAAGAGAAGATAAACGAGGTTTCTGTTACGTGTGTAAATCAACATAAAAATTAAGAGAGGTTTTCGATTCTCATGTAAAACAGGTAGAAAATGAATGCGTAGAAATAAAGAAAACACTCGAAATGAATCAAAAGAAGTTTGAAAGTTTAGTCAACCTTGTACATGGAAATGAAAGTAGTATGAAGGAGTTGTTTAATAACATTAGTGGACATGAAGTTGCTATTGATGAGTTGAATAGTAAATTTAACGAAATTAGTGTTAAGTCTGGACAAACTATTCAAGATCTAAACTTAAGCGTTCAAACCGTTCAACAGAAAATATCTAGTAATGACATTACTGTTAAGGGTTGCTTACAACAACTTACAGAGATTACTAACAAATATGAGGTTCTAGATGATAAGTTGGAGAATATTCGGTATCAAGTTAGAGATTTAACGAATGATTTTTCCATTTTAAGAGTAAGTGCTGAAGCGGTAAAATCTTCTTTAGGATTAGAAACTAGAGTACAAGGCTTAGTTAGTCCTAATGTTTCTAGATTGTCTGAACAGCAATGGGAAGCAAAGAAAGCTTCTCTACCCATTGAAAAAACTGAATATATCACGTTTAGAAAGCAAAGACCATTACGTAAAGGAGAATCTGATTCAGATGTAAAATCTTCTAGCTCTGAAACTAAAGTTCAGTTAAGGGGGCTTAAACGTAAATCTGCAAGTAGCTATAAGAGAGGTACAGTTGCAAAAAGCATGTCAAGAGATAAATTTCATGATAGTAGTTCGGAAAGTGGAACTGATCACAAAAGTAGTAGTTACAGAAGGAAGTTTGTACCTAGTACACTTAAGTACTCTGATCTAGATAGGTTACCTAAATTTACTGCAACTAGGATGGATTATTTGGCGTCACAATTTCTTCAAGAGGTTGAGGATCGCCTGAATATGTTAAATGTTCCCAAAAAAGATTACATGAAGTATGTACCAATGCTTTTGAAAGGTGTTGCTAAAAATTGGTTCTCTCAGGAGAAACTACACATTGTAGATTATATTTCTTTTAAGGTTCTTTTCCTTAATGCCTTTGAAAGTGCATCGTGGAAGTCAACATGTCTTGCAAATGTCTTGTGCAAGAGATACAGGAAAGAAAGTAGACAAACTCTGTTAAATTATTTCTGGTCACAGATTAATTTACTAAATTCCATTCAGCCAGACATGCCAGAACAGCAAAAAACTATTTTAGTAGCCCAACAGTTACCAAATAGAGTTAGAGAAGCAATCTTAAATCAACCTAATATTAGTCTTGGTACCGCTGCGGAATTGGTTGCGCGTCACGAAGCTTTGTATGCAAGTGCTGAAGGTGAAAGTAGGAGAGATGGAAGGCCTGTTGGTATTAGACAAGTACAAGTTGTTAATGAAACTAAAAGAAATAATCAATCTAGAGTAAGCAATATGCAAAATTCTAATACAAGCCATGAGACTAATGTAAGGAATTCTGGTAATTTCAGAAGATATACCACTGATAATAATAGTAGTAATGATAGTAGATCTGGTCAAAGGTCTTGGAGAGTAAACCGTTTTCCATATTCTGGTAATAACTATAGAAATAGTAACTTTCGAGGTAGATACAATTATAGTAACCAAAATCGTATAAATGCTGATAATATTAGGCCTAGGTATAGAAATACTAGTACAAACACTGTGTCACACGATGATGTTCAAAACAATCCTCAAAGAAGTGAACCTAGATCTAGTACTAGGGAAGAAATATAAAATGGTAATGGTGGGTCTTCACTTAGGGTGAATGCGCCCTGGTTTGTGCCTGAACAACCTTTTAACTAGATAGTGAGTCTATTGTTATTGTGACACAGAATAGTATAGACGAAGATGAGAATATTGTGTCAGTATCCAATCTTAATACTGATGATTTAAGAAACAAACTTTGTAATGAAAATTCTAATAAAGCAAACTGTGAATCATGCCTTAAAAATGTATGTAGGGTAGATATGAATTTTTATGAAGACTTGTTAGAAGATGAAGCAAAATATAGTTCTAATAACTTAATGTTACCTGTAAACCTCAGGAACAAACTCAAGAATACAACTTTCATCTTTGCAAATATTAATGGGATAGAGAGTAAATGCTTAGTAGATAGTGGTAGCGACATTTGTTTGATGTCAGAGTCAAATGGAAAAGTATTACTAGCGAAGTCACCAGACCTAAATTAGAGCCAAAAGAAGACATTATTTTGGTTGACTATTCTGGAAAAAGAAAACAGAAAGTACTTGGAAAATTTTGTGTGGATATAGAAATTGAAGAAATTATGTTTTTTGTTCAGTTTGTTGTCGTCAAAGATTTGACAGTAGAAATTATTTTAGATTTGGATTTTTTGTATAATGTAGAGGCTCTTGTAAACTTCAAGGAAAATTCTTTATTGCTACACACCAAACAAGGTGAAAGTTTATTTAAATTATTACCTATATCTTGTCCAACTTTTGCTGTGAGTAAAGAGCCAGAGAGTAGTTGTCTTAATGTAACACAAAAGTCAAAGGAGGAAATAACTGTTGCTAGTGTAGAAGATCTTAAATTAAAAGCAATCAAGCTGAAATACTCGGTGAAGATGAAAAGAACCAACTGTTTGATTTGTTACTTGAATTTAGGATGTTGTTTGATGAAAAACCTGGTTTATGTACTAAATATGAACATCATATTGAATTATATACAACAGAACCTTTAGTTTCTAAGCCATATCGAATACCTTATCATTACAGACAAAATGTTAGAGATCATATTCAAAAATTACTTGAGTGGGACATTATAGAACTTTCTGATTCACCTTATTTAAATCAACTAATATTAGTTCCTAAGTCTGATAGAAGTGTAAGGGTATGTACAGACTTCAGGAATATTAATCAACACCAAAAAGTTAGTCAAATTAGACCAATTAATATTGAAGAGGCATTACAAGGATTTGTTGGTAGACCATATGTATCACTGGTCGATATGTCCTCTGGATTTCACCAGATTTTGTTGTCGGAGTCATCTAAAAAGTATACTGCATTTTTGTTTGAAGGTAGACAATACCAATACAAACGTTTAGTGTTTGGTACATGTAATGGAGTACAAGCATTTACGATGGCAATGACCAAGGTATTAGGCGACATTCTGTCAGAGAATGTTATCATTTATGTTGATGATTTATGCATTAAAAGTGAATCTTTAGAAAGTCACATAGAACATTTAAGAAGTGTATTTTCTAAATTAAGAGAGAGTGGTATGACTGTACGTCTCAAGAGACATTCCTCTGTAAAGAAAAGTTATTGTACTTGCGTCACATTATTGACAAAACAGGTATAAGAGTAAATCCAGAGAGAGTAGAGGCTATTCTCAATCTTCCTACTCCGAAGGATGTAAAGACACTTCAAAAAATAATAGGTTGTTTCTCTTGGATGAGAAGATTCATTCCAAACTTTGCTACCATATGTGCACCTTTATATGAATTGTTAAGGAAAGGTAAGAAATGGATATGGACTAAGAAGGAACAAGAGAGTTTTGATTTGCTCAAACAAGAAATTTCTAATGATGCTAAACTATTTCATCCTGATCTTAATCAAAGGTTTTATGTCCAAGGAGATGCTTCTTTACTTGGCATTGGAGGATATTTGTATCAAATAATTGATGATGAGAAAAGAATAATAAGTTATGTAAGTCGTACACTGAAAGGTTATGAGAACCAATACACCATAACCAAGCTAGAATGTTTAAGTCTTTTATTTTGTATTGAGAAATGTAATCAATATCTTTTGGGTAAAGAATTTACTTTAGTTTGTGATCATAAGTATCTCACCTGGCTGAACCATTCGAAGAATTGGAACCCTCGTTTATTGCGTTGGTCCCTTCAACTTGAAAAATACCAGTTCATTGTAGAATACTGCAAGGGATCTGACAATGGCCTAGCGGACTTATTGTTCAGACAATTTTCAGAATCCGAGCCGATTTTGATGCACATAAACAATAATGTAAGGTTTAAAAATGAAGTATTAGATATACCTGTAGAGTTGTTAGTCCAAGAACAGTACAATGATAAGCTATTTCAACCTATTATTGATTATTTGAACAATTGTGAAAGTGTAAATGTAAATTTACCTCAAAGGTGTAGAAATTGGAAAAAGTTTTATAAAGTATGCAATGGAATTTTGATGATAAGAGATTTTCACTTTGAGAACATCTGGAAAATATGTATACCTCAATCTTTAGTTTCTGTAATACTGAGGAATTATCATGACAATGTGGGCCACTTTGGTTGTGAAAAAGTACTCAGAAGAGTTAGGAAACTGTACTTTTGGCCTGGTATGAGAAAAGGCATTCTGAGTTATATCAAAGATTGTGAACTATGTATGAGAACGAAGCCGAGTAGACATCCGTCCAAGGGCATATTCCAACAACATTGTAACCAGGGTGAAACTATTTTGTTTTTAGATATACAAGGACCATTAATTATAGGTTCGCAAGGAGAAAGGTTTCTTCTAACCTTACAAAATATCTGTTCGCTTATCCAATGTGGTCAAGTACAGCCAACAGTATTGTAAAAGCCTTGCTAGAAGGATATGTCAGACATTTTGGCATTCCACACAGGTTGGTCAGTGATAACGCTACGGTGTTTCATTCCAACAAATATGTGGACACTTTAACAAGCTTAGGTATAAAATTTGCGTATACCCCAATATATCACCCTAGTTCTAATTTAGTTGAGAGAATTCATTCTGAACTCAACCGGCTCATGCGTGTGTTTTGTAAAAACAACCACAAAGATTGGCCGAAATATATAGATGTAGTTGTAAGCTTATTAAATGATAGTGTACACACACAGCTAGGATTTGCTCCCTCCGAGTTACAACTAAATAGAGATCTTAACTCATGTATTTTGAATCATTTTAATTTACCGCCTAATGAAATTTCTCTGTGGAAAGATAAACTATACATGGCTTTTGTAAAAGGTTTCCAAGCAAGGAAGAAAAGAAATGACAGGTACAACTTGCAACAAGAAAATAGACCTGAAGTTAAAATAAAAGATCTGGTATTTGTAAAAACCCATTATCTTAGCAGCCTCCTAGAAAATCGCACTAAAAAGTACTGTGAGGTCTATGAAGGTCCGTATATGGTAATTGACAAACAAGCAACTAATGTATACATTATAATAGATTTGAAAACTGCCAATATCAGTGGTAACCATCACAGTGATAATCTAAAAATCTGGAATTGTTCCATTGAAAAAAGAAGTTGTTATTTAAGCCAATTGGAAAAACTAAATTAAAAATTGTACAAACATTTGTTTTGGGTAGATCAAAGAAAGGTTTAGATTTTGTTTAAAATTATTTATATTTATTTGCTATTTTTATATTTTCTTTAACATAGATGTTGTATTGATTATACCCAGTGTATTTGATCATGATGTATACCAGTTTAACTGTAACTACACAAAGTATGAGTGTATTTTATTTTGTAAAAATTTCACTTGAAGGAAATTTTTCTTCCAAGAGAGGGGAGTTATGACAGTTGTATCATTTGATTAATTTTGTACTCGAGTGTATTGAGGTAGGAACGTCGCTGTGACGTGGTAGACTACCTCAGAGCTCCTCATGCCTCGCGGCTCGAGCAAGGTGGAAAGGGGGCGGTGCTAGCAGTTGAAACGGCAGATCGCTTGACGTCGGACTAGGTTTCGAGCAGTGGCTTGACATTTGTACGGGGTGTACTACCTGCAATTACGTGTTCGTATTGAGTAAATAGTAAGTCAAGGAAACTGATTCTTATTACTTCCCGGCGTCATAACTTAATTTATAACACTGGTATATCATGTATTTTAAAGATTAATGTCTCGTCTCTCTGATCCACAAAACCTGTGGCCTGTATGTCCTTCTAGTACGTGAACCAAATGCTGCGTGCGCTCGATGATGTAACCCTCGGTCAGTGTTTCCAGCCACGCTGTCTTTTCGCAAGAACATGACAATTTTGAGGATGATAAATTTAACTAAGTTTGCCTAACCTAACCTTGCCCTGCATGGTTCGTGGGGCTATTTATGAATGGTTCGTGGGGTTATTTATTGTAGAGATATGATGATTAAAAATACGAGAAAACCTCGTCAAGAGATTATTTTATGCTTGTTTATTCACTGGAATTGTCCGACCGGCGAGCAATCTCAAGAATGCGCACACTTCGTAACTTCCTCGACGCATTGACTGAGAGGCAAATACGTGGATCTAACATGATCCAGAGTGCTCGAAAGGTGTAATAACCTTTCGAGGCAGAATATTATAAAAGCAAGCTTGCGCTCATTTCTCTTATTTTACTCACACACTTTACAACGAACAAACTACAACGACGGTGTACGAAGTTTCCGGCTGCATCAGCCTGCAGCTATACGTTCGAGATTGCTCGGAATAGTGAGTCAAGGGTCACAGCTTCAAACCTTGGCATCAGTCACAATTCGCTCTGCAAGAAGCATCTGGACAAGAACATCATTCACCTACCAGGTATGAACAAGCGTGAATAACCTTAAATTCAATCTTCCATATCTCCTTCCTCTTAGTCTGAGCAGGTTCAACTCACAAGTATATTTATGCTCTACCTAAATGTGTTATTGAAGCATCCCTGTGATCTGGTAAGATGGAATTACAACATTATGAATGGTTCATGAGGCTATCCGTGCATGGTTTGTGGGGTTTTCGAACCTAGAAACAAAATACAAAATCAGTAACACGAAAGTAGGTATTTTTCGATGAAGAAGGTTGCAACACTGCATAACCGCTGATCATCGACAACGCTAGTCAAAATTTCTCCGCCATATTGATTGTAACGCAAGCGAAAATGAACAAACAAGAATTACTCTATATGTCAAAAATTGAGATTATTTGCGTGAAAAAACGAAATGGCACCTTTAAGAATCCTTAGGAATGCTGAATACGTAAGTACCAATGTGAAATGTGAAGAAGTAGAAAATAAAGGAATTTCAGACATTTCGAGGATACTTAACATTTAATCATAGCTCAGGTTTACATCCGATAAGGTCACACACACTCACACAAAAGTTCAGTGTTGTGTTGATCTTGTTCTATACACACATAAATACTAATTTAAAATCATAATATAGATGCGTAGATAAAATTAGCCACAACCTTTTTACCCTTAATGTCACTCCTCCATGATTATTATTATTTTGGAGAAAGACTTGTCAAATTAGGAATATGACATTTTACCCCATTGTATGTTTCGTTAGATCTGCACATCTTCTACATCGAACTTTAAAACGTACAATTAATTTTAGAGTATTCTATCTGTAAGTAGGCAAAATCAACTGTGCAATATATGTCGAATGGGAATCATACCCGGGATCGTATAAATTGAAGGCGTCAGCGTTACTGCAATGAATTTGGATTGTTGCTTTACGCACACTTTATACACAGTTAGGTTAATTGGAATTAGACCTACAGTTTAAAGTGGAATCCGAACCACTATTTGCCTCCACTGGGTATCGAATCCGGGACCCCCTCGATTACAAGGCACGTCATTAATACTGAGCCATCAAGGAAGCGTTAGTCTTTACTTTTCCAATGATCACTAACGTAGTGAGGTTACAAAAATCATTATGTTATACTAATTATTATCAATAATAATAATAAAATAATGTAAACCATACCTTCATGGTTTGCCTAGTCATTCTAAAGTGACTTGTGAACTCATCCACGTTATACAGAGGAACTGTTTCTTCGAAGAAGTTTTGGTTTCTAGGAGGCTGTCTTCTTGGTCCTGCAATAATTTCACCTTCTACTGGTTCTGGAAGTTCTATAGCTGCATTTAAAACTGCATCCATATCTATATCGTCATCAGATTCATAATCCATGAACAGTGGGATCATATCCAACAACATATCACACTGCCATTTCTCTGTTCAACTGTTATCAGCTGTGTAAGTCGCTACTTCTCAATACTTGCATCCAGGAATAGCCATAAAACAGTGTGACGTAGCAGGTCAACATTTGCTACTATGTTGAGGGATCCTGGAGGCGCCATTGACATCCGCAGAATTTTTCCACAAATGGCAAGCAACATATCTTATAATTAAATTTTAACAGAAGAGTTCGCAGTTTTCTCAGGAGTCCCCCAGGGTTCGAATCTCGGAACTCTGTTGTTTTTAATTTTAATCAATGACTTACCAAAGTACCTGTGTGACTCATTCAGACTCTTATACGCGGATGACTTAAAATTCGGTAGGACTATTTGTAATATTGATGACTGCAAATCCTTACAAAATGAAATCAATACAGTAACAAAATGGTGCGAAACAATTATCTTAATCTGAACATAGAAAAATGCTGCACGATGACATACTCGTGCAACAGAAAGCAAATTGAATTCAATTACAAAATAAATAACACAAAAATTAAAAGGGTTAACGAGATGAGAGATCTAGGAGTTACATTTGATTCAAAACTTACATTTGCAACACATGTTGAAAGGGTCGTAAATGAGGCACACAGGAACCTAGGGTATGCAATTAGAATGAGTAAAGAGTTTATGAACAAAGAAATAATGAAAATAATATTTAACGCTTTAGTACAAAGCAAAGTAGAATATGCAGCAGAAATATGGGCTCCTCAGGACAAAAAGTACACTCATAAAATAGAAAAGCTACAGTCTAAATTCGTAAGGTACGCCACTTATAAAGAAACAGGCATATATCCCCGATAAGAATCATACACTTCCCTCTGTAAACACCACACCCTGCCTTCTCTCAGCAAAAGAAGGAAGATACAATTGCTCTGTTTCTTATACAAAATCATAAACAATAATATTCAAGTGCAACATCTTCTAGAACAAATACACATACGTGTTCCTATCTCCAAGACACGATCCAAAGGGGGCCTCTTTTACTGTAGTAACAGAAGATCGAACATTATAAATAAATCACCTATCAGTAGAATGTGTGAACTGTACAACAGATGTTCCGAAAGGGAACCAAAATTAGACATATTTCAGATGCCTATTGGGACATTCAAAAAAGTTATTCAAGGAATGGAAGAATAAATGTTAACAATGTAAACATAAATGCAATTTTTGTAAATCTATATTTCTTTCTTAGTTTATACTCAATTACATATATGTACGTACTTTCTAGTGTGTCAATTATTTACACGTCATTTATTACACATAATTAATATATTTCTTTAATGTAAATAACTTCTATCCTTGATTTATACTGTGTTTATTTTATTTCCATATTTTATGTAATTTATAATATATTATATCAGTATCTTATATATATTGTACATGGTGGTAAAGATCTGAAATACTGAGTGTAAAGATAAATACGTTGTGCATTGTACTTAATAATTGAAATATTGTCTTCATGTAGGCAATTTTTGTAGATAATAGTTAGATATTTTATTCCACTCTCTTCAATTAACATGTATTATTATAACTCGGTTTGTTAACTGTTGTCTACACATATAATTTAGCGTTGACATGTTTTATGTTTATTTACATTTCTGCAAAATAATATTTGTTACCAAACTGTAAATTTACAAACTCAAAGCAAGAAATGTAGAACACTGTAATTGGGCATTCGCCTGTTGTGTTTAATAATAAATAAATAAAGTTTTCTTTTTCGGGGGGGATAAATTTGGCATATTACCCCGTGTGTTGTCCACCTCAGAAAATACCACTTGAGTTTGAAATTATCATGCTCCTGCATCCCCATTATAATATTTGATGTAAATTACTGTGACTGAAATAATATATACTTTTAGCATTTTCCAAAGGGGTGGGAGGTATGTTATTCATCCTTACACCCTCTTCCAGACGTCAATGCCTCTGTATAATTTTGAAGAAAATTTATTATTTTCTAGCCGATGAAAGTTCCAAGCAACTATGGGGAAGGGGGTGCATTATTTCCTTTGTAGTTCAACTATCCACTCCTTTCTCAGCAAATTTCTTGTTATTAACACTCGCATGCTTTAAAGTTCCATGGTATCAGTTTATTAAGGAAATCTCCTGAGAAATCAATAGGCTTGGCAATGCTGGCTCGGATCACACTGAAGCCCCTCCCCTCTGCTTTCCCCTACACCTGCGAGTGCGATGAGATAAAATCTTTTTTCTTGTGATTCCATTATAAAACCAATATTTCTTGGAAACTCAATTCCTGAATTCTCATTGTCGGTAAAAATACATTTTTGCTCTGAGGGGCATGGAAAGAAAAGTAGCTCTACAGTCTTGTCTTTGGGTGAAAAGTAGGGTTGGTATGTTTAATAGAAAAGTGTTTGGAACAACTTGTTTTAAACATTTAAAACATTTGGTACTTGACATTTGATAGTTGGGGTTATTTGTGTGTGATGCAACTTTGTCTTTTCATTCCATCTGTATCATTTTGTTTATTGTGAACATACATCAATGGTTGAAAATGTATATTCAGTTAAGAAATATTGTAATATGTACCCATGGGCCACTCTTAAAACACTTGGCTATTTTTTCATGTGTTTAATTAAAGCTTTTTAAAAATCGAATAGTATATGGATGAAACTGTTTTGTTTCCCACTTAACATATTGTACATAGTTATTGATGCCAATATTTTGTTGCAGTCACAACAAAATTCGTATTTCAGAGAACAGAGTAGCTAGCTGCCATGTGGATAGAGTGGGACTTGGGAACTGTGGATTATTTTATTTTCTTGAACAGCTTACATGAAAAATTTAAGAGTAATGTTGGCCAGTATTTTAAGAAGAGAGTGAAGTGAAATACAGTCCTTGGATGATCAACACATTTATTATTAATCACCAAGGCTAGGATTTTTATGACCTAAAAATCACCAAAATATGCAAAATCAAATATTCTTGAATGACCTAAAATTTTACAAAATATGCACTATAATTTGAAAAATATGCCCTTATAACTAAACTGTTTTCAAACATCAATGTCTAACATATGCTGAAGTATTTTGACATACCTACTATTTTTGGTTCAGTTTATGAGCCCGGAGTTGGAGTGCACAATGAATACTTTCTGTAAATTTTCCAATAAATGAAAAGATTTTGCTGCAATACAAAAAAACATCGAGTGAACATGGAAAACGAATTCACTTCGAAAATGACTGTATATTTCTTGAAAGAGCAAAAATATACTGAATATGACCAACAATCTATCAAAATATACTCTATTACATAGAAATGGCCAAATATGCCAAAATATTCCCTTAAGAAGCTCAATTCAATTAGTTTCTTCACAATATGAATTTCTATATATTTAGGGAACACATCACCAAAGAAAATATGCTAAATTATGAAAATCCTAGCCTTATTATCCGGCTGACATGGTGGAGTGGTTAGCACTTCGTGCTATGATGCCAGGGGCCCGGGTTCGAATCCTGGCCTGGGCATGGATGTTTGTGAGTGTCAATTCATCACATCATCACTCATCCCCATCTTCGCAAATTAGCCTAAAGTGGCAAAAAAAGCGAAGTAAAATACACCAAACTAAATATCCTAGCCCTATTAATCACTATTCTTAGAAAATGAGTCTTTTAGACATTATGTTTTATTTCTTTTTTTTTTTTTGTTCTTGATTACAACATGTTTATGCAAAAAAACGGTTTTGTTCTGTTTAACCCTGGAATAGTACCTAAAAAAATCTATGTTTAATGGTACCTATACGTCCCATAGACGTACACATAAAAAAGAAGTTACTATACCCTCTATAAATGATTTAATTTTTTTCCATACTCTTCTCGCTGAATTTTAGATACTTTTTATTGTTAATGAATATAATTAAAATAACATTTTCCCGTAAACTCATACATTTTAAACATTTATAAACTAGGTTGCATAGAAAGAGTCATAATATATATGCAAATACGAGTAGGTAACTCGAACAGCAAGAAAATAATAAACAAATAAAGATTATACTTAGGTATAAGACAATCCCTTTAACTAGGAAATGGATGTAAAAGTATTAATGAAGAATACATGAACTAAAATTTACTCTCTATCACTAACAAACAGTCATTTAGACTAGCCACAATAACTAGAAAAAACTTCATGAATAAAAATGTTCACTCCTCCTTCCACATCCAGAACAGTAAATAGTTACAAACAAATCAGTCTTTAAATTATCATTTTTTACAAATGTGGCAAACGATGAAAGAATGCTCGCCACAGATAGGCTTTTTGCAGTTACAGCAGATCATTTTACTCATCCTTCTCTTTTTATACGAGCAGTAAGTACAGTACTGCCTCTTTCCAGATTTCGCTGCAGGTTGAACCACAACAGGTGGATCCACAACGCCAAGGCAATTTTGTATGCTGCTTCTTAGAGTGTGAGGCATATGTGGCTGTTTCATTCGTTCCTTCATCCATGGAAACGTTAGTTGGTTTGCCAATTTGATGAGGAACTGAAATCTCGACAAAGGCTTTGCGTCGTCATCTTTTTTCTTTTTCTTGTAAAAGGTGAGCACATATATTATGTAAGAGTTGTAGCATGCAATATTGAGCATGTTGTAGAACTGGTTCATTGGCCACCTTCTTGTTTTTCGTATGCAAGAAGTATTCGTGACACACTGGTCAAATGCATCAACTGCTCCCTTTGTTTGATTATACCACAGAATTACCTCAGGCTTCATACTGTTTTCATTTATTGCATCGTCGTCATGCATTGTGGAAATAAGAGTGACCAGTTTGTTAACACGTGGAGTAAATGAAACTGCTGTCAGATCCTCATGAAAAAGAAAGAGCGATGACTGAGGAGGTCGTGAAAGATAACTGGGGTCCACAAACTCCTTAGGAAACTCAGGTTTATTTTTCTTCGTCGTCCCAATCATTGTGAGGCCTCTTTCTGCCATTTTCTTAGCTAACTGGATGCTGGAAAACCAATTATCCATTGTAACATTACGACTTGAATTTTGGATGATGTCTGTTAGCTTTTCAACAAAGTAATCTGCTGCAGGCGTGCCTGAAGGTGTAGTTCCTTTACCAAGGTACGGGATCGCATTTACCATGTAATTCGTTCCTTGGTCGCAAAGCATCACAATTTTTATCCCATACTTTGCTGGTTTGTTTGGGATGTACATTTTGAACCCGACTCGTCCTCGGAATGGCACTAGTTGCTCATCAATTGTCATGTAGGCACTTGGTTCATAATTTGATATGCATTGCTCAATCAGCATGTTCCATATATCCCGTACGGGTGCAAACTTATCAGTTATCTTCCTTTCCTCACGAGTTTCTCGAGAATCAAAGCGAAGAGTGTTGAGCAAGAAGTGATGTCTCTGCACAGAAAATGATGCATGATATTTTTCGCCGCATTCCTTTGTGTCATGTAATGTTTGTAACTTCATATGGTTGTCTTTCTTGGCCCCTGCGAGAATTGTCACACCGAGGAGTGCTCTCAGTTCAGCCAATGAAACGTCCTTCAAAGCAGAAGCATTCTTGTTTTTATAAGACTCCCTTTGTCTTGCAATTTCCTCATTTGTGTTGTGCAGGATCATGTCCAACATTGTTGAGGTAAAGAAGACGTTAAAACATTCAACAGGGTCAGAAACATCTACAGCTTCATTTTTTGTTTTTCGTTTGACATGTACAATGTTTTTAGCTGCGGCTTTTCCAGATGTGTTAGAAATGGGAACAGTTTTCCAAGCAAACCCGTTATGCCCGAACATATCGTCACATTCAGGTTTTAATCTTTTGTTTGTTGAATGGTCATCATTTCCTTCAGCTGACCTCTTCCTCTTTTCACCTGACTTTGGAGGTTGTTTTGCAGGTCCTGACTTTTGCTTGCCTTCAGCTCTTGACGAACTTGATTTAGAAACAGCTGAAGGCCGAGATGATTGTGCTGCTGATTGAATGATGGCCTCCTCGATATCTTCTTCTTCTGACGAAGGTTCATAGTCTGGGTCCAAGTCGGTATCGTCAGGATCCTCAGGAAAGGCATCTTGATCCACTTCAATTTCGTCTTCAACCTCGCTGCAATCGGATTCATGTAACTGAAGTTGCAGTTCTTGTAAAATCTCATCTTCAGTAGTGAATGTTTTGTTTGTGTTTGTGCCAGACATCTGGAACAATAAGGTAGGTACCTATGTAATCATAAACTCATCAACGGTACCAACACGCCTGGCAAACGTAGGAACACTACCTCATGAATGGTACCAACACGTCTGGCAAACGTAGAAACACTACCTCGTGAATGGCACTAATACGTGTGGCAAACGTAGGAACACTACCACATGAATGGTACCAATACGCCTGACAGGCGTAGGAAAATTTACGTTAAATGGTATCAATACGTCTCACAGGCGTACTAGGCTTTGGAAAAAACAAAACACTGATCTTGACGTGAACTGCTCGGCAATCTGAGGAACACTGACTTGCCAAGAGAGTTTCCGTTGAAGCATACCTGGGAGGCGGGAGTAAGGTTCCAACCCGAAACAAGATGGCCGCTGTTCTTCCACTGAACTTAAATAAAACAAATTTTGTCAACCCTGGTGAAAAGGGCTCTATGGATTGAGAAGTTTAAAAACCACTGCTGAAGTAACAAATCTGATTTTTCTGAGCTGTAGCAAGACTTAATACAAAATAGGTCTTTGATTTCCAAGTGCACACCTGGCATTATTTATTCTCTGTTTATTGAGTAGTTTACAGTGTGTTGCATTTGCGTGTAACTAGTACAATTTTTTACAGTATACAGAGAGTTGGTAATGCAACACTCAAGAAGAATTGTTTTGAAGTAGATTGTATGTATAGATTTGATGTGACTTTAAATAAATGACTTCACTGTGAGCAAAGCGAGCAAGAAAGACAATTTTTACAATTATATCTTTGCAAACTGAAAATACATAATATTAATTTAAAAAAGTGCTAATACTTTCATTTCACAATGTCTCGCGACTTTTATGCTTTACAAACTTTTTTCACTAGCCTGTTTACCTCTGCATCTGCTTCCTTCCCCTTCAGTTCTATAGTGCTCTGCTCTGTGTGCAAATAATAATTCTAAATGTTCTATGTTTTGAGCGAATACTCCAATTTCTGCTTATGAAATAATATTCTGGTAGATTTTAGAGCATAGGTGTGTGGGGTTACCAGATCACTATAAGGTAAAAGTAGGACATGCTATCTCAAAATGTAGGGCTTTTAGGCTGTGTCCCAAAGGTGCAAGACAGTTCTTGAAGCGAGCATCCTCCGAAGAATGGTCTTGCAGTGTGGTCTTCAAGTCGTGGACTGGAAGTGAAAGTCTTTCGAATTGCACTTCGACTACAGCGCCAAATACGATCAGTAGATAAAACTGAATACTCGTTGTTTTCTCCACGTTTTAAACACTTGTCTTTCACCATATAAATCACGTTGCATTTTCAAATGTTCTTACACATACATTTCCACACATTAGAAGCACTTTAACCAACAACTTCCTGACCTATAACGTATATTTAACCTGTGTTGCTGGCTTTCTACATCCGCGATTTGAAACAAACGAACAACGAGCGTGGAAATCAAGTGACCGAGTCAGCATCTATCTGCACTGCGAGCTAATCACTTGCGTACTCCTGGTCTTGGCGCTTTCGAACTGTACTAGGTGACGTCACTTCCGCCAAAACCATGCTCCAAGTACATACTTCGTACCTTTCGGACAAATCCTTTGTCAAAGTATGGGACAAATCATTTGTAGTAAAAATACACATTTATAGAAAATGTTCACTTTCAATGTAAAATTGGCACATTTCATTTCTTAAAAATATTGTTTTTATTTTACCTAAAAATTCAAAAACTTGAATTCAATACTCTTCTTATCACACCTTTTTTAAGTTGTATTTCTCAGAGAAGCCAATTTTTTCTCAGATTTTCAAGTTTGGTCAAAAAATGTTTGTGTAATTCTGAACAAACTCATTGAAATTAAACTGAACCAATACCACACCTGGGTCATTCCACGTCAATTCATCCAGGCCATGTCACCCACCATCCCCGATTTTGATGAAATTCAGTATGCTTATAGAACTTTTGATGCTGATTACAAAAATGACAACTTTTTAAAATTGGTCAAAGGGTTCAGAAGTTACGTGCTTTTTAAGATCTCCGTGTACGCCACATGCGGCTCCACTTTGAATGTCACTCATTAGGTTATAAACGATTGTATCTTCCCTCGGGTTTGCCGTAGAAACTTCAAGTTTGTTTTCTTTTGTTCAGAATAGTATAAGCTTTCATTTAAATAACGTTTCAGATGAATGCATCAATAAACATGTATTTTTATATATAGTTTTATGTATTTTTTTTAGAAAAATAAATGACTAATTTCAAGAGCGAATTTCATGCAATGCCCCCCATTCAATTTCCCCCCAATTTTATATGTAGGTAGCTCAGAGTGTGTACTCATGCCTGATGAAAAAATTGGGATGGGCGGTTCAGAGACAGGGTGATTAAAAAATCATTTGCATAAAATGACATTAAAAGTAAATCTTCTTGAAAATTAGCACAAAACCTAAAGTACAATATGTTTCAAGCTACAATATTCAAAATTTATGTTCACTACGTGTGAATGTAATCATAATTTTGCATTCAATCTTGGTGGTCCCAACATAGTAAATTGTTTAGAAATTTTCTAAGATTTTACATTTTCCCGCGTATTAATTTTTTTCTTCTTGGTCTCCTGGATAACGTAAAATCGAGGTTCCAATGTATCTAAGTTAGTTTCAACAGTCTTCATTTTTTTTAAAAAAAATATATATTATATAAGTATATATATATAATCATTATTAACATTCTCAAGTTTAGCAAATTTATCTTCGAGAACATTCTTTTTGTGCATTTTATCTCAATATGGAAGTTCTTTTTTGGCTACTCTTCATGGGGATACGTAATATGACGTAAGAATTAATACTACACATTTGTGCTGATTGAAGTTTTTTTTCAAATTGAGCTTTTTCGCCACATACCACAGAAAATATCCTTGTAACAGAATGGTTGGAACAGAAAAAAGTACTTGTATAGACTTCTATAGTATAAAGCAACAAGTACGGCAATTATGTACCAATTCCGTAGAAACAGTATTCAAGGCATAAATTGCTTAGTAATCATCTAGGGTTAAATGACAACCCACAGTACAATGTGTCAGCGATTGCAAAGTACTACAACAGTACCAGCAAATATGCACTATTTTGAACTTGCAGGTTCCGTAAGTTACTTTTTACAAGTAACTGGGTTTCATTTACAGTTACTGTAACAGTAACGTACTGTTAATGATCATTGATTTGTGTAAAAGTTACACAAAATCAATGATCATGAAGACTTCCGTGTTTTACTTATGTTTCTAGTACATAATATGTATTCATATATTTACATTAGTAATGCTAATAAATGATGGAAAACACAGCTTTGGTTGAACGATTATAATTAAAAAAGTCATTTGTATGCTGACCATGGTGTTTTGAATATGGTGTCATTGATTCCACTTGCACCTATTTCTTTCTCCCCCATTCCAAGTTCAACAAGATCCAAAGATCCACTCCCTCGACAATGACTTTTTCCTATCTGGACAACAACATTCCAAACGAACACAGCAGTCTACCAAAAACAATGGAGATTTCACATGCAATTAGAAATGAATTACAGTAAAGCGTGGATGTTCTAAATTTAGCATGCAACAAAGCAATTCCAAGAAAATCCTTTCACGTAGCATCCGGAGAAGGTACATATTTTATTTTTATAGTCTTGAACAGAATTGTCCAATTTAGCTATTTCCCTACTGCAAAAAGTAACTCTGTTACCGTTGTTAACGTTACAGGTACTTACTTTTAAAAGTAGCTAGTTACAGTTAGAATTCCTAAATAAAAAGTAACTGTACTTTTTATTTACTTCGAAACACTAGTTGTTTAACAGTCAGAGCAAAATAGTATGTGCTGATGTAATATGTTTTGTATAACTGTATGGTTAGACTTTTGTGAAGAAGTGGCTTTCCGAATTCCAACTGTAAACAGTTATGTAGTAGCATGTGTGTGTGTGACTCAAACTTGTTTGTAGGATTGCTTCATAAGTCCACGTGAAAATGGAGATGAAGCTATTAAATTCTCGCATCCACTTGATCCATCAACTTCCTACTACTGGCCACAAAATATTCTGTATCCAGTGAACATTAACAATACAAATGTATGGACATATGTACTTATTGATAAGTCAAATACTTTAGTGTGTTTGGAATGGTCAAAATATCCATGTAAAATGTGAACGGCACAATTTATAGTACATGAAATTTTGGCAATGCATAGAGTACAATTTTTAGGTACTATCTTAATGGGTGTCACTTGGAAACTATCTTCGGGTTGAGATAATCACAAAGTTTTCCATCGCATAAAAATAGTGTCCAGGATTATTTGATAAATACATTTGAAAAACCACAATTATTACTCTTTATTCGTTTGTTCCTCAAGTGCCAGGAGGATCACAAAATATATTTAACTTGTAAATTTTAATTAATATATAAATTCGGTAGTGGCAAGTTTTTCCCTTTGCCCCCGCCAGGTTACGCCTATGCTTACATTCACATGTAGTGAACATAAATTTTCAATATTGTAGCTTGAAACATATTGTACTTCAGGTTTTGTGCTAATTTTTAAGAAGATTTACTTTTAATGTCATTTTATGTAAATGATTTTTTAATCACCCTGTCTCTGAACCGCCCATCCCAATTTTTTCATCAGGCATGAGTACACACTCTGAGCTACCTACATATAAAATTGGGGGGAAATTGAATGGGGGGCATTGCATGAAATTCGCTCTTGAAGTTAGTCATTTATTTTTCTAAGAAAATACATAAAACTATATATAAAAATAAATGTTTGTTGATGCATTCATCTGAAACGTTATTTAAATGAAAGCTTATACTATTCTGAACAAAAGAAAACAAACTTGAAGTTTCTACGGCAAACCCGAGGGAAGATACAATCGTTTACAACCTAATGCGTGACATTTAAAGTGGAGCCGCATCTGGCGTACACGGAGATCTTAAAAAGCACGTAACTTCTGAACCCTTTGACCAATTTAAAAAAGTTGTTTGTTTCAAAAGTTCTATAAGCATACTGAATTTCATCAAAATCGGAGATGGTGGGTGACATTTTCACAAAATTCTGGATGATTTGACACAGAATCTATGAAAATTTATTTCTCTCAAGAGTCCATTGTGTTGTATTAATAAAAATACTTCCTCAACTTTGTATTATGACCTGGATTGGCAAACAAATATTCAGCAGATAATATAACATAACTTGAAAACAGTGGGAAATGATGAGTTCCAAGGCCTGGACTATCTCACTTCATGGTTTTAGATTTCTGAAGTGAGGTGATATTCTTTCCATTTCTTCCCTTCATCTTAAAATTTCAAAACCAGCAATTCCAATGTTTCAATCAAAATTAATTTCACTATTGAGTTTAGAAGTGTAGTCCATATATTTGTACTTTGCATGATTTAAATTTGTCCGACTGAGACACACACTTTGTTAATGCAAATTATGTGACATTGGATGTAAGGCTTATGATGAAGGACATGTCCAGGAAAAAGAGAGCGTGTGGTAACACTAATTGTGTAGGATAAGTTTGGATATGAAGACACGCTTTACATGAAAGTATTTTCCTTGACATTTTTCTTAACATTTCTGCAATGATTTAATTTTTCCAGATAAACTGAAGAAACCTGATTGCATTTTGATGCTATTGCATATCCCATTACATTTTTCACATTAAGATGGTCGGTCCTAATTTCCTTAGCATTTCACGTAGCATAACCAATCATAGGTGAGCTCTAGGTCACGACTGAGTGGGATGTAAACAATGCATCACTTCACATTTTTAAAAGCCGATAACTGTTCAACCGAGGATATCTTCCATTGGAGACAACAAGTAGATTGTGTTATTTCATTTCTTTTACATTACTTGGTTATATTAAAATTATTATCGATATAACAATCTTTTTAAAATATCTATATACATCCAATATTTATAATATCACTTTCCATTAAAATATTTATATGTCCAATAATTATGTCTATCACATTCTTCGAAATAGTCGCATGGGTCCAATATTCATATTCCTACACTATCATATAGCTGTACTTTTCTAATTATTCTGGTGGTCTAGAATCGTCCTTTTTTCTTTGCATGGACTTCCTTCTCCAGACAGACTTCCTTCTCTCGGACGAACTTATATCCACTCTGATCGTTTGGATTACTTACTGGCAGGTACTCATATATACTTTCTTTGTCGTCACTGATCTGTATTTAGGTGTGTCCTTGACCTATACGTGTGAACTTTCAGATTCTTCATCACGAGCAAGTCCCAATGCGTCTGCTAGTAAAACTAGCGGCATTACATTAATTTCTGCTTAATATTATGGATTCCTTTACTTTCCTTTGCAACATCCTCACCCTCTTCTTCACACAATTACCACACTGTAAGTACTTCAAATTACGAGGATGGCAAAAGTCTACCCATACGTGCTAACTTCTTACCAGTCGTAGAACATGGACTCAGAATTATCTCGGGGCTTGCTGGGTGTAAAGAAAAGGTATACCAGGTTTATACATATGTATAATGTTTATTATAATAACAACACAAGGATGTCCATTAGCACGCTTACACACATGTCTTTACCTGTAACTCTTACGTGCATTTACCTGTACCACGAACCTGTATTTACGAGCACCACTTTTGGTCTCGAGGAGATAAAGGGGAGCAGGGATCATTCAATTCATTCCTCGCAGTGAGGTGGCAGGGGGTCCGTTACTTTGTAACCCCATATTTTTGTACCATCAAAACCTCATTTGCTAAATCTTGTACTATTATTGTACTACTCAAAAATGCTAAAAATAATTTTTGTACCACTCAATTTATCGTCGAAATCAAAAATCAATTTTGGGGTTACAGAGTATCGTCTCAACCTCATCATCGGTTTCGGATAAGATCCACATCAAAATATTGTACTATTTATGTACCATTTTGTACCACTATTTAAAATTTTTGAACCCGTCAGAAACAGCCAAAAAAAAGGCGGATTATGCTATTTTTGTACTATTTTTTAAAAATTAAATTTGCAATAAGTGGATATCCGATTTTTGTACCGTTCTTAAAAACCTCCCAAAAATTTTGAAATTCGTATTTATTTCGTAGAGGAAGCAATTCACAGAAAAAATTGGACAAAATGTTATCCAATGTGTGAGGTTTTTGTCTGCTTAATGTCTGAATAAAATGTCCAGAAGAAGTACTTTCTAATAAGCCCCTCTATTATTTTTGTACCGTTATGGAAAACCCGAAAGTAATTTTTCAATTTTTGGATTTTTTGCATCAATGAACTAATTCATATGAATACATGGACAAAATATTATTATATTGGTGAGTTTCGAGCTCCCCAACCATCAATACAATTTTATAGATATGTACTTTGTATCAAGTCCCTTTCCAGTTTTTGTAAAGTCACGAAAAATTCGGGAAACATTTTATTAATTTCACATTCCTCTCAAAGAAACGCACTTCACAAGAAAATATTGACAAAATATTAACGAATGTGTGAGGTTTATATCTGTTTAACGTTCAAAAAATTTCTTAAATGAGTATTTTCTATTAGGCCCCTTTTTTATTTTTGTACCGTTACAGAATACCCAAAATAATTCTCAATTTTTTATTCATTTCGATGTACAAATTCCATCGCACCCATGGACAAAATGTTATTATATTAGTGAGCTTCATAGCTCTTTAATCCTTCACAATAACGATATGTACTCGTATATTGCATCAAGTCCCTTTTTGATTTTTGTACTCTGACGGAAAATCAGGGAAATATTCTTTAATTCTTACTTCTTCTTTGAGGCACGAAGTTCACAATAAACATTAGACCAAATATTATTGAGTGTGTGTGCTTTGTATCTAAGTAATCTTTAGATATAGTCAACTATATAATTACATTCTATTAAGCCCGTTTTAGATTTTTGTACCGTCACAAAAATCCGAGAAATATTCTTGAATTCTTACTTCTTCGCTGATACACTAGATTCAGAACAAACTATGGACCAAATATATGTCAGTGTGTGAGGGTTGTATCAAAGTAATATTTAAATAAATTCTCTTAAATGATAACTCTCTATCAAGTTGTATTTTTGATTTGTGTACCGTCACGGAAAACCCGGGAAATATTTTTGAATTCTTACTTCTTCACTGAGACACGAAATTCACAAGAAACCATCCACCAAACATTGTCGAGTGTGTGAGGTTTTTGTCTAAGTAATCTTTACATAAAATTTTCTACATAATTACTTTCTATTAAGCCCGTGTTTATTTTTGTATCATCACAAAAAATCGGGGAAATAGTTTTAGTTTTACTTCTTCGCTGTGAAACAAAATTCACAAGAAACTGTGGACCAAACATTATCAAGTGTGTGAGGTTTGTATATAAGTAATCTTTATATAAAATTTTCAATATGATTACTTTCTATTGAGGCCTTTTTTATTTTGTACCGTCAAAAAATCCGGGAAATATTTTTTTATTTATCTTACTTATTAGCTAAGACACGAAGTTGAAGAGAAACTATAAACCGAATTTTATCGAATGCGTGAGGTTTGTATCTAAGTAATCTTTAAATAAAATTTTCTATATCATTAATTTCTATAAAGACAGTTTTTGATTTTTTTACCGCAACGGAAAACACGGGAAATATTTTTGAATGGACATTTCCACTCAATTTTTTTTTACAACAATTTTAAAAACTACACCCTGGAAAAATGACCCCTGCAAGTTCTCGCGTTTCTCTGCGTCCAGTTTAAGGTAGAAACGAGACTTTCAAAGTTGCGAGGCTAGCATTGCGCTGAAAACACGCCGCCGCCATGTTAATACGTCACGCCTTAGAGAGAGCTTGTTTGTCGTCTGCTTCGAGCGTCCAGTTTACTGCAGGTAGCCCGCGGTGAGCGAACATGTGCAGCAGTTTTACAAATCTGTACCGATTTAAATAATGGAAGAAGGAGCGATAGTGGAAAGGAAAGCTATGCTTTGTAATGAAATGATCATTCTTCCATGAAATATCCCTGCTGCTCATGTGCAAAATAAATGAAAGGGCTCTGGTGCGTGCCTGTTCTCAGGTCTTGCGAAAAATATTGCTTGTAAAATTGGTTGCTGACCAAACTTTCAAATATATATATATATATATATATATATATATATATATATATATATATATATATATATATATATATAAAACTTATATTTAGCGAAATTTACCGTAACCTATGTAGTGCAAAATAAGAATTTTCACATTCTTCACTTTATTTATAAAGCCTATTTTACTTTATTTTCCATAAAGCAATTTCAGTTTGTGTTTCATTTCTGTTGCTCAAGTTATGATCAAATATTTTTGGGCAATTAAGAGAAAATACACTGAGAAGATTACATCCGTTGCACGGTACATATTAATACTAGTTTATGTATAATCATTACAAGGAAATAATGTGTATAAACAAGGGCGTATTTAAGGGTGGAGGTTCAACGGGTCCACCCTCCTTTGGTTCAGTAAAATTTTCCAGAGTTACCTGTTCATCCGATTGTTCATAAAAATTTCTTCGGACTTATTTTATTCTCTTAAATTAGAGACGTAAGACGGGATACGGATGGGAAGGAAATTACGTAATTCCACACAACAGATGGGACTGTAGACCAAATGTCTGCAATTTCCTGAAACTGCATTGAGACAGTCAAATCAGTTATTTTTTCCCCCTCGAGTCTAAGATATTTGGTTTTTAAAAACGCAGTGACACAAGATAAACAGAAAAGTATCAATACTAGCGTGACTTATTGACTACATACACACAACTTTGTCCGGTCCAACACCCCCTGCTCTCCAACAAGTTTCCGACCAGCAGTGTCCTAGATTTTCACTTACGAAATAAAGCAACCCTAATCATACCAAATGTTGATCCATCCCCCCCCCCGTGAACTTAATATACGCCCATGTGTATAACAATATCCCATACTGAAATGGTACGATATATTTTGAATTTTGTACTGCGAAAAAAGCCGCCTCATCACGTTACCCCGAACGCATTAATTGGTTGGTTCACTCCTGCACCCCGACTTCGAATACTGCTTGTAGTTATTCATCTTTATTGTAGCGATTAGCCAATAGTGGGAAGAAATGTGATGTTAGAGATGATACATAATAAATTAACCATGCGTTCTCATCGTTGCGGTTAAACAAAGTGAACGGAAAAGCGACGTAAAAGTAGGCTAAATACAAAAATTTGCAATATATATTAACTGAAGAAAACTGTCATTTACTGCACGAAATTTAAAAACTCACGTAACCTTTTTATACCGTATCACCTCTTATATTGCAGAAATTGGCGTGTAAACCAGTGTGTTCTAAAAGTATTATCTTAAAATTTGTGAAGAAAATATTATGACGAAAATAATTGTAATTCCAGAAAAGGTATTCCTATAACATTAAGTTCTTGCCAGTCAGAACTAACCTATGTATTCGCAATGAACAAGGCTGTTCACGTGTTCAGCCATTGACTGTTACAAGGTTTGCTTTGTCACCCTAATTGGAAAACCGTCTACCGAGTGGCTGAATTATAGTAAATACTACTATACTGCTAGGGCATAATTCATCTACAAGAAATGGAGCACAGATTTTTGCACTGGAAGTTGTAAGATACTTGTTTTACACAGTAACAAGTAAATTTTCTGTCGCTTCCGCGGCTCATGCTAAGTTGACGGGACGAGCAGAAGCCCCGCCTCCACGCATTTCTAAGTGATGACGTCAGAGGACCTCCTGTCTGTGGAGAGGACGTTTTCAAATCCGTGACGTAGTAGGTGAATTTCAGCGGTGTTTGAAGGCGTGTTTCTCGAGAACCGAAACAAATATCGCCGAGATATTTTGCACATCTCATGTTTGTGTCATTATCTGTAAAATGAATGGATTTAAAACGTTTTTCATATCAAAGTGGAAATATCCATTCATACTTCTTCGCTGAGACATGAAGTTCACAAGAACTTATAAACCAAACATTATAAATTTTGTCAGGATTGTATCTATGTAATCTTTATATAAAATCTTCTATGTGATTACTTACTATTATCCCGTTTTTTATTTTTGTACCATCACGGAAAATTCGGTAAATATTTTTGAATTCTTACTTCTTCGCTGAGACAGGAAGTTCACAAGAAACTATAGATCAAATATTATCGAATGTGTAAGGTTTGTATCTTATTTATTTTTATATAAAGTCATCCATATATTTACTTCCTATTAAGATCGTTTTTGATTTTTGTACCGTCACGAAAAATCCGGGAAATATTTTTAAATTTTTAATTCTTCGCTGAGACACGAAATTCACAAGAAACCATCGACCAAATATTATCGAATGTACGACGTTTGTATCTAAGTAATCTTTAAACAAAAGATCCTATGTAATAACTTTCTATTAAGCTCTTTTTTTTATTTTTGTACCGTCAGAACAATCTATGGACTAAATCTAAGTAATCTTTATATAAGTCATCTATATAATTACTTTCTTTTTAGCCCCTTTTATTTATTTTTGTACCGTTTCTAAAAATCGGGAAATATTTTTAATTCTTACCTCTTCACTGAGACACGAAGTTCACAAGAAACTATACACCAAATATTATCGAATGTGTGAGGTTTGTATCTAAGTAATCTTCGTATAAAATCTTCTATATAAATACTTTCAATTAAGCCCGTTTTTAATTTTTCTACCGTCACGAAAAATCCGGGAAAAAATTTTGAATTCTTATTTCTTCGCTGAGACACGAAATTCACAAGAAACTGTTGACCAATTATATCGGGTGTTTGATTTTTGTATCTAAGTAATCTTTATATAAAAAATTCTATATGATTACATTTTATTATGCCAGTTATTCATTTTTGTACCGTCACGGATAACCCGGGAAATATTTTTGATTTCTTAAACCTTAGCTGAGACACGAAGTTCACAAGGAGCTACAGACAAATTATATCGAATGTCTGAGGTTAATATCTAAGTAATTTTTTATGAAGTCATCTTTATAATAACTTCCTATG
Source organism: Lepisma saccharinum (assembly GCF_977018435.1). NCBI lineage: Eukaryota > Metazoa > Arthropoda > Insecta > Zygentoma > Lepismatidae > Lepisma > Lepisma saccharinum. The sequence goes on along the minus strand of NC_139245.1, from coordinate 62,937,995 downwards.
AAGCACGTTTTTTTATTTTTGCACCGTCACAAAAAATAGCGGATTTTTTTAAAATTCTTTCATCTTCGCTGAGACACGAAATTCACAAGATTTTATGGACCAAATATTATCCAGTGTGTGAGCTCTGAATCTAACTATTTTTTTTTAAATAAATTCGTCTATCTGATTACTGTCTATTAAGCCCATTTTTTAATTTTTTTTTAGAGCCACGTAAAACCCTGGAAATGTTTTTGAATTATTTCTTCTTTGCTGAGATACGACGAAATTCAGAACAAAGTAGGAAGTCATATATATATAATTACTTTCCATTAAGCCCGTTTTTTTATTTTTGCACCGTCACGAAAAATCCTGGAAATATTTTTGAATTTTTACTTCTTCGCTGAGGCACGAAATTCTCAAGAAACTGTCGACCAAACATTATCGAGTGTGTGAGGTTTGGATCTAAGTAATTTTTATATAAAATTTTCAATATGATTAGTTTTTATTAAGCCCGTTTTTATTTTTGTACCGTCACGAAAATTCCGGGAAATATTTTTATTATCCTTAATTCTTCGCTAAGACACGAAGTTCATAAAAAACTATAAACCAAATTTTATCGAATCTGTGAAGTTTGTAAGTAAGTAATCTCTAAATAAAAGCTTCTATATGATTACTATCTATTAAGACCGTTTTTTATTTTCATACCGTTACGAATAATCCGGTAAATATTTTTAAACTCTTACTTTTTTGCTGAGACACCAAATTCACAAAATACTGTGGACCAAATATTATCGAATTTGTGAAGTTTGTATTTAAGTAATCTTTATATAAAATCTTCATGTAATTACTATCAATTAAGCCCGTTTCTTATTTTTGTATCGTCACGGAAAACCCGGGAATTTCTCTTGATTTTTACTTCGCTGAGACTTGAAGATCACAAGAACCTATAGACCAAGTATTATCGAATGTGTGAGGTTTGTATCTAAGTAATCTTTATATAAAATATTCTATGTTATTACTTTCTATTAAGCCCGTTTTTTTATTCTTGTACCGTCACGGAAAACCTGGAGATTTTTTTTCAATTCTTGCTTTTTCGCTGAGACACGAAGTTCACAAGAAACTATATTCCAAAATTATCAAATGTGTGATGTTTGTATCTAAATAATCTTTACATAAAGTGATCTGTATATTTACTTCCTATTGAGCTATTAATTATAATTCTTCGCTGAGACACGAAATTCACAAGAGACCATCGACCAAATATTATCGAGTGTGTGAGCTCTGTATGAAACATTTTTTTAAATAAAATCTTCTATGTGATTACTTTCTATTTAACACATTATTTATTTTTGTATCACCACGGAAAACCCGAAGATTTTTCTTGAATTCTTACTTCTTCGCTGAGACACGAACTTCACAAGAAACTATAAACTAAATATCTTCGAATGTATGAGGTTTGTATATATGTAATCTTTATTTCAGTTATCTATGAAATTACTTTCTATTGAGCCGTCACGTAATTAAAAAGGGCTTAATTGAAAGTAATTATATAGATGACTTCATATAAAGATTACTGAGATACAAACCTCACACACTTGCTTATATTTGTCCATAGTTTGTTGTGAACTTCGTGATTCAGCGAAGAATGAAGAATTATAAAATATTTCCCGGGTTTTCCGTGACGGAACAAAAATCAAAAGTGGGCTTAATAGAAAGTAACCATATAGAAAATTTTATATAAGGAATACTTAGATACATGCTGCACACGCTCGATATTGATTGGTCAACAGTTTCTTGTAACTTTCGTGTCTCAGCAAAAAAAGTAAGAATTATAAAAATATTTCTTGGGTGTTCCGTGACGGCACAAAAATAAAAAACGGGCTTAATAGAAAGTATTCGCATAGAAAATTTTATATAAAGATTACTAGATGCAAACCTCACACAATCGATAATATTTGGTGTATAGTTTATTGTGAACTTCGTGTTTCAGCAAAAAAAGTAAGAATTATAAAAATATTTCTTTGGTTTTCCGTGACGGCACAAAAATAAAAAACGGGCTTAATAAAAAGTAATCGCATAGAAAATTTTATATAAAGATTACTAGATGCAAACCTCACACAATCGATAATATTTGGTGTATAGTTTCTTGTGAACTTCGTGTCTCAGCAAAAAAGTAAGAATTCAAAAATATTTCCCACGATTTCCTTGAAGGTACCAAAATAAAAATATTTTATATAAAGATTACTTACATACAGAGCTCACACACTCGATAATATTTGGTCGATGGTTTCTTGTGAATTTCGTGTCTCAGCGATGAATTCAAGTTTAAAAATATTTTCAGGATTTTTCGTGACGGTACAAAAATCAGAAACGAGCTTAATGGAATGTTATCACAAAGAAGATTTTCCATAAAGATTACTTCGATAGAAACGTCAGACACCCGATAATTTTAGTGTATAGTTCCTTGTGAATTTCGTGTCTCAGCGAAGAAGTAAAGAATTCAAAAATATTTCCCGGTTTTTTCGTAACGGTATAAAAATTAAGAACGAGCTTAATAGAAAGTAATTATATAGATGACTTTATATAAAGATTATTTTTATACGAACCTCACACACTCGATTATATTTGGTGTATGGTTTGTTGTGAACTTCGTGTCTCAGCGAAGCAGTAAGAATTAAAGAATATTTCCCTGGTTTTCCGTGACGGTACAAAATCCAAAATGGGCATAATAGAATGTAATCTTATCAATTACTTATATACAAACTCCACACATTCGATACAATTTGGTTTATAGTGTCTTCTGAAATTCGTGTCTTAGCGAAGAATTAAGGATAAAAAAAAGAATCCCGGATTTTTCGTGGCGGTAAAAGTAGAGGTAAATTCCCGGTTGACAAACATCTTTTTGGGGACAGTGATCTCGCAGCATTGCCAACCCACCCACAAAAATTTCGCCATATGATATTTTACAGGTGAAGCTAATCTACAAATAGAAGCTGGCAACACTGACTAGTACCAAAAAGTAGCTTCAGAAACCTTTTGTTTTTAATTTTGCCATATGATATTTCACAGGCGATGCTAACCCACAAATAGGAGTTGACAGCGCTGAATACGATCTCTGCGGTATATTTTGTAGCCGCCTTAGATAATAAGTATGCAGTAAGATGGAGAGTTGGTGACAATGACTACGATCTAACACATGCTAACTGGCAATAGTGGTGGTGCAGTGTTGATGCTCTTGTTAACCCCCTTTTTTCTGTCTTTTCTAATATACTGATCTATTGCATGCTAACCAAAATCCTTTAAGCAGGCTCTTCTCTTATAATGCCACGGACGGAAACATGCATACCTCTGTCCGCAACATGTATGAAATGCGATTTGCGGGGGGGAGAGGGGGCAATTTTAACCTTACAGCTGGCAATGTTTCTATAAAATAACAATGCCTATGCGACAACAACGGAGCCATCTATGTGCAAATGCCTGAACTTGGTGAACACTTGGGAACAAGTCAACTTTTTTCAATACTAGATCATTTTAAACTCTCTTTGCCAGCAATAGGGAATGGTAGTAAGCGTTAGACAAAGTACTTTGGAGCTGAATATGCCTTTCTTAAGATGTCGTATATTCTTAAAATATCTTTAATTTACATATTTCTCATACCGCTGTACTTTTGATAATCAAAAACAGCAGGATTACCAACCCATTCGAGGACCCAACATTGCTACCGAGAAGCTTGCTCGCCACAAACTCTATTGCAATGCCATCGAGCTTGGGGCGGCAGTTTTGCCCAAATCTGGCACTGTAGAAAAATTCCACATGCACAGTGCCATGGTAGAGCACCCTGCTATCATCATCGCAGATTTCGAGGCCTTCCTCAAACCTATGTCCACATGCTATCCCAATCACGAAGTTTCCTCCACTACCCCTTACCAACTCCACGAGGTCTCGAGTTTTGCTTATGTTGTGGTGCGTCGAGACCGACACGTTAACCCCGAGCCTTATGTGTATCGCGGTCCCGACGCAGTCAAACACTTTCTCGAGAGGATGGTTGCGGAAGCCAACGGAAGTTCCTGATGACCCTCAAGCCTATGCTACCGCTGTCTCCTGACGACAAAATCAAGCACGAGGAGGCTACTACCTGTTCTGTGTGCACCTGGAAGTTTACCACCAACAACCGTAAAGTTCAACATCATGATACTTCAACGGCAACTATGTTGGTCCTTGGTGCAGCCGGTGTAATTTGTTGGCCCGGGACATGCGCTTCATCCCTGTGTTTTTCCACAATGGCTCGGGGTACGATGTGACACTCCTCGCTGATGTGATCCAGGCTTTTCGTGCAACTGCGAAGACCATCTACAATCTGTACCCTGCGTACTTCTACAGTCTTCCTGGACTGGCATGGTCGGCCATGTTCCTCGTTACAGAAGTCAGGCTTGAACTTCTTTCGGACGTGGACATGATGCTGTTTGTAGAACGTGCCGTCCGGGGTGGAATGGTCCAGGTGTCGCAACGACACTCGCACGCCAACAATCACCACATGGCCACCGGTTACGACCCCTCCCAACCGTCCAGCTACATCATGTACACAGTCGTCAACAAACTCTACGGACAATCCATGAGGCTGCCACTCCCCTCCGGAGGGTTCAAGTGGGCTGATCCCGCCAATTTTGACGTTGAAGGCTTCAGCGATGTGGAATGCGGGTTCTTTGTCGCGGTGGACCTTGAGTTCTCCAAAAAGCTGCAGGATTTGTTCTGCGACCTCCCGCCAGCCCCGGAATTCAAGTGCCCGCCTGGCTCGAACCAACCAAAGCTCGTCATGGACTTCGAGTCCAAAGAGCGTTATGTTATGTGCTACCGAAACCTCTGGTGGTTGATACAGCGAGGGGTTACCGTCCGCACAGTACATCGAATTCTTATGTTCGAGCATTCTTCATGGTTGAGACCATACATCGACCTCAATACCGAACCACGCACAGTCGCCACTTCTGATTTCGATCGCGATTTCTTCAAGTTAATGAACAACGCAGTGTTTGGGAAAACCATGAAGAATGTGCGAAATCCTGTCGATGTGAGGCTAATATAAAAAAAAGCACAATGTCGCAATCTTGTAGCAAGCCCGTTATTCAAGTCACGTACTATTTAGAATGAGCAGCTTGCTCTGGTGCATATGAGGAAGAGCGAGGTGAGGCTCTACAAGCCAATCTATGTTGGTGCCTCAGTATTAGACCTGAGCAAACTGTACATGTTTCAAGTATAGTATAGGATACTACGCCAGCACTATAACCACAATATCAGCCTACTCTTCACGGACACAGATAGTTTGGTGTACCACGTTCGCACGGACGACGCGTATAGGGATATACCCACAGTACCAACTCTTGTGAACATCTTCGACACGTCAGGCTATCCCCAGCCGAACAGATACGGAATCCTGGCTCGCAACAAGAAGGTGCCTGGCAAACTCAAAGAAGAGAAGGATGGGGATGTGAATCTTGAGTTTGCCGGTCTTCGTGCCAAAAAAGTAAAGTAAAGTGCTCCCCTGTGCTTAGCACCACGCCATGAAGGCGTATAGGGGGTGTGGGGGTAACGCCCCACACTTTTCTTGATCCGGTCGTGCCAAAGCCTATGCTTTTCGGGCAGAGGGTTCCATCACAAAAAGAGCTAAGGGTGTGGGCAGGCAGGTGGTCCAATAGCACTTCATGTTCGAGGATTATGTCGAGACTCTTCAAACCAGGAGGCCTATTCTAGGAGTGGAGCAGAGCATCCAGAGTGTCGACCATGTGTTGACAACCAACGAGGTGAGAAAGGTTGCCCTGGACGAACGCGACGACAAGAGGTGTGTTCTGAAATGTGGGATTCACACGCTCCCGTGGAGCCACTATCGTCTAAAAACTAGTAAGACATGCCTCAAATGTAGTATGGAGTAGTAGTAGTAGATAGTATGTAATGATGATAATGAAAAAACTTACGTAACAGAAGTTTCAATTTAATATAGCCAAGATACTGGAACAATAGTGTTTAACTTCAAATACAAACAGGTGGAGGTTTGGGATTTTTTTAACGGAACTAACTCCCTGCCGTGTCATACGGGGCCAAAAAAGGGCACATGCGTGGCCAAAGAGGCAGTTTCTATGTGCGCTCAAGTGTGATTATTCCTAAATACATCATTTTTTTTTTTTCAGATTATCCTCAAAAAATCTTCTCGACAAAAAGAACAGCATCGCACAATGTGTTGACAGGCGAAGTATCGTGAAATCTTAATATTGTAAGAAGATGTTCCATGAAGTATGCTCAATTATCAACCTCCACTCTTCGCAGAACATCCTGGACACTGCGTTGCAGGTTAACAACAAGTCTAATGTTTGGACCTACAGTCAGTATAATCTTTATAGAATTATGCGATTTTTTCTTGTACTTGAAACTGTCCGGTCACTCTTTCATTCTTGACACCATACACAAAAGTTTTCTCTGCAATAAAGATGACGCTGCACAGGATGTCGGCGGGCAAGGCATCGTGGAACTCACAGACAATCTTGATGTTGGTGCGATCGTTAACAACCACCTGCTTCCTCTTAGAAGTGTTGATGACGAACATGGGTCTGCGAGCTATAAACTCGTCAGGGTTGTAATACACGTCCACGTTGCCGGAGGTCACCCTCTTGTACGTTGTATATGCCTCGTAAAATTTCAGGTAATCTTCGTTTGCAATGTTTAGGTTGTAGTTCTCGCGTGGGAAAACTTCGTTCCTACCATTTTTCAGATAGATGTTCTTAATCTTGCAATTGTCGAACTATCTGGATTCTTTCTCCTGATTATTGCCCCTCCCTGTCTGGAAAGTACAGCCACAAACTCTGGCATGTCGTACCGGATGCTGTTGAACTGTGTGGTAACATCGAATTCAAAATGAATGCCAGAAGCAGGTTTCTACACGCACTGGTAAACGTAAAACTGGAAGGCGACTAGGGGATTCTTTATCAAGAGCTCCGAGAGACTTGAGGTTTGTGTAGGGTACCTGGTGAACGACGCCCTTGGGTTTCATGGTTGCTATTTTCACAGGGTGTCATTTATTTACAGTCCCCACCCCAATTTTCGTTTTGTGTTCATACTGATGGTCGTACCCAATGTAGCAACTCGTTCACCCAGCGAGCCGTCTCTGCTGACGAGTCTCCCGAAAGCTGCATGCTCCAGCTTCCTGTCGGCATTGTAAAGTGCGTCGAGATCTGTGTGTGTGTTGAAAGCAATGTCGTGATCCTTGCATGCGGCATCCAGGAGATTCACACCCTTGTGTCATCTCTACAGTCGCTGTTCGAGTTTGGTACCGGGGCCGTAGTTCTGGTAACCTAGCAGGTGTACCTCGAAGGGCAGCTTGTTGATAATATCGTTCACGAGACCTCGACCCTCGGCCATATTCCAAAATTTCGGAGGCAGGGTGTTGATGATCTTGATGAGGTAACCTATGCTTTTGTTGTCCTTGGGCAGAGTGTTGTAGAGTTTGACACCGCTGCCAGTTTTGACCTGGTTCCATATCGGCTTGATGAGGTTGCTGTACTTCTCGCTGCTGCTGGAGTTGACGCGATTCTGTGTTGCATCGTTGTTTTGGTACAGGGCGTCCGTCATGATCAAAATTTCCGTGTAACTTTGGTAATCCTCATCCGTGTAATCATTGGGTTGCTTTTTGGTGATGAGCTCCCACAGTCCCACTGTGCCGGGATACCTGGTGCAGCTGTTCTTCTTGCCCAAATTGATTTTCATGTCGTCACCCTCGAACGTGACTTTCGATTTTCCAATTTTCCAAACCAATCCCTCGTTGATTTCCAAGGTAGGGTAAAATCCGAACACCTCATCCTTTTCAAATTTCCCGGTACTTAGGTAATCCCTCACCAACGGACCCAACTCGACTAGCTTTTCCGAAGAGGTGCTGCCTAGGGCCTGACGTCTCGGAGGTGGTGCGAGTTCAAACGGAGTAGTGTGAATGCTGGATATCGGTGTGGGAATGGTATAATTTCGAGCAGTGAGTGGCACAAGCTCGTTGATCAAGTCTTTGTTTTGCTCTGTGACATCTTTGATTTCTTTACCAAGTCCGCTGATGGCATCGATGATAGGTTGGTGCTGGCGCTTTATCTCTTCGTAAATTCCACGATTCTTGGATTTCCACCTCTTGAACCGTTTTGCAAGGTAGTCGCGCAGCTTAATTTTGTCGTCTGTGAGTTTGCGTTTCGCCATTGTTATTTATAATACATCAAGACGTTTCTTGTAGTGTTGCAACGTTTAGAAAGTTATTAATTTTGTTTCTGTATTTTCCGTTGTTGGATTTCCTTGTCATGTCTATTGTGACGAATCCGAAATCATCTTCGTTCCAGCATGAAGAGCAAAATTTGGAAAACTGATTTTAAGTTATGTCCCCACCTACATAATCATCGTAAGCGTGTTTTAAATTGGTGTGGTCTTGACGAAAGACCAATGAAATTAGCATTGTCCCGGAGCAGCTGCTTGGGGATTTTAGAAAAAGTCTGAGTAAGGTAGAAGCAGTCCATGCCTCTGTGCCGGCCCTGAGTAAAAAAAATTGCGAATCTCGTTCTGGTTCTCCAGCATCACATCGTCGAAGACCACCACCGAATTTTCCAGGCAACAGTCTAGTGTTTTTTTTCTATGGTGGTACTGAAAATCATAATTTTGGAACAGGCTTTTTCATAAAAAATAGAATAATATCGGCTCTTAAAACAGTAAAATTTATTAATGATAGGATATCATATGCAGTTTTACAGGGTAGGTGGTGTAAAATTATATTAATAAACATACATGCACCAACGGAAGATAAAGATGATTTTTATGCAGAGTTAGAACAGATCTTTGATAAATTTTCTCAGTCTGATATGAAATTTCTGTTAGGTGACAGGCAAAGAAGAGACATTTATACCCACGATTGGTAAAGAAAGTCTTCATGAATTAAGTATTGATAATGATATAAGACTGATTACTTTTGCAACCTCAAAGAATTTAATTGTGAAAAGTACCACTTTTAAACATAAAGATATCCATAAACATACCTGGTCTTCTCCAGATGGTAAAACGCATAATCAGATAGATCATATTCTCATTGATAAGAGAAGGCATACTAGTATAATTGACGTTCGTACACATAGAGGTGCTGACTGTGCCAGTGACCATTATTTAGTAATTGCTAAATTAAGAGAAAGACTCAGTGATAAATCATAAGCAACAAAATCTAAAAGTTATAAAATTTGATACAGGAAAGTTTACTGATGAAAGAATTAAGAAAGATTACCAAATTAAACTGTCAAATAGATTTGATGTTTTGCAGGATATAAATGATGATGAAAATATAAATGAAACAGACGTAAATAAGAATTGGGAGCACATACGTAATGCAATAGAATCAGCAGCTAAAGAAAGTATAGGATACCATAAACAGAGAAAAAGTAAGCCATGGTTTGATAATGAATGTCATAATCTAATAGAAATAAGAAATCAGGCTAGACTTAGGTGGTTAAATAACTCTGATGACACAAATCTAAACAATTATAATAGAATAAAGCGAGAAGTTAACCGCATGTTTAGAAGTAAAAAAAAAGAGATTACTTGAAAAGCAAAATTAACGAAATTGAAACAAACAGCAAAAATAAAAATATCAGAGATTTATATAAATGTGTAAATGAATTTAGAAAGGGGTGGCAACCTAAAGTAAACTTGATAAAAGATAAAGATGGTGATTTTCTAGCTGACCCAAGCGATATTCTAAATAGATGGAAGAACTACTTTAATGACCTCTTAAATGTCCATGTAGGAGATAAATCAGAAGTAAATGAAGTCCACACAGCAGAACCTAACTTGACTGAAGTTAAAGATGCTATTAAAAGGCTAAAGAATAACAAAGCACCTGGCATTGATATAATACCAGCTGAGTTAATTAAATATGGTGGAAATTCATTAATATGTCAAATTCATAAATTAATTATTTTAATATGGAATAAAGAAGAAATCCCTCAACAGTGGAAAGAATCCATAATTATTCCTGTGTTTAAAAAAGGTGATAAAATAAACTGCAATAACTACCGTGGAATTTCTCTACTCTCAACAACATACAAAATATTGTCTAACATTCTTTTAACAAGACTAACCCCATATACTAATGAAATTATAGGTGATTATCAATGTGGATTTAAAAGTAATCAAAATGTCCATCAGCTATTCATTGATTTCAAAAAAGCATATGATTCGGTCAAAAGTTATAAATTATATAATATATTAGTCGAGTTTGGAATACCTAACAAGCTTGTTAGTATGATAACAATATGCACCAGTGAAACAGAAAGTAAAATTTGTGTGGGTATTAATATGTCTGACAAATTTACAATTCATGATGGGTTAAAACAAGGAGATGCATTATCTCCATTGCTCTTTAATTTTGCCTTAGAATATGCTGTTAGGAAGGTAAAAGAAACTAAAGAAGGACTAAAATTAAATGGTGTGACTCAGTTGTTAGCATATGCAGATGATGTAGACTTACTGGGGGATGATGTGAATACAATTAAGAATAATGCTAAAATATTTTTCAAAACTGCTAAAGAGATAGATTTGGAAGTTAACAAAGAGAAAACTAAATATATGCTTACAGGCCGAAACCAAGTGTTAGGTAATAATCAAAATCTAATTATTGATAACAACTCGTTTGAACCAATTTCCAAATTCAAATACTTAGGAGTAATATTAACAAATGAAAATTATTTTAAAGAAGAAATAAAAAGTAGGCTTAATTCAGGAAATGCATGTTACTTCTCTCTTCATAAACTTTTGTCTTCTCGTTTAATATCTAAGAAACTAAAAGTTAAAATATACAAAACAGTAAGTTTGCCTGTAGTATTACATGGATGTGAAACTTGGTCCCTTACATTGAAAGAGGAATATAAATTGAGAGTATTTGAAAATAAGATCCTTAGGAAAATATTTGTACCTAAAAGGGATGAGGAGACAGGTGAGTGGAGAAGGTTACATAATTTAGAATTACATAATTTGTATTCATGTCCAGATATTATTAGAATGATTAAATCAAGAAGACTTATGTGGGCAGGCAATGTGGCACGAATGGGAGAGGAAAGAGGAGTTTACAGGATTCTTGTTGGGAAACCTGATGGTAAGAGACCTGTAGGAAGGCCAAGACAAAGATGGAGGGACAACGTTGAGATGGACCTATGGGAAATCGGTAGGGATGGAAAAGAGTATATAGACCTTGCTCAAGATAGGGAAAGATGGAAGGCCTGTGTTGCTGCAGCAATGAACCTTCGGGTTTAAGAAGGCTAGAGATTTAGTTAGTTAGTTACAGTCTAGTGGCATCACTTCAGAAGCAAAAATTGCTATGTCCAGGCCCTCGTACAGTTTCATCAGCTGACAGTACTCGGGTTGCTCCAAACTTTTGTAGAAAACATACAGGTGCCTGTTCTTCCAATCTAGCCAGTCGGCCGCAAGCAAAAAATTGTCTACAACCAACGTTGTTTTTCCGCACCCCGAAGGTCCAACGACAAGGCAGCGAATGTTGCCGGTCAACAGTTCACAGTTTTTCCTAACCTGACGTTCCAAGGGAAAATCTGTCAGTCGCCTCACCACATCCCAAGCACCCGTTACACAATCACCTCGTTTGCGTCGATCCAACTTTTTTCCTCGAGTCCCAGCCATTTCACCAACAGTTTGTCACCTTTTCTACGTAATACGTTTTCAATAAGATACGTGTCGGGGTATTTTGTTTTAGAAAGTTCCTCTTTGTAAAATCTTCCTTTCAAAATTTCGTCGCGATTATCTTTTATTATATACGTGTGACGGTTTCCGGGTAAGACTCGAACTACGGTGAAAAGTTCCGTACTCCAATTTTTTGTGAAGCCCTTTTCGAACGCACGCTTAACTTTACTGATTCTCACCTGATCTCCAATTTTGTATTTCGGTTTCTTGCTTGTAAATTTGTACTTTGGGCAATAAACTGTAGAAATTAAACGCCGCTCCTTAGATTTGCTAACGTCAGCTGGTTTCATGTTTATCGTGCGATGCAAACTGTGATTATAGCTGTTAACGAGTTCCGGAAGCATGTCGAGCCACTTGTAATTCCCTTGAAGCATGAATTGTTTCCACATGTCCGAGAGTTCGGTTGAAACGTTCCACTACGCTGGCTTTGATGTGACTAAAGGTCGAGTATTGTTGAATATTTTGTTTTTGAATAAATTGTAAAATTGTTTTCCGTTATCTGTTTGAAGAAATCGAGGTCCCTGCCACTTTCATTAAAAATAGTTTTGAATGCTTCCACTACACAGGTTCCTGTTTTTGCCTTGAGGGGTAAAGACCACGCAAATTTTGAAAATGTGTCTGTTGATTTTATGTAAATTTTTCAAGTTGCCACTGCTAATTTCCACAAAGTCAGCTAGTCACAGGTCGTCTATGCCTTTGGTCACTACCGGCAGTCATTTGTAGTTTCGCCGTGCAGGTTTGCGCAGCTCGATCACAATAGCCTGCCCAGACATTGTGTGAAAACAAGAATGTAGCTTGGATGGGATTTCTGGCCGCAGACAATGCCGGGTTTTCTATGTACAGCTTGTCACCTATTTCTATGTCGACAATTTGAGTGTCATCTTCGGCATACGCTGTCTCGCCACTTTCGGGGTGGGTGAAATTGACCAACACCACTCCTCTTATTTTAGGCTCGTCACCGATGTTCGTCACGGTCATGGGTGGGTAGTGGGTTGCGAGAGGCAAACACCAGTAGGAAACCTTGACGAACTGAAGTGTGCCAGCGATGAAAAACTGGTGATAGGTTTTGGCAGGAGTCATCATGTAGAGTTTGGCACCCGGATGGAAGAGCGAGGAAAATTCCCTGTTTGGAATGGTGTACAGTTCGATGACAACAGCGGACTTGAGATTGTCGATGCTGGCGTTCAGAGATTTTACATTGGTTCGAACCTCGCTCTCCACATCTTTCAATCTACCGTTTATTGATTAAAGATGTTCGTCGATAGCACGGACAACAGTGTCGTAATCGGGATTGATCTTCACATCGACAATAAGCCTCTTGAATTTTTCGTTTAACTCATGTAGTTGGGTGCTGAAATTGGTTATGGCCGATTCCTGGCTAGCCTCGATGCTGCCAATTTGCTCTTTTACGTTGGCGATAATCTGCTGTAGACTTTCCACGAGTGTCAACTTGGAGCTCTGGGTTGCGAGGTCGTGGACCTGGGTTCTAATTTCCGCAAACAAGCCATGTAGCTCGCTGATGTTCTGGTTAGTAAGCAAGGTTGCAACAGACTCCCGAAGCAATTCAATTTCGGGTTGGATGTTTTTGATGTCGTCGGATTTGAGTATTCGGTTGAGAGCCCTCTTCACGCTTTTCAGTTTATTGCGAGGTAGGCAGGGTGGCCACCGTGTTTTGAAGCGACTCCAAAGCTTTTTTCATTGCGTCCAACTCGGAGGCAGCAGCAGCAGCGCGTATGCCTTGTTGTAATTGTGTCATGTCGTCCTGGGTGGGGGTGGATTGTTGCAAAGTTTCCAAGTTAGTCTGTATGTCGTCGACCAAGTAATGAAATTGCGACAACTCTGATTCGGTGTTTAGATTTTCCAACTTGGTGATCTCCTGTTGGACGGTGGCCAGAGTATCCCTTATGCCGGGCACTTTGGAATCCAGTGCTTCGTGTACGTTTGCCAGATCATTTTTGATGACGGCGAGAGCATCCTCAATGTGCGTTATTTTGCCTTGCAGCTTCCCGAAATCCTCTTAGGTCTCAAGTTTTAGTTTGATGTTGGCAACACTACAGGCAATGGCGTTCAGCTTGCTGGACGAAGGTAGATTGTCAATGAAGTCCTGTAGCATTTGGAGTTTACTTTTAACTTCGGTGATGGCTACATGCAAAGCATGTATGTCCGTTTGAAGATCAGCCTTGATGCTTTCCAACGTAGGAATTTCGAACGATTGAAACTGTTCGTGCAATTTGGCTATACTGGCGTTCACGCGATCGTAGTCATCTTGAGTCTTGATGCTCTGGATGATGGTTTGCAGTTCAATTTGGATGGTGCTTGTTTGGTCCTGCAAGTGTCGCTTCAGCTGTTCCACATCGGATGTCTGCGTTTGCTGCAGCTTCAAAAATTCGTAGGCTGGACGGGCACTTCCATAGCTTGCTTCCTAAAGCCATACAGGATCATAGGCATTGTTATTCTATAGAAACATTGCCAACTGTAAGGTTAAATTGGCCCCCTTTTCCCCCAAATCGCATTACATACATGTGGGGGACAGAAGTATGCATGTTGCCGTCCATGGCATTACAAGAGAAGAGTCTGCTTGAAGGTTTTTTGGTTAGCATGCAATAGATCAATATGCTAGAAAAGCCAGAGGGGGGGGGTTTAATAAGATCATCAACACTCCACCACTATTGCCAGTTAGCTTATGTTAGATCATAGTCATTGTCACTAACTCTCCATCTCACTGCATACTTATCATCTTAGAAGAAGCTAAAATATTATTACTGCATAGATCGTAGTCAGCGCTGCCAACTCCTATTTGTAGGTTAGCCTCGCCTGTGAAATATCATATGGCAAAATTTTTATAGGGTAGGTTGACAACACTAAGTCCAAAAAAAATGGTTTGTGAAGCGAATTTCTAGTACTAGTCAGTGTTGTCAACTCCTATTTGTAGGTTATCTTCGTCTGTAAAATATCATATGGTAAAATTTTCGTGGGGTAGGTCGGCAACACTACGAGCCCACTGTGCCCAAAAAGTGGGCGTTGAACCGGGTATTTACCTCTACTGAAAAAAAAGCTTAAAAAAAGATAACTATAATGAAAATTTGATTTAAAGATTACTTAGATACAAACCTCACACTCGATAATGCCAGGTCGACATTATCTTGTGCATTTCGTGTCTCAGCGAAGAAGTAAGCAATAAAAATATTTCCTCGATTTTTCATGACGGTTCAAAAATAAAAAAACGGGCTTAATAAGAAGTAATAATAATAAAAATTTGAATAAAGATTACTTAGATACAAACCTCACATATTTGATAATGTTTGGTCTATAGCTTCTTTTGAACTTCGTGTCTCAGCGAAGAACGTAAGAATTCAGTTTTTCCGTGATGGTAGAAAAATTAAAAACGGGGTTAAGAGAAATTAATTAGATAGATAACTTTATATGAAGATTAATTATATACAAACCTCACACATTCGATAATATTTGGTCGATGGTTTCTTGTGGATTTCGTGTCTCGCCGAAGAAGTAAAAAATCAAAAATATTTTCCGGCTTTTCCGTTACGGTACAAAAATTAAAATCGGGCTTAATAGAAACTAATCGTATAGAAGATGTAATGTAAAAATTACTTAGATACAATCCTCTCACACTCGATAATATTTGGTCTTTTGTTGGTTCTGTATTTTGTGTCTCAGCGAAGAAGTAAGAATATAAAAATATTTACCGGATTTTCCATGATGGTACAAAAATAAAAAAAAACAGGCTTAATAGAAAGTATATATATAGATGATTATATATTAAGATTACTTAGACACAAACATCACACATTTGATAATTTATGGTCTCTAGTTTCTTGTGAACTTCGTTCGTCAGGGAAGAAGTAAGAATTCAAAAATATTTCATGGGTTTTCCGTGACGGTACGAAAATAAAAAAGGCATAATGGAAAGTAATCACATAGCAAATTTTATATAAAGATTACTAGATACAAACCTCACACATTCGATAATTTTTGGTCTATAGTTTCTTGTGAATTTCGTTTCTCAGCAAAGGGGTAAGAATTCAAAATTATTTCCCGGTTTTTCCATGACTGTACAAAAATAAAAAAGGGATTAATAAAAAGTAATCATATAGAACATTTTACACAAAGATTACTTAGTTACAAATCTCACACACTGATAATGTTTGGTGTCATTTTCGTGTCTCAAGGAAGAAGTAACAATTCAAACATTTTTGCCGGATTTTTCGTAACGGTACAAAAATAATAAAACGGGCATAATAGAAAGTAATCAGATAGATTACTCGATAATATTTGGTGTATAATTTCTTATGAACTTCTTGTCTCAGCGAAGAATTAAGGATAATAAAAATATTTCCCGGATTTTTCATGATGTGACGAAAATAAAGAACGGGCTTAATATAAAGTAATCATAATGAAAATTTTATATAAGGATTACTTAGATGCAAACCTCATACATTTGATCATGTTTGGTCTATAGGTTTTTTAAACTTCGTTTCTCAGCAAAGAAGAAATAATTCAAAAATTTTTCCCGGGTTATCTGTGGCGGTACATAAATCAAAAAGGTTCCCAATAGAAAGTAATCATATAGAAAATTTTATTTAGAGATTACTTAGATACCTGCTTCACACATTCGACAAAATTAGGTATATAGTTTCTTGTGAACTTCGTGTCTTAGCGAATAATTAAGGACAATAAAAATATTTTCCGGATTTTTCGTGACGGTGCAAAATTAAAAAACGGGTTTAATATAAAGTAATTATGTAGATGACTTTATATAAAGATAAATTAGATACAAGCCTCACACATTCGATAATATTTGCTTTATAGTTTCTTTCGAACTTCGTGTCTCAGTGAAGAGGTAAGACTTCAAAAATATTTCCTGGGTTTTCCGTGACGGTTCAAAAATAAAAAAAATGGGCTTAATAGAAAGTAATCAAATAGTATATTTTATCTAAAGATTACTTAGATACAAACCTCACACACTCGATAATACTTGGTTGATGGTTTCTTGTAAATTTCGTGTCTCAGTGAAGAAGTAAGAATTCAAAAATATTTTCCGGGTTTTCCGTGACTGTACAAAAATTAAAAGAGGCTTAATAGAAACTAATCGCATAGAAGATTTTATATAAAGATTACTTATATGCAATCCTCTCACAGTCGATAATATTTGGTCCATTGTTTGTTCTGAATTTCTTGTCTAAGCAAAGAAGCAAGAATTAAAGAATATTTCCCTGATTTTTCCTGACGGTACAAAAATCAAAAACGGGCTTAAGAGAAAGTAATCGTATAGATGACTTCATATAAAAATTACTTAGATACAAACATCACACACTGGATTACATTTGGTCTATAATTTGTTGTGAAATTCGTGTTTCAGCGAAGAAGTAAGAAATTTAGAATATTTCCAGGGTTTTCCGTGACGGTACAAAAATAAAAAATGGATTTAATAGAAAGTAACCATATAGGAAATTTTATACAAAGATTACTTAGTTACAAGCCGCACACTCTCGGTATTGATTGGTCAACAGTTTCTTGTGACTTTCGAGTCTCATCGAAGATATAAGAATTCAAACATATTTCCCGTGTTTCCGTGGCGGTACAAAAATCAAAAAGGTGCTTTATAGAAAGTAAGCACTTAGAAGATGTTATATAAAGGTTACTTATATACAAAGCTCACACACTCGATAGTATTTGGTCGATGGTTTCTTGTGAATTTCGTGTCTCAGCGAAATATTAAAAAATTTAAAATATTTCCAGGAAATTTCGTGACGGTACAAAAATCAGAAACGATCTTAAGAGGAAGTAAATATATAAATGACTTTATGCAAAGATTACTTAGATACAAACCTCACACATTCGATAATATTTGGTCTATAGTTTCTTGTGAACATCGTGTTTCAGCCATGAAGTAAGAATTAAAAAAAATTTCATGGGTTTTCCGTGACGGTACGAAAATAAGAAACGGGCTTAATAGAAAGTAATTATATAGATGACTTTATATAAATATTACTACAAACCTCACACATTCGATAATTTATTGTCTATAGTTTCTTGTGAACTTCGTGTCTCATAGAGGTAGTAAGAATTCAAAATTATTTCCCGGTTTTTCTATGACGGTACAAAAATAAAAAACGGGCTTAATGGAAAGTATTCAGATAAATGATTTTATTTAAAGATTACCTATGTACAAACATCACACACTTGATGTTACTTGTTCTATAGTTTCTTTTGAACTTCGTGTCTCATCGAAGAAGTAAGAATTCAAAGATATTTCCCAGGTTCTCTGTGGCGATATAAAAATAAAATAAACTATTTTAATAGAAAGTAATCAGATGGGAGATTTTATTTAGAGATTACTTAGATACAAACCTCACACACTCGATATTATTATAGTTTATAGTTTCTTGAGAATTTCGTATCTCAGCGAAGAAATAAGAATTTAAAAATATTTCCCGGATTTTTCGTGATGGAACAAAAATCATAAACGGGTTTAATTGAAAGTAATTATATTGATGAATTTATATAAAGATTTATTAGATCCAAACCTCACCCATTTGATAATATTTGGTCTATAGTTTGTTGTTATCTTCGTGTCTCAACGAAGAAGTAACAATTAAAGAATATTTCCCGGGTTTTCCGCCACGGTACAAAAATCAAAAAGGGACTTGATACAAAGTACGAGTCCATATCGTTATTTTGAAGGATTAAAGAGCTGTAAAGCTTACTAATATAATATTTTGTTCATGAGTTCGATGGAATTTGTACATCGAAGTTAAAAAGAAAACAAAATTTGAGACTTAGTTTGGGTTTTTCCATGACGATACAAAAATCAAAAATGGACGAAATAGAAAGTACTCATTTAGGCCATTTTTTAAATGTTAAACAGATATAAACCTCACACATTCGTTAATATTTGGTCGATATTTTCTTGTGAAGTGCGTGTCTTTGAGAGGAATGTGAAATTTATAAAATGTTTCCTGGATTTTTCGTGACTACGAAAACTGGAAAGGGACTTGATACAAAGTACATGTCTATAAAATTGTGTTGATGAATTGAGGAGCTGTAAACACAAAAATATAATAATATTTTGTCCATGTATTCATATGAATTAGTACATTGATGTGAAAAATCCAAAATTTGAAAAATTATTTTCAGGTTTTCCTTAATGGTATGAAAATAATAGAGGGGCTTATTGTAAATTACTCATTCTAGACATTTTATTCAGACATTAAGCAGACAAAAACCTCACACATTCGATAAAATTTTGTCAAATTTGTTCCATGAATTGCTACCTCTAAGAAATAAATGCAAATTTCCTAAATTTTTGGGGTGTTTTTAAGAACGGTATATAACGGTAGTGTGTTTAAAGTTTAACTTTAAGAAAAGTTGTACAAAAATAGCATAATATTCTTTGAAGACGCTACAAAAATATATGGTTGCAATGTACAAATTTTCCCGCCTTTTTTATGGCTGTTTCTGACGGGTACAAAATTTTTAAAGAGTGGTACAAAATGGTACATAAATAGTACAATATTTTGATGTGAATAACTTAGCCGAAACCGATGATGAGGTTGAGACATTACTCTGTAACTCCAAAATTGATTTTTGATTTTTGACGGTAAATTGAGTGGTAAAATAATTATTTTTAGCATTTTTGAGTAGTACAATAATAGTACAAAATTTTGCAAATGAGGTTTTGATGGTACAAAAATATGGGGTTACAAAGTAATGGAGCCATCAACACCCCCTCAAAAAAAAAAAAACCTGGACAGTAAAACATTGACTGCTAAGGCACCTGCGGGGACACACAGAAGGGCAATTGCCCCCTGACCTGCTGATTTCAATTTTTTTGCAAATAAAAATGCATTTCATAAAATTTTCTTGCTCGCTTCACTCGCAATATCTACCTCTCATTAAGGTCAGAGCCATAGCTAGGGGTGTCAGGTGTCGGCCCTAGGACCCGAACGATATAATTTTAAAAAGTTGTAAAAGAAAGATCATCACGGTGCCCCATGAAATTATTTGCATTCTATTCTAAATCATTATTGTTTTCCTTTGCAAAAAAAATTGGATCTCAAAGTTTTCTTGCTCGCTTCTCTCTCAACATGGTTGTTTTATGTAATTCATTGCAAATTACCAGAGAGAGAAGTAGGACTTCTCTTCATTGATTTTGTCTTAAATGCATGAACAATTGTTTGGAGGAAAAGGAGCGTGCACATTGGAAAGGCAATTTATTTCATTTTTCCTTTTGGTTTATTATGAGGTGGATGAATTGATTATGTAATATGTTTAAATAATATATGTTGTTTGCATATGTATTAAATAAACTTTGCATACGTACAGAATTTAGTGTTAACAGGTTGCATTTTTTTATCTTACCTTGCTCTATGTTGCATATGTGTAAAACATATGTTGTACGTGAAAGTTATAATGTCATGATTATATTCAAAATGCATTTATCGTGCATTTTCTGCTTTTCAAAATTAAGTTTTGTGCTTGTTTCAATTATGAGTTAATGTGAAATTGAATGTTTGGAAGAAATATTTCAAATCGTTTGTTCCGACATAAATGCTTTAGCACCGACTTCTACTTCCTCTTTGCTTAATTTACGAGGATAATAACATATTTGATACTACTACTATACTATAATGATGATGGTAATAATAATAATGTCACTATTATTATTATTATTATTGGTACGTTTATCCTGGTACTCCCCCTGCCCCACCAGACAAAAATTCATGGTAGCACCTCTGCCCCAAAGGACAAAGGTTTACAATCCATGAGGGGGCTGCAGTAATGAGAGTAAGAAATCACCCATACAAATCCCACTCTGCTTACAAGTCACGGAAAAGCCTTTTTTTCTTCATGAATTGAAAACTTACTGAAATTATTCCAGAACACATCAACACATGGTGCTATGTTGGAAACAAACAATCTCTTGAATTTCATATGTCTAATTTTAATAGACCCTATATAAATAAATGCATGAGTCAATTCAGCCTTTACTGTAATGATAGAGCAATCAGCGATTTCTTGGGGTGCCCTCTTTAGGCAAATTACCACCACCCTCTTTTCAGCCCAAGACTGGCCTTGTCAGATTCATATCCATTACAAGCAAGACTAAGGAGTAGCCGTTTCTGTAGACATCCAACGTCAAACTCTCTTCCTCATAGTACACCATGGATGACATTTTACAGACTAGGAAGGTTTCGGCATCTGGACTTACAAACAATAAAATCCTCTGTGGGCTTATATTGGGTTCTGTTCGTATGTTTTTGTAATTGTCCCTACATCCATTCATCTTACTACCATTCATCCTGACTGTCATGATAAACTGAAATTGGCAAAAAATGCAATGCTAAATAAATAAAATAAATAAATTAAGTCATGATGTATTGCATTTTGTCTAGCATTTTCAGAAGGAGCGGGATTGAGTCAAATATTATTTTTATAAATTTACCAAATGTTGACTATGCTTGAAGAATTTTAGGAAGATGTCCAAAGCAATTTTGGGTGGCATTAGAAGGAATGGATAATCATGACCAAAGAATTAGGAACTAAAAAATCTTTATTGGGAGCATTTTTTTACAAGAAAAGCTAATAATGCAATACTGTCTTAATGGGTTCTAGAGTTTCTAATACAGTGTGGCCATAAAGTATGTAACCAGTGGTGTTATTATTTTCTGATTACAGATGATCTGTGGCACTGGCGACAGATTACCAAGTGGAGATAATTTTCCATTGTAAACAAGAGATAGATAGATAGATAGTTTTATTCACTTTTAGAATGAGTACATTCATGGTTTCGTCATGTTTCTCTTTGGATTACATTTCACTACATCTCTATTGAGATTTTTCTTACGGATTTGTATAATGTACAAAGTATACTATTTCATGGAATGATTTGCAATTCAATACATAATAGAATAGAATACATGGAATGAACCATAATATAACACAATGCAAATTGTAAAAAAAAAGTAAAAAAAGTAAAGTGCTCCCCTGTGCATAGCACCATGCCATGAAGGCGTATAGGGGGTGTGGGGTAACGCCCCACACTTTCTTGATCCGGTCGTGAGTGGGGGTGATGTGATCAGCATCACGCCCCTGACCGCCTTTACCCCCCAGGGTTTACCCCAGGTACCCATGTTATTTGACGCTGGGTGGGCACCGGGGCCGCTTCCATCGTTAGAAAAGTTCCCGGATTTGAACCGGCCGGGGATCGAACCCGGGACCTTTAGCATGGTAGTCAGATGCGTTACCGACTGAGCCACCGCGGCCAATGCAGATTGTACAGAACATATTAAGTGATTGTAAAATAATACATATTTTAACACAGATATGTCAAATTTTTATGAAGAGGGACATATGCTGAGGAAAGTGGTACCAAGTTCAAAAGGAGGAATCCAGAGAGTCGTGCAGTTGAAAAATTGCTAAATATAATTTGTGAAAGTGGATCAGTTTACAATTTGCAGTGTTGTAAAACAAACTGCTAGTAAATGAAGAACCAAGACTTGCCAAGATTCCATTCTATGAGATCGGTGAGACATATGAACAGGAAAATCAGCCTTTACCAAAGCATGCTGCAGATTTTGAAAGTGAAAAATTCCATCTGTACAAGTTGCAGATTCTGTAACATCTAATGAAAGAGGAAGTTGAGTACAGGGTTCAAATGTGGGAGTGGTTCCTGCACCAAATTCACACAAAATATGTTTTAACTGGAAGGGGTTAATGAAACAGCTCTTCTCAGGTTACCAACGAGGTTATTCCAGCATTAGCATCCGATGTTTCAAGTTCATACATTCCTCTCATCATCTGAAAAGGTTGAGTGGAGACCAAATGCACATTTAGGTATTTATGGATGAGCAGTGGAGCTTAGATTGCATCTGGTGAGGTTCTCAATGGTCATTGTCCAAGAAAGAACAAACTTCAACAGCTACATGGAACTGCCCTCAGTCGCTTCTGGAATTCACTTCTATGTAAAAGCATAATCATCCAATGAAAACACTGTGATCTAGAGTGAACAAATCACAGGATACAGTCTAAGCATGGAATAGTCTAAGCTTGTTATGAACCTTTGAGTCTAACATGGAATAATCCCTTCACTCCTCATGTCGTTGGAAAAAGACTATAGCAATCACAAGGCATGGTAAACAAAATGTACTATTTCACCTTAATAAAAGGTTTATTTTTTTAAGACTCCTTAACAGCAATTAATAAACTTCAACTTATACATTGGAAATATTTACTAGACTTTTTGTACTACCATTACTTGTTGCTATCGTATTTCTTAGCTTGTTGATAAATCTCTAAGTTTGTTACATGTTGCCAGGTTGACACATCAAGGTTAGCCTATTTGTCCATCTGACACTAGTTGCCTGTGATATCATAAACATTTACAAAGTTAAGAAACGAACAGACAAACTATTTCAACTAAATAACAGACAACTAAATGTAATGTCCAGGGCATTACAAGCTCTATCTCTTATGCATGCTTATTTAAACTTACACCTGATCTGCACTCAACATTTCCTGATTATGAGAGCAATATATGGGGTTGAAATGTTGGAGGTAAGTGCCAGCTTAATCTGTCTGGTAATTGAAGAACACCTGTTTAAGATCCCAATAGTTCTCTATTCTCAGCAAGGATATAGAGGAGCTTTTACAACCATTAAATAATCCTAGACAGTGCTCTCATGGGGACTCACATCTGTATATTATACAGATCATTGCATCAATATCATTGAATCCTTGAAAAACGGAAACAAAACATGTGTCTGAAACATCAATGTAAAAGCAAATCAGTGGTCAAAACTATTAATTCATTACAGTATGTTACGTGAAGTTGTAACTTGACTATGTAGGCGATAAGTTAATGAAAGTTCATATAAGAAATTAACATTGCTGACCACTCCTCTGCATAGAGCTCTTATCTTTGGTGCAACCAGTTCAGGGCTCAATTCCTGGTGGGAGCTAAAAACATTCAGTGTTGGCCTAGCATTGTAAGGACCATGAGGGATCTACTTGAAAGCAATCATAGCAGCCTCTGGTTTTGAAAGCCAGAAGACAGCAGCAAAGGTACTGGAAGCTGACCACATGGCAACCACCAAAAAATCACTTGGATGGTCCTGATAAATTCATCAGCATCATTGGTATCCATTCAACTCTCACAAGATGGCAAGAGCTAAAATTTTGAACATGAAATAAGCAGAACTCTACTCTCAAAATGCATAATGCAACATGATGGCAGGAAGATAAGAAGCTGTGTATGCTCTTACAGAGAAGTTTTTGTTATGTGAAAGTTTTATCTTGTATACTTTAACAAGCAGGAAGACAAATGAAAGAAGTGGTGCTATTTCCCTTAACGGTTACATGAAGTTTTTCAGTTAAATTTTATTACCTACAGTTTAATGTAAAATTTCAGAAGAGTTAAATATCATTTATAAGGCACACAAGCAGAATCTCTTGATATTATGACTGCATGTAATCTCTTAGGGAATGCTCTCTTCTTAGAAATGTCTGAGCTTCGATTTGATTCACTTATTATGAACAACTCTGGCAGGATCAAAGGCTTACCAATCAAGAGAACTGGTTTGCCTTGTCAATATTTTACCCAATGATAGAGAAAATTTGCTAACAACTGGACATCTAGAAAGTATTACAACATTCTTGTTTTCATGATGAACAGACACTGAGCTTTGTGGAGAACCTTAAAAAATGCTAGAACATTTGCAAGCCTTTATTTCAATCACAAATATTATCAGTTAGATGTCCTTTCAAAGGACATGAGTTATGTGAAAGAGCTTGCTTATCTCATTGCGACACATTCATTTTCAGTTATCCTTATGCATTCAAGGATTTTTTTATGTACCTTACTGCCCATCTCACATTAGCAGAGAGATTGATTTCAAATTGAAAATATAAAAACCAATTTACGCAGTACAACTGTGGACTGCCATTATTAATCTTAATTTGTTTGAGTAAAGAATGCACTGTATTTCACAGTAGATATCTATTTTATTAGTCATTTTGCACACACTCATATTATTAACTTAGAGCAGTGATTCTCAACTTTCATGAGCATATGGCCCAGTAAATTCACTTTATTTTAAAATTCGATGGTCTGATCACATCAAATTTACTCCTAAGTAACATTCTGATTTTTTAAAACTTTATTGGATGACAATGGCTGGATCAAATGGAATATTTTAGTTTCCTCTGGCCAATATCATTAAGCAAATTTGGTAAGTGCTAATTTTTATTTGCATGTAACAGTTGCAGACACCAAAAAATTCCAATTAATCAGAATATTCCTATTTCAATATGTTTGTAGATAAAAGTTACTGCATAAACTAAATTGACCATGATGCCCGATCATCAACTTCCAAATTTGGAGGCAGGAAGCAACGCGTGTCCCGGATTTGATCCTTTCATCACTCACCACCACCGTCGCAAAAACATTTCCTGTTATCACAGTCGAACTCAAAGCCAAGTGAAAAGTCATCATTCATGGATGCTACCTTTGGTTGCAAGTCGCTCCACCATCCTGGATCTTAGACATCTAGGAAGTCATAAAACATTCTATTTTTCATGATCTACAGACACTGAGACATAGGTACATAAAGATTTAATAGAGAGACTAAAAGTCCAAAAAACTTCAAAATTAAAATTCAATTTCAAAGTCTGGATTGATGAAAGTCCCCTTTCAGCAGTTTGTTTTCTCAACAGCTTTAACCAGAAAGGATTTCCTCCTATCGATGGTGAACGCCGAATGAAAGGTTTTCTTTCCAGGTGGTTGCCAGCTTGGGCTGAAATTAGCTAACTTCAGGAGAAACTCGCATGGTTCGGTATAACATTTTCCAGCTCAGTACTGGACTATGGCCTGGTGGTTCAGAGACACTGGCATAGAGTTCCTACTGTGGGTATTCCTTGTTATTAGTCTCTACCATTTATATAAAAAGAAAATAAATAAATAAACACATCTTTAATCATAATCAAGAGCACCCCATATGCTGAAATTGCATTTCTTTGTATACATAGATCAAGTCACTATAATGGCATAAACTGGTCAGGGGGGCTACTTGAGTATTCTGCCCTGGGGTCGCCATGAGTGTCAATATCATCATGTCATCACTCATCCTCATCATTGTGATTAGTCAAATGTGGCAGAAAAATATGCTAAATAACAAACATTAAATCAACCAAATCAAACAAAAGGGAATATGCAACCAAAGACCTGGTTCACTGCCATGGTCTACCCTTTTCTCGTCATCTTTCAATTTAGCTAATTCATATAATTCAAGAGTGTGGCAGCTGGAGAACCCTTAAAGGTATCATCACAAAGAATCACGATGGTGCCTGTGCTCTCTCAAATAATACGTTTTACAACAGGTAATTGTTTAATGTTGTGCCTCAAACAAGTGATTCAACTGTGTTATGGCAGACATTTCTTTTCGCAGTAAGCTTGCATTTGAAATATTGGTTTCTTTCTTCTGTGGTAAATATACAAATGGAGCTGTATTGCTAATATTCCTTTTCTTTTCATTCTTCTATATTAACGTGATCGCTTTTGCATGAAAAATGAATGTGAATAAGAGATTCAGTTATATTAAGTAAATATTTTAGAAGGGGAAAAAATTGTCAAGTCACAGGTTGCACAATCCTAACAATGGCACTGACTTAACTTAATATCAGTTAAATGTTATTGTTGATCAGAGAAGCTAATTGTTACTTGTACTTGAGTAGCAAGTTCCATTGTTGTGGTTGGGTACTATGAGTACTATGGTTACACAATTCCCACATATTATTCATGAGATCAATGACATGAGGTCATCAGTGTTCTATTGCTTACAAGTCAGAATGAACATGACCTAATTGTAATGAAGGGACCCCAAAATTCAATCAGCAGTGGAATGCAGACAACACTTGATAATCTAAAGGTTTGAGCGTTGAATACTCTGGAGATGGATGTTTTAAAGTAAAAGTACTTAATACAATCCTAGTAGTATAATTTGTGTGAGAATTGAATTGACTCCAGAACATTTTAATGTTTAATGTTATATTTATATTATATTGATTAATTAATTTCTTGTTTTAAGTCTGTATTATGCACAGAAATGCTAATCGGTGCAGTACCTATAGTTTAAAGTGGTATCCGAACCACTGTGCCATGTGCCTCCTTTGTGTATCCAAACCCTTCATTATAAATTTATATTATAGCATATACTATTATATCGCATGATATTTGTTTGCTATAAATAGCAGAACATACATGTTGCACTGGACGGTTGCCATTACAATGCAGTTGCATGGCTTTTCGTGGAAGGATGAATGATCTTCTAGTGTAAATGCTTCGAGAAACCAAAAATACACACATAAAATTTATATCACACCCCAAATCCTCCTTTGAAAGTTAAATGATAAAAAAGAACTAGAAAATCTACTTAGGAGTCATTCTATGACAAACTATGAAAATATTTAGTTTCGTTTGTCTTGTAATTGTTCAATTATTCAAGGTCAAAGTTCGCATAAATTGCCCTTTTTGAGCCCACTTAGCTATACTAAATGTGCTGTAACTCTGCCCCTATTTCGCCTAAGAAGCTCAAATAAAGCTTATTGTACAGAGAATTGAACAAGATTTCCAGTGATATATAACAAGCCTACCTTTGGAAAAAAATCGTGAAAAAAATATATTTGGTCTCTCATGCCATACTATAAAACATATCAAAAATCATTCTGGAACTGCAATGGGATCAGAAGATACAAAATAATATGTCTAACTATGTGACTGATAAAAGCCCTATTACATGAACTATGAAGAGTCAAAAGTCCCTTAACACCCTCTACAAAATGTAAAGGAATTATCCTGGTCATGAAAGAAATAGACTAGACACAGGGAGATCCCTAGCTGTGTGTGTCAAGCGCAAGTCCGGCACATTGTTGACCGCCATATTGAATTCAATGCAAAAATTTAAAAGCAAATATACAAATCAGGCTAGAACTTCATGAGAAATGAAACAGGGAAGGTTTTTCCAAAGTATCTTTCCTCAGTAAAAAGTTATTACCGCATGCTTGTAACTATTTTCTCCTTTTCGAGGTGTTAAAAACAAAGTATTAATAATGCTCCTAACGTGTTAGGAACTCGTCGAGATCATGCTGACAACTTTGGAGAGAAAGAAGTATACGCACCATTACATATGATTTTAATCAGCAACATTCACTAATACTTAAATAGTGGAGAATATTGGGAAAAGTATCTCCAACAATTACGTGACACTTCCTTTGGAATGAAAAAATCTTCAGTGACAAGTCTAATTTTTATGTTCACGGTAAAGTTAATAAAAATTATATGAAATACCTGTGATTTGATAATCTACAGTGGACAGATCCCAGCCGAATGGTTGTAGCTGGTAAGCTAATGATGTGGTATAGTGTATGGAGAATGGGAATGGTTGATCCATATTCAACAACGGAACCTTAAATGGTGAGGGCTTCTTGGATGTGTTAAGTGAACAGGTTTTTCATCCTTGCTTACGGGATATGGAACTTTTGTAGAGTTTTGAAACACAACAGTTTGTGACCACACTAGGTGAACATTTTGGCAATTTCTTCAAGGTAAATTTCTAGGTAGATTGATGGGCAGACAGGGATCTATTAAAAGGCCTGCACATTCCCCAGATCTAACATCTTAGGAGGACTTTTACCTTCAGAAACATTTGAAGAGAATAATGCATGCACAAAAAGTCCCTGATATTGAGCATCTGAGAGAAGACATAGTTGCTGCTTGCAATGATGTTGCACTTGCTATATTGTCAAATGTTCTATGTGAGTGTGCGAGACGTCAACGCGTGTGCTCACAGGAATGTTGACAACACTATAATTTGCATATATCGTAAGTAAAAGATATGCGTACAACGTTTTGCTGCCTAAAAATAAGTTGGAAAAACCTTTGCTGTTTCATTTCTCATGAAATTCTAGCCTGATTTGATATTTCACTTCACCCCCCTTTCCTTTGAAATTTTTGTGTTGAATTCAATATGGCGGTCAACAATACGTCGGACCTGCGCTTGAGACACACAGCTAGAGATCTCCCTGTGCCTAACTTATTTCTTTCATGACCAGGATAACTCTTTACATTTTGTAGAGAGTGTTAAAGGACTTTTGACTCATCATAGTTCATAGGCCAAGGTTACGTGACAAAATTATATTTTTATCCAAAGGTAGGCTTGTTATATATCAATGCAAAGCTTGTTCAATTCACTGTACAATAAGCTTTATTTGAGCTTCCTAGGCGAAATAGTGGCGGAGTTACAGCACATTTAGTATAGCTAAGCGGGCTCAAAAAGGGCAATTTATGCAAACTTTGACCTTGAATAATTTAACAATTACAAGACAAACGAAACTAAAAATTTTCACAGTTACTAATTTCCATGCATAGTTTCAACACCCAAATTTCATGAAAATCGGAGAAGGTCAGGTTGGGGGCTGTGTTGATTTCACATGGATTGACTCTTAGAATTTGTTGTAAAATATCATTTTATTTTCTTTCTACCATCAATTTGTGTGGAGTAAAAGTTAATAAGACTACTCTTACATTATACATAACTAACGAACAAGACACACCTCTACAAATGTTAAATGTTTATGAACTAATGTATTAATGGATGCTTCTCAATTCACCATTCGTAAAGGTAAAAACATACAAATGAATCAGAACATGATAGTAACTTGGGGCTTACTTTTCGGCAACATATTTGAACTTGATGCTTGGAATAGTATCAAAAGCTTTTCCATCTAGTAAAAACATCATACAGAATTATTCGCTATATAGCAGTTACATTTGCGAAATCATAAATATTACTCCTATATCACTTCACTTCTCAGGTCGCAAGATGTTAACACTCTTATCTCTTAACATCTAAATTTTAATAAACTGAAAATCTTGCAAGATCAAGTGCCCCTGCTTGCATTTTTCCAGGTTATGCCTAAGAATCAGAACTGAACCAACATTTTTACTGCAAAATGTATGCATTTGAACTTGCCCATACATTACTTAACACAACAAAGAAGTTTCTATAAAAAGTTAACATGTGTTAGCTAACAAGATATTGAAAGGTTATATAATATGTATTTGGGACATTCCATGAAAAGTGGTCCTAATCCACATAAATAACAAAATGAATCAATATTGGTAATATTGCTTTTAATTGCATTTAAATTTCTTTAAATGTTTGTGAATATATATAATTTGTATATTTCAGTTAAAAAATATTAGTGTATGTATCCCATAAGCTTTATGCAACAAAATGGTTATAAAATAAAGTCAAACTTTGCTACATTTTTAAAATGTCACACATGAAACACATTTTTGTTAAGGCTTTTCATGCATTCATTTTTATGTTATACAAATGAACTATCAATTTTTAATTGTTAGCAGAGGACACATCAGTACATCATAATTGTATGAAATCAGTTCATTATGAATATGTTAATCAATACCATGTTTAAAACCTTAAATGTTGTATTTAAATGTTATACAGGAAACACTGGAATGCTCCAGAGCAACTTTAGAATGTTTCCTTTCGTTTCTCAATCATGAAGTATGACAAACTTTGTGTTGTAGTTTGTTAGAGTATTTTTCAACCCAATGTATGTAATTGCAATTCTGATTTGGTTATTTTAATGTCGTTTTTCTGTCACTTTTGGTAAATTGTGATATGAGGATGAGTGATGAGAAGGGACATGCAAAAATAACACCCATGCCAGGCCAGAAACTTTCGTTATTAGATCAAAATTAACCAATTAAGATTTTGGGTCACAATGCAATGGACAACCTTTCACTTGCGTTTTTCTTGGTTTCATACTTTTGTGGGTTATCAAGTTTTACTTACAAACCACTCAATTGTAATGATATTATCCTTTCATTCATGTAGAATATATTGAATGGAAAGAAACTCTACTCAAGAAATATGTTATTAATATTGCTCCACAAACTGTTGTAATTCATTTTCACATGAATGACCAAATTAGATGTGTTTCAATTATATTTAATAAGGATAAATATACAGAGTCCATCAAAAAATGTATACACTCTTTAACTCATGGTATCTGCATATTGCTTTCAGAGTTGCATTGAATTACCTGTGGAGCATGTAGTATGTTGTTTTCTCAATAAATGTTGGTACCCGTATAGCTCTCTTGATAAACACGTCACGTATGATAGTGAATCAAAATGGCCACTGCATGCATGATTTTTGAGTAATGGAAGCTAATCTTATAGTGGTGGTTCAATTTTGAAAATGTCGCTGAAGTTCAACTTGCATGGGGGCGTGAATTTGCAACACAACCTCCAACACGCTTGACAATTAAATGGCTTTGTGATAAGTTTGAGACATATGGTACCATTTGTGATGTGCACAAGGGAAAATCAGGGAGACCTCGTACAGCTACAACTCATGCTTCTCCGGCTATGGTCTTAAACAAGTTTGCAACGTCGCCTCACAAGTCTGCTACACAATGTGCTCGTGAGACAGGGGTTAGCAGTGCAAGTGTACGACGCATTCTGAAAGCTGCCAAGTGGAAAGTGTACGTACCAAGATTAATGCACGCATTAAATGAGGATGATCCTGACCACCACATGGAGCTTTGCGAATGGTTTCAGTGTATGGCAGATGAGAATGAAGAGTTTGTGACAAAGATTGTGTGGTCTGATAAGGCCCAATTTAAACTAAACGTACAGTGAATCGTCAAAATTGTGGAGGTCCTTCTTGAAGAAATTTCAGCAGCATGTGCAGAAAGCCCTGCAGACACATTGACGAACGTTGTTCAAGCAACCATTTGCTGTTGTGGTATGTGTCTGGCCACTAACGGCAACCATTTTGAGCACTTCAAGTAACTTAACATAAGGGTGCAGGACGATTGTGTTAAACCTGTGAACAGGTGCAGAAAGCTTGTATTAAACCTCTGATATGTAATTTAGTTCAGTACTAACACACAATAAAGAATTAGTGTTCATTAAATTGTGTATACACTTTTTTGATGGACTCTGTATATACCAGTGTCAAGAGTTCAAACACAAATGTTTTTTAAATGTGAATGAAACTTGAATACAAGAACATTTTTATATATTTTTGTAGTTATATATCATGAATGGAAGAGTAGTTTCATTTTTCTGCATCTTTCTTGATGGTCCAAAAACAATTATTATTTTTGTAATATTGATGTATTTATTTACTATGTCCCAGAGTCAATGTCTGTTGGGAGTCCCATTGTTTCAGTGTTGATCTGGCATTGTGAAGACAATTACTTGGAAGGAAAAATAAAATGCCAAAAATTAAAACAAAAATAACTTCCACTGATAGAATGAAAGAGTAATAACTTGAACATTGAAACCTAAAGCTTTGAGAGCCAGTTTCTCATTGGGTAATGAGTTATCAGCACATCAAGTTCCATCAGTTGTTATTTTGGTTTTCTAGACTGATATCTACTACTTCTCCCTTTCCAGAAGTTTCCCTATTGTCTTCTGAAGTACAGTATTGACTGTGCAGTACTTCTGTATACCAATATACTGAAGCTTTTAATGGGAACCAAATGTAGAACAGCTCACATGAAAAGTGAGAGTGCTGACTATTTATCTGCATGGAAGCTCATGAAGATGAAATGCTCTTTAAAATGCTGTCAGTACTCTGAATGATGGAGGAGAGATTTTTTACAATCTGGCATTATGAGTACAGAAATTCCCTGTTTTCGCATGTTTTTCAGATGTTAGAAATATATGTAGTTTTAAAAAGACTGTTTCAAGTAAATTGTATGCACAGATAAGATTGTGGAATATGCATAAAGTTCAAAAAGGAATAGAAATCACTCAGAATTGTCCTCACTGAGAATCCATTAATCACCCAAGGAGGTTCTGAAAATTTCAGAGCCAAATAAATGAAAACTGAACATAATGCATATTAATAACAATGTATTATACATGAACATCACCAGTATGATTTGATTTGTGCTTCCTATTATGCTCTTACACCATTTCTTACTTTGTTCTAGAGAACCCATTTACATGGCAAGAAGAAGTGGAGGAAACACAGTGCATCAGATGTTGGACCAACTAAACAGTTACCCTCCATCACTGAGTCAAGATGGGAGAAGAACATATTGAGGTAAGACATTTCCTATACTCTCTCTCTCTCTGTTATTTTTCCCTTGCCTATTTTTTAGTGGATTTGCTTTCTCCTCTTTTCCTCCATTCTCCTTTGTGGATTTATTTCCTTCTGTTCCTCTGTTTCTCGACTCAGTTCTTCCTATCTCCCCTACCATAGAATACTCTTCCTCCAATCTCCTACCATTCTCATTGAAGGGCTCAGTTCAACAACTGAAATAGATAAATAATAACCATCATCAAAATCTCCTCCCTCAGCGAACTCAATTCTCTCTATCAACAGTTCCCTCGATGAGTGCATTGTGCATTATGTGGTAGATTTAAGATTGCCATGTAACTTTCTATGTTCAATTCAGAGCTGGAGGTTGGAAGTTCTTTATGAGTGCCCCTTCATCACTTGTCATCACTGTTCCTCATCAATACCAAAACTGACACAAAATAGTATCTAGCAAAAATATATACATTCTGCCTATCTTTCTTTTACCATCTGCTTGGAAGACACAGTTCTTCCTATCTCCTTTCCTTCTCCGTGAAGGGCTCAGTTCTTTCTACCACATTCTCCTTTCTTTGATGAAGTTCTTTTTATCACATATCACTTACTTATCCTTGGAGGAATCAGTTCTCTCTCTCTCTCCCTTATCCATTCCATAATTAATTCCTTCCATATCTCACCTTTTTCCTTG
Source organism: Lepisma saccharinum (assembly GCF_977018435.1). Taxonomy (NCBI): domain Eukaryota; kingdom Metazoa; phylum Arthropoda; class Insecta; order Zygentoma; family Lepismatidae; genus Lepisma; species Lepisma saccharinum. The sequence continues at coordinate 62,904,425 of NC_139245.1, read as the reverse complement.
CAGGACTCAATTCATTTTACCACCGTTCACATTATCATTACATTTATCCTATCATCTTTCTACCACTTTGGAAGATTCAGTTCTTTATATTTTCTACTCTTTTCCATTGTGGATTCCCTTCCTTCTCCTTCCAGGACTCGGATCTTTCAATTTATTATTGTCCTCCTGGTGGATTTCCTTACCTCTTTCATCTTCCATTCTCTTTGAAGGACTCAGATTTTCCTATGTTCCTCCCATATCCTTAGTGATTTATATCATGCTATCTCCCTCTGTTCTCCTTGTTGGCCTCAATTCTATTTTTCTCCATGTTTTCCAGTGCTATATTTACTTGCTTCAATATCGTTGGAGGACCCAGTCTTTCCTTTAACCTCCCCATGCCTTTGGTGGATTTACTTCCTACTCTACCATCCTTCACTTTGGGGGACTCAGTTCTTCCTGTATCCTTTCTTCCCTGTGGTGAATTCCCTCCCATCTACTTCCTTCTGATTTCCTACAAGGACTATGAGCTTTCCATCTCTCGTGTTTCATTTGGTGGATTCCATTCCTCCTTTCACTGTTCATTCTCCATGGAGGACTAAGTTATTCATATATCCACCCTTTATCTATCGTTCATTTATTGCATGCTCTCTCTCATGCCCTTATCCTTGGGGGATTAAAACTTATTCCATCCTATCACCCATATTCAACTTGGAGGATCCCTTTCCTCTTCTCCTCTTCCACAGTTAATTGACGACTCAGTTCTTTCTCTCTTTCTCATCTTTCCCTTGGTTGACTTCCTTCCTCCTATCTTCTTCCAGTCCCCTTGGTGAATCCAGTTCTTAATATATCTTTCCTTTTTTCTTTAATAATTATCTGCTACTTCTTTCTCTCCATTCTTCTTGGAGGACTCAGTTCTTTCTATCTTCCCCTTCCGTTTCATGGAATCAATCCTCCTATCACCTAATCTTCACATTGAAGGTCTCAGTTCTACCTACCTGTATTCCTTTCACTTTATCGATTTAATTTCTCCTGTCTCCATTAAGTCTCTTCGCAGGTCACAGTTCATTACATAGCCTTGTATTGTCCTTGGCTGATTAACTTCAACCTATTTCCTTTCTTCTCTTGAGAGGAGATAGTATTTCTTCTCTCCTATTTTATTTTGTAGATTTACTTCCTTTTATCCCTTTCATTCTTCTCAGAAGACTAAGTTCTTCCTTACTCTCCCTCCCCCCAAGTGAAATTACCTCCTTATATCTCCTACTCAATTCCGTTCAGATATTGTGTTCTTCGTCCTTCATGAATTTAATTCCTCCTATCACCTTCCTTCTTCCAGGAGCACTAAGTTTTCATCTCTCCTTCCACTTTCCATGGTTGATTTATTAAATCCCATGTCTCCTAGGAGAGTATCAGTCCTCCTATCTACGCCTCTTCTTCATAGTGGAATTCTTTCCTCATCTTTTCTTCTGTTATCCTCGGTTGACTCAGTTCTTCTTATATCCTGCTCTAGTCCCTTGTGGAACTTTCTATTTACCTTCCTCCTTCTGCAAGGACTCAGTTTTCCTCATGCGTTGTTCATTGTGGAATCACTTAAATCGTTTCCTTCGATCTTCTTCCATTGTCCTTGGATAACACAGTACTTCATATGATTTTCCCTTGTCATTGTTGGTTTATTTATTGCAATTTACCTCTCGCTTCTCTCTTCCCTTGTTGTATTTCATCTCCTCATATATATATATATCTCCCTCTTTCTAGTGTCAAATTCACGTCCTTATATCACATTTTGTTTACTATGGAGTATTCAGCTCCTTCTATATCCTTTGAGTGTCCATGGTCAATCTACTTCTGAAGAAAAATGCTCTTTCCCCCCTCCGCTCCTGGACGACAAAGTACAGGACATTGTCAAAATACACATGGAAATGATCGCAGGCATGTTTGGAACAAGAAAAAAGTTGCATTATTATCATATGAGCAAAGAACACAACTTGTAGCCCCCCAAATGAAATGTCTGTGCACCACTGAATCAAGCCTTGCTTTGCAGATTTACCTTGAAACGCCTGTATATTGGAGGCTAATTGCCCTAGACGGATGAATGAAGTACCGTTATACGCAGAATGAACCATAGATTCGGACTACATACAATTTATGCACATTGAGTGTATACATGGATGTGGGGGGAGGGGAGGAACTGGAAAATTCCAAAATATTTGAAGAAAAATGTCGCTTCCACCCTCCGCCCCTGGATAACAAAGTACAGGACATTTTAAAAATACACATGAAAATGTACTCCCCAAAACATGTCTATGCACCACTGACTCAACTTCAAAGGAAGCCGCCATTTTCCGGTCATTACCCTCCCCCTTTTATGGGGGAAAGAGCCTTTACGGTGCAGTATATGTGTTAACAATATAAAATAAGAAAATCGCCATACCAGCAAAAAATAGCGACATTATGAGGTAAAAACTACCACCTTGTCGAGGTATCTATATATAGATAGCTGGTAAACAAGGGGTATACCTAGAGGTAGTTGGTAAACAAAAGGCTATTCTCCAACTAGGTGGATGTCATTCAATCTCTAAGGTCCATTAACGAGAAGGGACTCAAGTCCTCTTATACTCTCCTCCCTTCTACTTGGTCGATTCATTTGCTCATATCATATTCCTTTCTCCATGCAATACTTGGCTCCTTTTATGTCTTCTCTTCCACTTAGTGGATTTATTTTATACCTTAACCTTCCAATCTCTATGGGGGCTTGGTTCTTCCTATATCCCCATAGGGGGATTTTGTCCTTGAAGCATAATGGTAGGAGATAGAAGACTGTGTCTTACATGGAGAATGGAATGTAATAGATGGAAATGGTGGATTCAATACCATTCACTTCCATTATCCTTCAAGGACACAGACCTTCCTATCTCTCCACTTCAACCTGATGAATTTCATTCCTCCTCCTCATTTTGCATTCTCAATGTGTTACACAGTTCCGTCTACTGCTTGGTGGTTTTCTTTTCTCCTCCTCTTACTTTCTATTCTCCATGAAGGACTCCGTTCTCCATATCTATGCTAACAAGACCCAACTCAAGTCAATTCTTTCACTTGGTGGATTCCAATTTACCTCCCAGCTTCAACTTTCTAAAAGGGACTCAGTTCTTCCTATCTCACATCTCCCTCTAGTGGATTCCTTTCCTTCTCTCATTTTCAATTCTGCATGGAGTTCTCAGTTATTTCTATTTACTTTATTCCGCTTAGTAATTTCCTTTCCTCATCTCACCTTCAATTCTACATGTAGGACTCAGTTTTTCCTATATCCTTTTTTCCACTTGATGGATATCTTCTCTTCTATCACTTTTCTTTCTGTCTCTTCTCCTCAACTTGCTAAATTCTTGCCCTCTTACCTTACATTCTCTATGGAGAAATTAGTTCCTTCTATCTCCTCTCTTCTACTTGGTGCACTACTTTATTCATCTCATTTTCTATTCTCCGTGAATTACTCACTTATTTCAATCTCTACTACTTGGCAGTGTCCGTTCAAACTCACATCTTTCATTCTATATGGAGGATCCGAATTTCCCATCTCCCATGCTCCGCTTGATGTATTCTTCTCCTTTGCTCGTCCATTGTCCATGGAGGACTCAGTTCCTCTGATTCGTTTCCTCCCATATCTTCTCCTTCTCCTTGATGGGTTTATTCTTAGTCTCTCTGTCTTGGTAAAGTTTGAGAATTCAGATTTTGCTATCTCCCCATTATCTCTTGCTGGATTTCCCCCAAGTGGAAGAAAATACTTACAGAAGAACTGTGTCATGATCCATTGGCAATGGGAGTTAAAAGGAAGACGTTAATCAATCTTTCATTGAGAATGAATAAGGAATGGGAGAATAGAAATCCACTACATTGAGGATTGACAGTGATTTGTCATAGAAGACAGAAAATCTCCAAGTGGAAGAGGGGAGACAGGAAGAATTGTGTCCTCCATGTAGAGTGGCAGGAAGAGTAAATGGACTGAGAGGAGGAGTGAGTGGAGTGAGAGGAAGGAAATGGAGGAAATACACGAAGTGAAAGAGAGGAGATAGTAAAAACTTAGTTCTCCAAGAAGGAGATTGGAAGAGGAAACAATTCCTTTATAGAGAGCAAAGGGCAAAATAGGGAAAATTAGTCCTGCAAAAAGAAAGGGAGAGATGAATTGAAGTAAATCCATCAATCATAGTGGAAGAGGAGATAATTAACTGTGTTATAACAGGAGTGTGAATGCGATGGGAAGAATAAAAAAAGTGACAATGGATGTGTACAGGAAAACTGAGTTCTCAACGGAGAATGAAGAGTGATAGAAGGAAGGAAAACCAGCAGATTAAGGAAGGGTTGGTTATAGCAAGATCTTAAATTACCAAGGAGAGCACAAGAAATGTTCAGTTCTCCAAGCAGAAGGAAGAGAGATGAAAAGAAATAAGGGATTACAAATGAACGATGATGATGAAGAAGACCCACTTCTTTCTATCTCCCATTTTCCATGTAGTGGATTGTATTCTTTCTCTCACCTGCTATTCTTCATGGCTACCTCGGATTTTCTTATCTCTCCTCTTACCTCTTACACTCTTCCTTCTACCACCTTCATTTCTCCTTCGAGGACTAAGTGCTTCCAGTCCCCTTTCATCCACTTAATGGATTACTTTCCTCCTACTTTCCATTGTTGAATAGAGAAGGACTCAGTGTTTACAATCTTCCATCTTTCATTTGTGAATTCCTTTCCATCACTCACCTTCCATTCTCGATAGAGGACTCATTTCCTCATCCATGGCCTCTTCAACTAGGTGAATTTCTTTCCTGAAAGAGAAGAAAATTAGATAGCAGGATATAAGTGCTCCAAGAATAAGGGTTGGCGAAAAGGTGGAGTAGATCATTCTAGGAAGGAAGAAACAGAGGGGAAGAGATGATATTCTACAAGTAGGAGAAGAAGAAGGAGGTGTGCAAAAACATTCTCAAAGGAGAAGGAAGGGAAATATGAAGAGGATGCAAGTCCTCTAAAGTTAAGAGAAGCTAATGAGGAGAAATATAAACTTATTAGAATGAAAAGAAAGGATGCAAATTCTCCAATGACAAAGGAAGATGATTAGAGGAGGCAATAATCTAAGTAGAAGACAGAAAAATAAAATGAAACCTGTTAATCATTGAGGGTGGAGAAAATAGTAGATGGCAATCCTGCAGAGAAATAAGTGAGAGAGAGAGAGAGAGAGAGAGAGAGAGAGAGAGAGAGAGAGGAAGAAAAAAACCGATAAGAGGTCAAGGTAAGATCAGACAAAAACATGACAGAGGAAGATAGCAACAAGCAAGTCCTCGAATGATGTTGGAGGAACATAGGAACAAGTGAACCCAGGAAAGTGTTCCAAGTAGAATGGGAGGGTAAAATGACAAAAATTTCCTACTAGTAGAAAGGAAGGATATAGGAGGAGGCAATTTTTCCAAGGTAAAGGGAGGGAGATATGAGGAGGCAAGTTCTCAAAGGACAAGGAGAGATGATAGGAGAAAGAGAGATGTAGTAAGTGACATTTACATCAAAAAGATAAGAAGAGACAGCAGAAGTAAAGTCTAAGAAGGAGAATGGATGGAAGTAAAAGAAATCAAAAGGAAGATAGGAAGAAACATGTATTTGTGGGAGAATGAAAGATGATATAAAGTAACGTGTCCTCCAAGAAGACAGAATGATAATAATGGACTGTAAATTCACTAAGGAGAAGGAGAGAGATAAAGGAAATTGAGAGGTAGATAGATAGGAACAAGCATTAGGAGGAGATAGCTTTTTTGCCAATTTTGGCAAATTGCAATGAAGACGATGAGTAGTAATTTGATAAAATAAATGAAGGTACACTCGCTTGGAACTTCGGTGACAACATGAAAAGTTGACTACTAAATACACTCGCCCTCTGAAAAGGCTTATTACATAAGGGAGAGTAACTAGAACCATGTTGTCTTAAGATAAGAGAAAGAGATTAACTAATTCCAAGGCAATAGAAGGAGACAAAAAGAAGCAAGTTCTCTAAGCAGAAGGAACACAGAAGGAAATTACTTACCAAGGAGGAGAAGGGAGTTAGAAAGAATGGACTATCTTCAAAGAGAAGTGAGGAAATTTAATGAATAATAATCCATCAAGGGACCAAGGGGAAGAAGGAGATAGAAAGAACAGAGTGCAGCAAGGAGAAGAGACAGCAGCAAGAAAAAGTGAATGTACTTAGGTGAAGGAAGGGAGAAGATAGAAAGGAGAAAATAAAGTCAATCACTTACCATAACAGTTTGTTTTTCCACTCTTGGTACAGTTGAAGTAGAGCATCTGTTGAGGCTATTGTCTCTCTAAGCTCACTGATGCACAGAAATTTCTCCTCCTTCTCTTTGGGAGGCCCTTGAGGTGGCTCAGTCGGTAACGTGTCTGACTACCATGCTCAAGGTCCCGGGTTCGATCCCTGGCCGGTTCAAATCTGGCAAATTTTCTAATGTTGAAAGTGGCCCGGCACCCACCCAGCATCAAATGACATGGGTACCTGGGAGAAACCCTGGGGGGTAAAGGCGGTTAGAGGCATGATGCTGATCACATCACCCCACTCATGACCGGATCAAGAAAGTGTAGGGCGTTACCCCCACACCCCCTATATGCATTCATGGCATGGTGCTAAGCACAGGGGAGCACTTTACCTTTTTTATGAATTTTATATTATGGGTAGATCAGCATGTAGGCTGTTTATACCCATTATGAAATATTGGGATAGGCTTCTTAACTAAAACATAATTGAGGATAGCCCTCTAGAAAGAAAATAAATATGTTTGGTCAGAATTTTTTTTACTCAGTGTCTTAATATATACTCAATACCTCATTTCCTAAAACTGTAATCAATATCTCAATATCTATTTATTACTTAACAAGAAATAAACTGCACTATTTCAGAGGACCATAATCTCCTAACCTAATTTTAAAGCTGAGATTGTAAAGATGCACTCAGCATAAAAGAGAACAAACACAGGACAACATAACTGCATGAAGGATTATCTTCATCATGGGTCTAGGTACCAGACACTTGTTGGCCTGCAAATAGTAGTTACTGGGGTGTAATACATGGAAGTGAGGTTGGTTTTTGGATGCCTTGCCGGAAGGTGTACCCCTGCAAAAAATTTGAATTAATACAAAAATAGAACAGGAAACATAAAATACAATGTAATCGCCAATCAAGTAGTTAATATTGTTTAAATGTAAGTGATTATAGTTAATGTATTGCTTGGTAAACATAAAAGTGGGAAATTTTGCCCTGTGTATTGTATCATGCCATTAAGGACACATCAATTATAGTGTTAGATATAAAAGTAGAATCTGTATGTGATTGATGTGTCCATTAACTCATTTCAACCCAGTGGCGATGCTACATAAAGGGCAACTAGGGCACTGCCCCACAACAATTTTAACATAAAAAGTTCATCTGAAGAGACGATCGGTATATACGCGTAAATATTTTTTTTGGTTTTTTTTCCTCAACCCCTACGTTGCTGCAACCAGACTTACAGGGTATGCACCCTGTGCGAGGTTAATATATTTCTCCGTCCTGTTGGAGAGAGTCCAATTTCGGCTCTGCCCCGGAGACGTGACGTCACTGACTGATCCAAACATTTACAGCATAGGCAAGGGACGGTCCTCTCACAATGGAAAAGCGCAAAATTCGTAGCCGTCTCTGGGCAGTGAACGAGGTGCCCTGCCCATTCATGTTTGCCCCGTTCAGTGTTTCCAACGCTTGGCAGGCAGTTCATTCGTTCTTCCAGCCTGCAGCAATAAGATAGAAAAAAATCCCTCGAATGCTTTTTATTCGCACTTGTTCCGGCGACCTGAAAAGTTGACAACACTTTTTATTGCACAAACTAGTGCCTCGTATTTTCAAAAAGATCCTCCTTTCTTCCCATTGTAATACGGATTTGGATTTGAGTTAGTGTGTGAGTTTGCGTTGCGTTCCATCTGTGCGTATTGGTCGCTTATGAAATAATTAGTTTTTCGCGATTTTATAGTTACTGTACGTGTTTATTTATTTGTGTAATTGTGTCTGTGTTCCAGCAACTTGACATGCAGAATATCTTCGTAAGTATAAACGAACTTTTTGGGGGTACATGGCCAATGTAAAGTGTTGTAACTGAACTTAACGCTGCATCATCTTCCTAGTTAGTCATTGATATTAGTGGATACTTGGTGAATATGACATTGAATCATGTAGAAACTTGAATATCTACGCCTTTCAATTCATTGACAATGGAAGAGAAACTGCAGTGTAACATTTTTCTGATCATTCCAGTATCTACCCAAAGTTTAGTTACTGCAAGCGTATAGGGTTCCGACGTCAGTATTCGAGGTTTTTTTCATTCATGTAATTTCTTCCATATGTTGCAGATTTTTCGTATTCCTATGTAGTGAGTATTTAATGCTCTTTGGAGAGATATCTTGATCAGAATGTTAATTTTATTCCAAATTGTTCGAACAATTTACTTACTCCATATCAAGGAACTCCCCTCAAAAACCTTAAAGGAATATAGAGGTAAACTGCCCCCCCCCCCCCACCCAAAAGAAAAATGTGCCCTGCCTGACTGAAAAGGCACGCGCCGCCCCTGTTTCAACCATTTATTTCATAAAGTTTGAGGGAAAATAATTCATTAAAATTGATTAGTTATGTTGAGCATTATCAGAAAGTACAATTGAATAATTTATTTCTTGATGTTGAAAATCACAAACTATAAAACCAGAGAAACACGGTTAGTGTAAAATCTTCGTAAATCATCGTAATAAGTACTTTTTATCCTGTTGTATGCAAGTATTACTTGAATTCTCTTAACTTCCAGTTGTTATGATCAAATAACCGCTTTTCTCGGTGTAATGTTTTAGCTGATTCCTTTATTATATACACCCGGTGGAGGCACAAGTGGTTCGGATCCCCACTTTAAACTGTAGGTCCAGTCCCAATTAGCCTTACTGTGCATAAAGTGGACTTAAAACAGCAACTAAAACTTTTATTATATACTTTTAGGAAAGTATGCTAGAATATCAATTTCTGTTTATGGTTTAGTTGCAGGCCTCTAGAAACAACAAAATACACTGTAGTTTCCACAGCTGAGCTGTTCCTGTCACAGCACTATGTACCACTGGTTTTAATAGCCATCAGAAGCAACCAGTGAGAGTGTGCATGAATGCTAAATGATACCCTCTGATGGAGGAAGTGACTAGTTTTATTGTCCATTTTTCACCCAAAAAAGGGCCTCCCAAATGGCACAGTGGTAGCGTCGTCGCCTTGTAATCAAGGGGTCCTGGGTTCAATACGTGGTGGAGGCACAAGTGGTTCGGATCCCACTTTAAACTGTAGGTCCAGTCCCGATTAGCCTTACTGTGCATAAAGTGGACTTAAAAAACCAAATCAATCAATCAATCATTCACCCAAAAAAATTAGATCCAAGAGAGGAGCAAAGACATCCCAATATTTTAGTTGTAGAACCCCAATACATAGTTTTCCAAATGAAAAGAAAATGTGTAATTCAGTGAACTGAAGAGAGAAGCATGAGAAGTGTGTAAATAATAAGTTGTGAAACCAGAGGATATTTTGCTTTTGAAAGACATTTTATGGCATCTAGATTACTGTTTCCACAGTGCCCTTCAAGATATGTGGGTTAGATAAGGGAAGAAAGTGTGCACAACTTACAACTATTTTGATAAAGTCAAAATCTCTCATGAGTTTTCCCCTCGAAATTGTGATCAATGTCAAATTGAGGATAGGCCTCTAGAAAGAAAATAAATATGTTTGGTCAGAATTTTTTTACTCAGTGTCTTAATATATACTCAATACCTCATTTCCTAAAACTGTAATCAATATCTCAATATCTATTTATTACTTACCAAGAAATAAACTACACTATTTCAGAGGACCATAATCTCCTAACCTAATTTTAAAGCTGAGATTGTAAAGATGCACTCAGCATACAAGGGAACCAACACAGGACAACATAACTGCACGAAGGATTATCTTCATCATGGGTCTATGTGCCAGACGCTTGTTGGCCTGCAAATAGCAGTTACTGGGGTGTAATACATGGAAGTGAGGTTGGCTTTTGGATGCCTTGCCGGAAGGTGTACCCCTGTAAAATTTGAATTAATACAAAAATAGAACAGGAAACATAAAATACAATGTAATCGCCAATCAAGTAGTTAACATTGTTTAAATGTAAGTGATTATAGTTAATGTATTGCTTGGTAAACATAAAAGTAAGAAATTTTGCCCTGTGTATTGTATCATGCCATTAAGGACACATCAATTATAGTGTTAGATATAAAAGTAGAATCTGTATGTGATTGATGTGTCCATTAACTCATTTCAACCATTTATTTCATAAAGTTTGAGGGAAAATAATTCATTAAAATTGATTAGTTATGTTGAGCATTATCAGAAAGTACAATTGAATAATTTATTTCTTGATGTTGAAAATCACAAACTATAAAACCAGAGAAACACGATTAGTGTAAAATCTTCGTAAATCATCGTAATAAGTACTTTTTATCCTGTTGTATGCAAGTATTGCTTGAATTCTCTTAACTTCCAGTTGTTATGATCAAATAACCGCTTTTCTCGGTGTAATGTTTTAGCTGATTCCTTTATTATATACACCCGGTGGAGGCACAAGTGGTTCGGATCCCCACTTTAAACTGTAGGTCCAGTCCCAATTAGCCTTACTGTGCATAAAGTGGACTTAAAACAGCAACTAAAACTTTTATTATATACTTTTAGGAAAGTATGCTAGAATATCAATTTCTGTTTATGGTTTAGTTGCAGGCCTCTAGAAACAACAAAATACACTTTAGTTTCCACAGCTGAGCTGTTCCTGTCACAGAAATATGTAGCCCTGGTTTTTAATAGCCATCAGAAGCAACCAGTGAGAGTGTGCATAAATGCTAAACGCTACCCTCTGATGGAGAAAGTGACTAGTTTTATTGTCCATTTTTCACCCAAAAAATTTAGATCCAAGAGAGGAGCAAAGACATCCCAATATTTTAGTTGTAAAACCCAATACATAGTTTTCCAAAGGAAAAGAAAATGTGTAATTCAGTGAACTGAAGAGAGAAGCATGAGAAGTGTGTAAATAATAAGTTGTGAAACCAGAGGAAATTTTGCTTTTGAAAGACATTTTATGGCATCTAGATTACTGTTTCCACAGTGCCCTTCAAGATATGTGGGTTAGATAAGGGAAGAAAGTGTGCACAACTTAGAAAACATTAGAAAATCATCAATGTTGATAAGATATTGATAATTCATAGTTTACTTATTTGTTACATGTGCTTACAGACCAAAACCAAGTGTTAGGTAATAATTAAAATTTAACTATTGATAACAACTAACAACTCGTTTGAGATGCCAAGTGAAGAATGCATTATTTAAAATATCTTTGTAGCAGATCATGCTATTTACTTAAATTTGAGTTTCGTAAAGCCTGCATGTTATATTTATTTATACCACAGGACAAGCCATCAAAATTTAATAATATTATGTTCCAATATTTACCATATTCTAAGTTGTGGAAATGTTTGGGCACCATTATCAGCGAGAATTGATAGAAGCATATGTTCAATATCAGTACAGTCATCATGGGAATTGCATTACTTAGATTTTAATTTTGAGTTTTTCCTTATCTATATCTCTCACAATTATGAATTTTTGTCCTTGTAGAAAAACTTAGCTGCAAATGGATTACATATAAGTAGAATATTCACAACTAGAAATACATTAAATGTACTATATTTAATTGTTGGAAAGTGCACAGAAATGTAAAGTCATATTCCAAATTTCGCGTATACTTATATCTCAATATGTTAGAAATGTTTCTATATGTGTTAGTATGTGCGATTGTGAGTGTATATTTCTGTTGTGACATTTGTTCTGATTTTTTTACTATGTTTTGTAGGTCTTAAGTCTAATAATGATAATAAGAATGAATGGTAATTAGATAAAGCACATGGATAGACACTAGCAAAGGAGCATGCATGCCCAGACCGAGACTCAAACCTGGAACCTGTTATCATTCTTGCTACTGACAGGTAGCAAAATCGCGGACTGACCATAACAACATATTCAGCCACTGTTTACTGTCTTGTTTTAATTTGTTTCTTCTTTACTTTTATCTGTTCCTATACAAGGGTTGTTAAAAAGAAACCGAACTTTTACAAAATTTAGGGAATGGTAATATTCATCAGCTATTTCAATCTGTCTCCTTCAAAGTACTCCCCTCTGCTGTGCACACACCATTCCCAGCATTTCTTCCAATCCTAGAATGCCTGCTGGAACTCCAGTTTTGGAATCGCCTGTTGGCCACATAGCGAATTCCCCTTGATCTTTCTATTGTCTGGAATCTGTAACCTTTGAGGGTTGAAGTCTGCTGGTGCCAAATCAGTGGAGTAGGCCAGTTGAGGGACAAGTGGTGTCTGGTGCCTTGCCAAAAACTCCCAGATGACGAGTGAGGAATAAGCACATGCATTATCGTGATCCAGGACTTGATCTACCACATATGTGGCCTATTGTGCTGCACCTTTTCTTGAAATCATTGCATAATGTTAATGAAGAATGCTACATTATCTGTGGAACCATCTGGCACAAACTCCGATCCCCTACCAGTCGAAGAACATGATCAACATCGCTTCTCATTCGTCGTTCTCGATGGAGATTCGACCTGATCTGAAACGTCTGTACCATTCGTAACACTGTTCAACTGAAACATTCCTCGCCATAGGCTCCATGTAACATGCCATACATCTCTGAAAGTTTTCTTCAATTTCACACATACTCGTTGCTCTTCCCTTTCAGTTACTTCATAGTAGGGTAACTGAAAATCGTGGCAGGCACTAAACACATTTGCACTCAAAGCTACCTACTGCAGTACTGCGGTTAGCAATGGCTTGAAACTGGACCAAGTCAATAACTAAGGACACTGCTAGGCACCACTACTATCGGTTTTCTTCAAGGAATTTATATAAGTAAAAGTATTAATGTTCCCCTGTGCTTAGCACCATGCCATGAATGTGTATAGGGTGTGAGGGTAATGCCCAACACTTTCTTGATCCCGTCATGAGTGGGAGTGATGTGATCAGCATCACGCCCCTGACTGCCTTTACCCCCCAGGGTTTTTCCCAGGTACCCATGTCATTCGATGCTGGGTAGGTGCTGGGGCCGCTTCCAATGTTAGAAAAGTTGCCGGATTTGAACCAGCTGGGGATCGAACCTGGGACATTTAGCATGGTAGTCAGACACGTTACCAACTGAGCCACCGCAGCCATTTATATATTTATTTATTTATATACAGTTTATATATACACACGAATATATATACAGTTTACAAAAGGAGTTCGGTTTCTTTTTAAACAGGCCTTCTATGTATTCTCCTGAACATAGGAAAAATGCTTTAGAAGTAGATATGTTTAAATTGCAAGCTTTTCACTTTGCTAGGTATGCGAAGTGCTTAACACACATGAAACTAACCTTCAAGAAGTTATGTGATTCTTCCAATGGCATTACCGATTCTCTTCATTAGAGCCATCCTTCTTATCCTCATTGTACACTGAAAGCCGAGTAAACTGATAGTTTTGTTGAAATCATTTTTCATCTTTAGGGACAGGTATTTGTGTTTGTCTGTTGTCTCCATAGTACCATTATCTACAACAATCAAACTCATGATTTAAGTAACAATTAACTCATCCAATAATAATAATAACTGAAATTGGTTCTATTTACATAAAGGAAAGCATAATTCATGAAGACAGGACTCAAAGAGATGTTAAGTGTGGAAAACTTACACGCCTTAAATATATCCTAGTTAAAGAACAAGTTTTATTAGTCATTATTATTAAATTACCACTCATTTCTTTTAGAACATACATGTTTAAAGAATGAAATGAACAGATTCTTCCATGTAATTTCTGTGTGAAGCCCATATTTTCTAGATACGAGAATGTACTCACTACTGCACCTTAATCCCCTGTGTTGATTTAAGATAGACAAGTTCCTCAGAAAGTGAATGAATGAAGAAGATTTTTTTTTAATGTATCGGCATATATGGCTATTTTACAACCTTCAATGAATAAGGAGGAAAACCCCTTATCTAAAATGTTTACATGAGTGTTAAAATAGGGGTGTAAAAAGCACCTTGAGGAGCGTTAAATGCTTAGGTTGTAAAGGAACCTCCACGGGACATACAAACATATTAAAAAAGAAAGAACACATTAGAAACTTCCTCAGAGACATTGGAAAAGACCTGTTGTTCTCATAAAGCTAAAAAATTTGTCAAAGTCTTGATATGATCCATATTTTATGTGACGTCACAAGTAGAAAATATGTCACTAATATTTTTATTTGGTGAAAGAAAGCGTAATTTCCTTGTTATTCTATGTAATATTGTTCCTTATTAGTAATGTATATATTTTGTTTAATGTTTGTTGTATTTTATGCTGTGTTATGAGTAGTTTAATGTATCTTTGTTTGCAAGAGTGCTCTATACGAATTTGTATTTCTAAAGATGTATAGATGTCAGTTTTGTTGATAGTAACCTTTTGTAAATAGTGAGTGATTCATCTGTACTTGAATCTGTGTTCTCGAAACAGTATAAAAGCGAGGATATCGCCTAAGAAATATCACACTTTCGCCACGGATCGTCGAAGCTTTTAAAACTAAAAAGAACTCCTCGGTGTTGTGCATACATCTTGGTATGGTAGTTCGGGGCGCAAGCTAGGCCTATGTGAACATAGGTACGCCGATGGCCATGCATTGATGATATGCACAATACTGCAACCATTCTACGTCAAATAATAAAGTTAGCCTAAAGATTAATTTGGAAATAAAAGGCTAAAGAGCAATTATTGGCTCGGTTATCATTGCATATCTCTTGGTGTGGTAGTTCGGGGCGCAAGCTAGGTCTATGTGATCATAGGCTTGCCGATAGCCACGCATTGAGTTTTATGCGTTTTAATTGAGTCAATTCATCAACAAAGCGAAATCCTCGCCTTCGTTTCAAGTATAGTTGCATTATAATTGCAAGAAATAAAGAATAAAACTTTTCAGTTTATACATACGACAGTAATGTGGTTTTATTTCTCTGTGCTGTGAATATTGTCTTTGCCCAACACTATCCCTGTACCTGAGAGGAGTCTGTGTACTTCACCAAGTCTCATTGTTCACCGCTGAGTGTTATTAAGTTAATATTAATAGTATAATAATACGACGCGTGAAGTAATTAATTGTGTGCCTAAACCAAAAATTGGTACGTGTCAGTCTGCCATCATCTCCCAACATGGATGATAAACATGATAAATATGTTAACTGAAGGTTAACTGAGGATATTAAAATTCGAGAAGAATATGCCAATCATTTAGAATAACTCTACCCTTTGCATCAAATGACACTTTGTGAGACAGCTTTGAAAATTTCAACCATTTTAGGTAATAACTTTGGATTCATAAAAAAGGTTGTACAGTTCAGAATATCATTAGACATTAAGAAAGATTTCGAAATTCCCTCCCTATAGATTATTTCTACCAATTAAGACATTCCTGAGTCATCTCTATGTCGTAAATACACATGAAAACAAATTCTTTAGTTTCCAGTGTTTCAGCTTAGGTTATATTACGATTCTCACGCATACTAGATCACACAAGTTCTGGCTTGGCAGAATTTCTAGGGCGAATTATAAATCTATGGTTACCATGTTCATTCGTGGACCACATAAAGAGTACAGTTGACTCTTCTGGAAAAGACAGTGAGTGTACTGGAGCCTGCAATACTTCTAAAATGTTCAGCCTCCAATGAAATTTCTTGGGAATACCAGGCATCAGGTTTCAATGCAAAATGAACTCAGTGGTTGATGCCTCTCTTCACATCCTCTAAGGAATTTAAATATCTGCCCCTCAATTGATCGATTGAGTTTTTTGAAGTCCATTTTTATGCACAGATAGGCTAATTGAGACTGGACCGATATAATTTAAAATGGGAACCGAACCACTATGTGTCTTCACTGGGTATCGAACCTATGACCTCTTGATTACAAGATAATGACAGTACCACAATGTGATCAGGGATGCCCCTCAAGAAGCATGCAATGGAACAAAACAGTGATAATCGGATGGCATAAGGTCAAGGCTATAGGCTGGGTGTGGTAGTATTTCCAGGCTATCAAAGTCCTCAATTTTCTTTCAGACTAAGCAGGCCCTTTAGCATGGGACATTGTCACACTGTATGAGGTCTTTCTACCGGTTCACCATTGCAGGGTAAATCTAGAGCAGAACATTTTACACTTCTTGCAGCTGGTTTACGTATGGGTTCCCATTGAATTCTGAACGATGTGGTAAAAGCTTCCAGTGGAGAGGACCTTCGAAGTTCTAACATACAAAATTCCATATTTAAACCACCATTTGCACCACATCCACTGGTTTCCAGTCCTTGGATACCACAAAAGACTCACTTGTCATAATTTGTTACGAGTCCCCACCAAAACTTGTTGTAGTGTGGCATGTGGAGCAACTTGTAAAGGAAGGGTGACAAGTTGTTGAGCTTGACAAGAGGTCACGGCTTATCATTCATATGAAATAGGTATTGTGCAATATAAACTACATTATACTATAATGTAGTTTATACTATATTATATTAATGGGTAGAGGTATTCCTATTAAAATGGACACACTACTAAAACAATGAACAAGATGCAGCATACAAATACAAACAAACGATTCATTAATCAAATTAGTGGATTCACATAAACTACACCAGAGCAGTTTCTCTAACCATGGTGCGATAACTGGTATAAGGTGACATTTCTAATTGCAGTGTTTCATTACATTATGTATGTTTCATTCTATGCCATTTAATTATTATCCACTGTAAACCTGCATTGTACAGGGTGACTTGTGGAAAACGGACATTTATCAAATGGAGAGTACGTACGCAGTTGCTGAGCAAGAGGAAATGAGTTTATTGGAATGAAACATAAGGGCAACAGTTACCATTTGAGTTGACATAGTCAGGTATGGAAAATGATGTCACACAGGTGGCAGCCATCCTCTTGAATGCAGAGTTTCATTGTCCATCAGAAGTCTGCCATGACATGTACCAACAGCTCGAGGTAAATTAAATGCACCTCGTGGGTAATTGTTAAACTGCTCGACGGCAAGAGGATGTCTGTATGAAGAATGGAATAAATTACGCTCATTGCTCCTTACCAATATTTAATAGAATCTTACAAGTGAGGGGGGGGGGAAGAGATCACGCACGAGCCAGCGAGATATCTAAACACTGACAATGATAAAACCCAAAGTGTGACCACTGTACCTGATTTCTTTCGCGGTTCCTCATGTGGGTCATGACATGGCGCTCTATCGGTCCATCGAAGGTGTCCTCAGTGGGTTCGCCCAAACCTTTTAAATGGACCGACTTAACACTGTCACTCGCAACACACTTTGCGCTTCGCTCCCTCGACCAAGACTCCTCCGGCGACCTCTCGTCACCCGGGGACTGCTGGCATTTTTGATTACACAGCATTTTATTTCCGGCTCGTGACATAATGGCAGCTTGAATTCTGCTGTTTTGCGATGACTGACTCCCCATTTTGAAAAATGTTTCATACGCGAACATGCTGTGCTGTATCATCCACTGCTCCATTTGAACTGAAACGGCAGGCTGTCCCAAAGCGAATGGCCCCTCCCCTACCCGAGCTCCCCCCTACCACTACCAGCTGTGTACTAGCCACTCCCAAACTGTCCGTTTCCCAAAATCACCCTTTATTATTGAATTGTAATATCAACGTATTGAAAACAAAAATTGGTAACATTTCCCTTACAGTATTCCTTCACATTACACTATACTTCACTGTATTTTACTATATATATCACTGTCTCCATATATTGCATTTCATTGAATTATTATATGGTAATATTTATGATATTGTAAACACAAATTGACATGTCTGATATCACAGAGTATGCAAGAGCAAAGAACTGTTTCGTGGATGAAATATATCTATCTACTTTACATAAAATCTAATCTCTAAAAATGCTTTATAGAAGACCAGCCAAGAAGGAAAAAAGCTTTAAACAAACTTTCACCTGCATGGAATGTTAATAACAGGCATCCATGCTAAATCAATAAGTCATATGTCTGAAAGAAATACAAGGGTGGATGCCACTAAAAATTTTGACCTTAAAGGTTATTTCAACTACATATTGTGACCCAAGAGGTCAAATCTCAATGTCATCCAAATATAGTCATGTAATATATCAAACGGAAGGTATGGACAAAGCAAACTGTTTGGTGCTATTTTCAAGTCAGAATATTGATCTCAGAAGTAGCTCATCTAGCTCAAAATTAATCAGGTTAAATTTGTATATAGTGACAGAATGATAAGTGGATAGAAAAGTAGAATTTCATAACACACTTCCCAAAATTTGTTCCAAAGCATTTGCAAGAAATGTAATTAAGCAGAAGCAAGAGACTATTAAGACAGATGGAATATTTTTTCAATGTATTTGAATACAGTGACTGGAGGTAGAACAGTGGAAGTGATAAACATGAAATATCACCAATCCCACTCTCCTTGACAAACTCTGGAGGAGAGATGAATTCATTAAATAAAGCTGAACTGATGCTGTTTTGATTAACAAAATTCAAACTATTTCAGTACCTACATAATCTTTCTGACATGAAGACTTGTTTTCTCATTGATGGCCATGCACTCATCCAAGCCATGGGCAAGTTTCTTGGATGTAAGCCATTTGGAGATTATGCTGCTGCTTATATTACATATATTACATTACTTTGGAGATAAAACTACAGGAGTTGACATTGTATTTAATCATCATCTGACTAAAACTCAATCAAATTGGTGTCAGATCAAAACTAGTGAACAAGAAGAAGCCTATTCAAAAGCTGATAGATGGACCACAAATTTCACTGCCTCAGTTTTGGAGCCAATTTCTTGTTATGGATACAAACAAGGCAGACCTAGCACATTTCCTCTAAAATGATTATTGAGAAAACCAAAGATCTTCCAAAAGAATTCGAAGTAGTGACTGGAGGCAGATTCATGGACCACAGTGGGGCAAAATCAATCAGGAGAGACAAAGATGACCTCAAACATAATGGGAATCATGAAGAAGCTGACACAGTGTTGATTCTTCATGCCTCTGAAGCATTAGATATGGACTTTCAACAAATTCTTGTGATTTGCAGAGATACTGATGTTATGCTGAGTCTTTTACACTTCACCACCTCCAAAGCAAGTGAAGTGTGGATGGTTTCTGAGACTGCAAAGGAGCAGAAGTACATTCCCATTTATTAAATAGCAAAAAATGTTCCTGATTCTGTGAAAAATAACCTATTGAGTTTCCACACACTCACAGGTTGCCATACAACCTCTTCATTCCGAGGATATAAAAAAATTTAAAACCTACTGGAAAAGTTAAAAGAAAAAAGAAAAAAACACCTGGTAGAAGGATTGGTCATCCCATTTGAAGAGTTTGTTTGCAACCTGTATGGAAGTCCAGGGCAGCAAACAGTTAACATTGCAAGATTGAACATGTTCTGAAAAAAGGCCAAGACAGTCCTGGAAGTACTTCTCTAACACGTGATGCTCTGGAGCTTCATGTGCGATGTGCCAATTACCAGTCAAAGATTTGGCTTCAAGCAGAGATGAAAACTATGGTTGTGACATTGCCTGCAGATGCTTGGAAAAGGAAGTCAGGCTATCTCGTACCTCACTGGAACAGGCTACCTCCTCCACCATTGCCCTGCCTCGAACTTGTGACCTGCCCTTGTGAAACGAAGTGCAAAACTGCAAAATACTCCTGCTTCAAAATCAATATGAAATGTGTGCTGCGATTTTAGAGATTGTTGTAATCCATCTAAACAAAGACTATTTGTGTCAATTATAGATTGCATGCACAAAAGTTTATTTAAAATATATTTTATTACTTAAAGTGATGCATATTAATTTTTGGGATTATAAACAAAAACTACATTAAAATAGAGGTATTTTTCTCTGACTAGACTGTAAAAAAAATACCTGAATGGAATGTTAGTCAATGTGTAATAGGTCTGACAGGGCAGATATGCCCTATATGAACTACTTTCGAGATCAATATTCTGACTTAAAAATTGCACCAACAGTTTGTCTGGTCCATACCTTCCGTTTGATATATTCCACTACTATATTTGGATGACCTTGAGATTTGATCTTTTTGGGCTACTATATGACTTTGAAATGACCTTAGGTCAATTTCTTTAGTGGCACCCATTCTAATATTTCTGTCAGACCTATGATTGATTCATTTAGCATGGTGCCCATTATTAACATTCCATGCAGTTAATTTTTTTAAATGCCTTTCTACTTCATGACTGGTCTACTACATAGGACTGCAGTGTATATAAATTTAACCTGATTAACTTTGAGCTAGATCTGCTACTTCCGAGATGAATATTCTGACTTAAAAATATCTTTCATTTGATATATTACATGAATACATTTGGATGACCTTGAGATTTGATCTTTTTGGGTCACAATATGACCTTGATATAAACTTTAAGGTCAAAATTTCTAGTGGCATCCACCATAGTATTTCTTTCAGACCTATGACTTATTGATTTAGCATGTGTGCCTGTTATTAAAATTCCAGGCAGGTAAAAGTCACAATTCTGGTCTTTGGCTGGTCTAGTATTAAAAATTAAAAAGAGTTTTGAAATATTTATGGTTATTCATAAGAGGTTCAATGTTGTAAGTTCACTACACAAGTTATTTTTTGTTTAATAAAGCATGGTACAGACACATATATAATTCCATAATATATCACATCGTTTGTTCATCTTAACTCACTGAACTTTATGCTGTCCAAAATTTAAAAAGCAAATTTCCCTTTTGTTTATTCAGATCTTTAGGTACATGAAATAAGTTTCACATGTGACAAAGTTTTTAAAATGGCCATCGTATTTCTCATTTTATGGAACTTTTTCATCATGTACTGGTTGTTGCTTCCCTCCCTTGACTTTTATCAAGGCACATAGTAAATTTTGAACCCCGGTTTGACTGTCAGTTGCTCTCTATTGGCAATGTCCTTATATTTTACATTCACGCAAAACACCAACAGTTTTTCTCTTTGTTATACAGATTTGTACCATCTAATTTCCCTTTTCTGAGAGGAGGAAAAATCTACATGTAAGTTGCAACACTATGCTGGGGGGTAGTTGCTCACAAATTTTGTGTGCTGAGAGAGCCCTTGGGAAACGCACTGAAGGGACTTGAGTCTCAGTCTCTGCAAGAGACCAACAGCAGACACTGTGAAGTAAGGAAGCAAATGGAATGTGAATATTTGACATTTTGAGGGAGATGGCTCTCAATGAATAAGAACATTAAAAGTTAATTGGTTCATAGCTTTATTTGGGTGTGCATGTATGACTGGGCAAGTAGGCAGAATCTTTCATTGATGTAGACAATGATTATTGCTAGTCCACACACATATTCCAACTTTAATTCATAGTTATGGGATTGTGAAGTTTTCATTTTAACAATAACACCAGAAAAGCTGAGGAAAGCAGCATAAGGTGTGTAAATATGTTTGGGAAGGTTACGGAGACAGAAGTTTTTGCTTTCAAGCTTTCAAACTACAAAGTATGTAATTTTGGTATTTGCCCAGATTAAAACTGAATTTTACATGTTGACATTAAAAACAGTGTATATATATATGCCTAAAATGTATTATGCATGCCTTGTTGTAGATGAATTTTCTCCATCACCAATGTGCATGGAAAGGTTTTCTTACAGCCATTGGCATTTTTTATCAATATTTCTTTTGTTTTTTCTACTTGCCTTTAGCAGTTTTCTTAGTGCAAGAGTCATGTTTCATACTTACAAAATTGTGACTCAATGTTTTATTCATATTTGCCATTGTTAGAACTCTATTGATAGCAAATTAATTTAATCAATTTAATGTTCCTTAAATACGTATAATCTTACTCTTTTAATACCTATGTGTTATATGATTTTCACACATAGTAATACCATTCACCTATTAAATTCTGTTCCTAGGCATGACTACGCATCAGGAATTATAGTGAGGACATTTTTTTAGAAAAGCAGATAATGGGATAAATGTGTGGAGATATATTCTATTGCAGATATGTAGTTAATTATGGTGCTGCCAGATAATGAAATAATTTTTCCATGATATGAATAAATGTGTAAAACTGGAAAATTGAAAAAAAAATATTTAATTGAATTCTATTTTAGTATTGAACCCCTCTTTCCACACACACACACACACACACACACACACACACACACACACACATATCTATTCAAAGATTGCAGATTTTAAAACTGTTTACCCTTAAAAGGTTTTCACATCTTCTTGAAATCCTGTGGCTGGTTTCTGATACTGACATTGACATATGTTTAGATTTCTGTTCATTTACAGTTATATACATTCCTACAATTTGCTCATGTATTTCTATTGCTCTTTTCATGTATCATGTTATCAGTACATACACTTATGTGGCATGTTTTATTGAAAATTCTGCTTCCTTGCAGCATTGATGGGGAACTTTTAGTACAATTTGTGAAGCTAGGATATTACAACTGATAATCCACCATCTTGTTCCACTTCTCTGTTGAATTCAAATTCTTATGTCCCATCATTATCAAGTTCCCTTTTGCTTTTTTGGCATTTCTTGTCATCATTAATAATCTCGCTAGTTGCTACTTCTTGTCTGTATTTTGAATAGTTTTATCTAACTCTTTCCTGTCTTGAATTTCAAATGCCTGTTTATAGTTAATAAATATCAATGGCAAGGTCAGACTCATAGTAATTTTCCTTATCCGTATGATGACAAATAACAAATCTGTGGTTGTTTGCTAAGTGGTGAAATCCATACATTTTGAGTAATCGCTTGCTGCTTGTCATTTATCTTTAACATGCATTGGATATTAATTTTCATTGAGAGCAGATATAGCTTTACAACTATTTTCTGGATCAACACCCCTAACCCCAAAAACCAATAACTTCTTTCAACATGTATCTGAGTTACACAGTTTTCACATCTAACAATCTGTGATTTCAAGAATAACACTTCAATACCACCCAGAAGATAGTAATGGGCCAGGCCAGGTCATGGAAACATGCAACAACTACTGACGGTTTTCACATTGGATGATCTCCCATCTCGGGAGAGTAGGATCAGCTGGGAGTGAGGCCGGCAGTCAGTAGTTTTATTATTGTTATATAGTAATGGTAAACAGAACAGCAACTCTTCCACTCAACCATTACAAGTATTAATGTCTCTCTGCCTTATAAATAACATAACGTTTCCCCTGGTCACGTGGAGAGAACATTTCCACCCAGTGGCAGCGCTTGGCTGCTAAAACTGGGGGGCAAAGACAGTATATTAATCTTTGTAAATAAGGTTTAGCATACTGCAGAGGCAAAAGTAGCAAAAAGTGGGGGGCAACAGACCCCCTAATCTTCGCCACTGTTTCCACTTTAATGAACTTAAGAAGTTTTGCATAGTCAATTTAACTTGAAAGCATTTTCAGGAGAGGTCACCTTCAACAAACATTAACATAAAGGAGAATGGTGTCCTGAAAGACATTCATTCACATTAAGCCTGCCAATCATGCAGCGGCGTGCATTCGGGGTACGCAAGATACGTTATGCGTACCCACAACACAGTAACAAAAATATATATATTTTTTTGTCTTCCCCAAACATGAAAATTTAACAATTATCGCTCCGAAAGCAGTTCCACTGCAAGAAATTCCGATTTCCTCATGAACACGCTGCTGCCTGTCTTGTGTAACCTAGCGTGGCCTGGCCTTCCTGAAGGCAGTCCTGAATGATCCCGATTGTGGCTTCGGCAGCCTGCCGAACTGCGTTCCTGCTGATTTCCGGAGAAATATGCTGTTTCCTCTGCTTGGTACCCTAGAAATTTGGAGTGTATCCCCATTGGCTGAGATCAGCCCTGACCACATGTTTGGGTCTGCCCGCGCTCACAATCTCTCTCACTTCTTTCCCTTTTCTAAGCATCGAGGGTACCGAAAATTTTGACAGAGTATGCAGTGTTGATGGTAGTCAACATATATTTTTTTCTGAAATGCTTAGCTTACTAGCAATTAGCAGCCACCCGTAGATAGATCACTGTGTTGGGTTGCAATAAAAATACATTATAAAAAGTGATACAGGAATTAGAGAGGAGGGCAAGAATATGTAGTGGTGGAAGATCATATTTAATATACACATAAACTATCACATTTAAAATATTTATATGAGGTTAAAGTTACACTAGCAAGGTTTTTTTTCGTATAGGGAGGTGAGGACCAGAATGGACTGTCACTGTGTTGAGGGGAAAATATGTGAACAATTTGCAAGTTTCGCACAATTCTCAGAGTACGAGAGTATCTGTTTATCTCCTTTGCTGATCAACATTTTATTTAAGTTCCATAGCATGGAAGAACGTGCAGTTTTCGGGCGTAGCGGACCAGACACACTGTATCGTGGGACGTTGACTTTTGCTTTCTCCCGTCGTATGAAATTTGCAGTGAGTGGTTCGTTCATACTATTTACATTACAGGATCTCTATTGTTTGTCGTGCAGTGAAGTGATAAAATAGGGGGACGGGGAGTTATTGATGACATTCTGGAGAAGGGATTTTCGTCATTTACAAAAAAAGTATGAACAATCCGAAATGAAAGGTCTGTTCCTGATTTGGAAGGATTGTTTCAGGCAGGAGTTGTGAAGGATGGTAAGCAGTATATTAGCCATTTTGATTTTTGAGGGGAAAAAATATCTCTACAGAGTGATCGACTGAGTAGAAAAACAGTGAAACTTTATTCTTGGCCTTATTCATTGGTTTCCTCTGTGAAAGGTGTTGTGTAATAGTAGCGGATATGGAGATTTATCAAATTTATTCCATGAAATTTGAAAGGACGGAAAGTGATTGTGCCATTTCCATCCCATTCAATGTTCATTGCACTGCATGAAGGAAATAACCTAAGTTGAATTGTTGGTCTCTATGTAGCTAGTAGCAGAATATATTTGTGCATATAAAATATCATACATATATTTTACCTCGTTACATTTGTATACAGTGTGTCCGAGAAAAAATATACCAAAAATGAATGTAAATAACTCAACAATCGTTAACGACAGAAATGTCAAGTAACGTTTATTTGGAAGATAAAATCATAGAATGTTTTTTAACCAAAGAACAAGAAAAAAATTTCACCTTAGTAGATCTCAATGTGTGCTCCTTTGGTGGCGCGACAAACATCAAGGCGGTACTCAACCTCCATCCAAGTGTTCTTCAACATTTGATGAGTGACGGAGCCACATGCATCGATAATTCTTTCACGGAGATCATTGAGGTCTTGCACAGGTGTTTGGTAAACCATAGTCTTCACATAACCCCAAAGGAAAAAGTCCAAAGGAGTCAAGTCTTGTGACCGTGGTGGCCATTTAATGGGTCCACCCCTCCCAATCCAATTACCAGCGAAATTGTTATTAAGGACATTAGTAACACAACGGGCATAATGTGGGGGGGGGGGCATCCTGCTGAAACATGTACCCATGAGTTATATGAGGTACAGCATACTGTTGCAACATTTGCAGGTAACTTGCAACTGTAACTGTAGCTTCCTCAAAGAAAAAGGTCCCAATTACGGAATCTCGTGTCAAACCACACCACACATTCAACTTCGGGCTGTCGGGTTCATGTTCAACAACATCATGGGGATTCTGCTCACCCCATATTCTACAGTTATGCCTATGCACTTTTCCGGAAATGTGGAAGGTAGCCTCATCTGAAAATGTTACGCGTGTCAGGAATTCATTGTCATCATCAATGCTTCACTAGCATAATCAAACCTAGCGGGTAACTTGTAGGCTCTAAGCCTTAACCGTTTATGTACGATATCATGCACAGTAGAACGTGGAATTTGAAGTTGAGAACTAGCACGTCTCACAGATTTACTCGGGTTTCTCTGGAAAGCTTCCTGAACTGCAACCACTTTATCCTTGCTCACACGCTTCCGACCACTACATTTCTTCCTCAACAAAGACCCTGTTTCCAGCAATTGTTTATGCCATTTAACAATGTAATGACTTTCTGGTGCTTCCTGTCCATATTGTTGCCGGAATCTTCTTTGTATCATTACAGGAGACTTCAATTCTGCAAACCAAAAGCAGCACTCACCTTTCTGATGAACAGTAAATGGCGCCAATGTACAGACTACTAAAGAACAAAGCTGCGCATGCGCTTAATTATGTTACAATTTTTTCCCTTCTGGTGGTAAAGAAAATTCCTTTCCTCCCTCTTCCAAATAAACGTTATTTGACATTTCTATTGTTAACGATTGTTCATTTACTTAAATTCTTTATTGGTATATTTTTCTCGGACACACTGTATTGATAAAAGGATGAGAAATTTCCCATTATAAAATTGTAGAAAGAAGTTATTTTGTGAATAACATGATGGCCTGGGAGGGGGAGGGGTGCATTCTGGTCCCCATTATCCATTTCGGTTGGCCCATGTTGCATACCCTTTTCTAAATGTCACTGCACGCCACTGCAAAAATGTTCGGTATCTGTACTTTAACAGCTACCATTGCATCACACCAAAGAGGTCATACCTAAACCATTCTAACGCTCCAAAATTTTACAATAACCATGTAGAAAATGCTTTATGAAACTGAGACTTTTCATCACCAAATATCTCCATAGAAAATGATACCCACTTTCAAGATTCAAAATTTCAAAATGTGATCCACGCCCTGTTCTTATTTCTCAATTTCACTCAGGCTTTGGAAAACCAAACCACAGCATTCTATGTGTCCCAATCTGAATAAGGATCAGTTCAGTTTTAAATACTAATCTTGAGTTGTCTTCCAGGGACTGAGGCACATTAGTCCACACTAACCTGGATGCTCATCCCCTCTTCCAAAAGTCCACACCTTTTATTTATACAATGCTATAATCAATATTCTATCTATCTACAATGGACATTCAAGTCAATCAAGGACATTTCAATTTTCAGAACACAGCCAGAAGTATATATAAGACTTAAGTTATAGTAGACTGTCTACTATTACTGCATGGAGTACTAACATGCACGCAACACGAGTTATTAAAACAAGATAGTAGGCAAGCCTGTAAGTACAAACATGGAATGGAATGATATGATGAAATTTCTTGTGAACAAAAGTGAGTGATACTCACAGAAGACTTGCAGAACAGCACAGTGATGGGACTTTCAGCCAGAGTAAAACATTTGAATGGTGCAAATGGTTTACAGATGGCCATATATCAGTGCAAGCTGATACCAGTCAAGGTGGTTCAGGGCCCTGCTGCAGTTGTTCCCATGAATATTCATGCCTGATATCTATGAATAATATTTCAATAACTTGCAGAACAGAAGCAACTTTCTGTGTACAGTTTGAACACAATCACAAAAACAGCCTGGTTTCATCACTAAAAACCTTTCTGTTGCTGCAAGACAATGCATGACCATACACTGCTCACACCACAATTTGTACACTACAGGAACTCAACTGAGAGTTACTGCCACACACCCCATTAATGCAGTACTTGTCTTGCTCCAAATTATTTTCACACATTTGCATCCTTAAAGGGGTTCCTCGGAGGCTAGCATTTCAGCAATGACAAAAATTGAAGCCAGCAATCCAAACATGTTCCAATATATTGAGAAATATTTCTATGCTTTTCGTATCCAAGCACTACTGAAAGTTTGGGGTAAGTGCATTTGCATAGAGGAAAATTACAACGAGAAATAAGTATTTTCTAGAAGTACAAAAGTGTTCCTTTATTATGAAAAATCAAGTTCTAGATTCGTACATTTATATCATAGAAGACAGTAACCCAACCACCCAATAAAGTGTGTCATCTGTGTTAAGAAAAAAGTAAATGCATTTTTACATTTGTGTTAGATTGCTGTGATGTTGATCTTGACATGAAATGAGGAATAAAAGTGGTAAACGTTGTAAGTGCCAAAAGCAAAAGTGTTGAGAAATTGCATCGTTCAGCACATCAGCCCGTACACGCTCTTTGAACTGCTAAGAGGGCTACCAGCCACATTTCACGTTTACCACATTATAAAGCTTGGCACATTTCACAGTTTAACGTGGAAAACAGTGTTTGAATTATTGTGGCACTTACAGCGTTTACCAATTTTACTCTTCGAATGGTGTCATATGCAGGAGACATATTCCCACCTATAAAAATATGTACTAGAATATTTGAATTTGTGGGAGCCTTGCTGCAGGTTGAACACAGTGACAGCTCTTTAATACATGCTACCATGCCATATCATGTTATTCAATTTGCTAAAATGAAAAGAAAGACAAGGACAAATGTAATAGATTTAAGAAGTTCAATAAAATGCTGAAGTGAAATGAAAATTCTGACATTAAGAGGCTATGTATTTTCCGCATGCTGTTAATCTATAATGAATACCATACCATGCTATTGATTGATTGATTGATTTATTAGCATCAATTCAACTTTACAAAAGTTTGGAATTGTCACATTGTACGTACATGTACATTTAGAATACATCTATAAAATTATAGGCATAATATAATATAAAATACAATAGATAGTATGAGATACAAGATATCATATAAAGATAATAAATGCATGCTCAATGTTATTTTCTTGAGACAAATTGGCTAAAAATATGTTTCCTATATTCAATGTTCGCTTCATTTGCTATGACATTATGTACACAGATATATATATACATACACACACACAAACATAATTGAGCATTAAATAGTCACCTATACTTACATCCAGATAAATTAAATAGAACAGCAAAGGAAAAATAACAAGATAATGATGATAGGGCAGTTCTACTTTGTTATATTATTGTTGTTATTCCTGTCACTTAACGGTGTAAAAACAATGTGCCTTTAGGAATCTTTTTAGATGTAACTTGTATACTGGCAATGACTTTATATTTTTAAATGCATTTGGTAGCATGTTAAATAAGCGTATACCATTATATGTTAGCCCTTTTTGGTAGAATGTGGTATTGTGTAATTCCATATGTAAGTCATTCTTTCCCCTGGTGTTGTAGGTGTGGTA
Organism: Lepisma saccharinum; assembly: GCF_977018435.1. Lineage (NCBI taxonomy): Eukaryota > Metazoa > Arthropoda > Insecta > Zygentoma > Lepismatidae > Lepisma > Lepisma saccharinum. The sequence goes on along the minus strand of NC_139245.1, from coordinate 62,875,285 downwards.
GTCCTTATTTGCTGTGTGTGTATTTTGACAAATTTTCATTCCTGTTAGGATTTCATATAGGTATATGCATGGAACTGGCAATATCTGTAATTCTTGAAATAATGGTTTGCATGGTGCATCTGTTGGAGCATTTGCCAGAATTCTAACAGCTCTCTTTTGTAGTCTGAATAATGTAATGCTTTTTTTTTTTCATATTCCCCCAGAAAATGATGCCGTCCTGTAATACAGAGTGAATGATGCCATAGTATAGTGTTTTTGCTGCTTCTAGATTTACTACATTCAGAAAGAGATGAACACCGTCGTGTGACAAAGAAGGCAAATAGAGGCGGCATGAAATCAAAGAGAACGATTTGCCACAGTTGTTCATAATACAAGATGCATTTTTTTTGTAGGTAATTCATATTCATATTCATATTCTTTATTTCCGTTTACCTATGTCCATAGGTATGGAAATCGTCATATAACAATACATACAGTAATAAAATATTAATACAATTTTAGACAAGGATTACAGTAATGATTTTATAAACTACTACATGAAGGAAATCCAAAAACACTAATAAAATATTAATACAATTATAGACAAGAATTACAGCAATGATTTGAATGACTTCTACATGAAGGAAATCCAAATAAAGGAAGAATACCCTATTGGAGTGAAATTACATACAATATTTAAGGCGAGCACAATAATAAGCAATTTTTTTTTTAGTGTAAAAATAAGATGTAAAAGTAAATATGTAACTTATACAACATGGAAGAATGCAATATATATACAGAACAGATTAATGATCATTTAGGCACAATAATAGCATATAGTGAATACTTCATACATGATAATATAAATAGTATAATTCCATTTTCTGTACAACCGAACCCTCTTTGTTGACAATTTATGTAATTTAATATTTACAAATTTAGAAATTCATTTATTGAATAAAAACAATGTCGTAATAAGAATTTTGTTAATTCCCTCTTAAATTGGGTAGTTTATTCCATTGTTTTCATGTGATCAGGTAATTTATTATACAGGTGGATACCTACGAATTTAGGACCTTTTTCAAGGAGAGTGGTATTATGAGTATGTATAACCAGATTGTGATTTTTTCTTGTGTTGTATTGATGTACTTCCTTGATACGTTTGGAGAAACTAGACATATCTTGTTTTACATAGCACAGTAAATGTAATATATAGAGGCAAGGTAATGGTAGAATGCCAAGATCCCTGAAAATTTTCCTACACGGTTCATTTATTTTCTTTCCTGCCATAATTCGTACTACTCCCTTCTCCAAATAAAAACTTTTGCACTGTTTCTAGCATTCCCCCAATTCCGTATGTTAGTTGTGACTGGAAAAGACTGAAATATGTTATTCTTATTGTCTCCCTGTTTATTATGGTTCTTAAGGTTCGTATACCATATATGGTTTTGCTTAATTTCCCTGCTAGGTGTTCTATATGTATGTCCCAGTTGAGATTTTCCTGTATCCAAATACCCAGGAATCTTATGGAATTTGTATATTTGACATGTTCATTTTCTATTTTTATTACTGGTTCTTCATTGTTCTTATTTCTTGAATGATGGAATTTTATTGCTAAAGTTTTGTTTTTATTTATCGTCAACTTATTTGTGGGGAACCATTTGCAGAGTTTGTTTGAGGTGTTTTTTATATTTGAATTTAGAATTTGTTCATTTTTGCCAGTTAACACAATGCTCGTGTCATCTGAATATAAGGTAGTTTTAACTGAGGGTAAGTTTGAAGGCAGGTCATTGACTTCATAGAACATTTTTGCCACCTTGTGGCAAGCATGAATACTTCCCCATCATGCCTATTGGTTCTTACTTGAGAGATAAGGTCTCTGCTTGTGAAGACCATCTGCTAACGTGCTATTCAAATCCACTGCACAATAAGTGCTGGAATCCCTGCGCGAATCCAAGCTGTCCCCACATTGGTTTATGGTGGCACAGTTCTTCATACAGAGACCCAGAAGGCTGGAGTCAGGTAGATTTATCTCCAATGCCTAAGAAAAGAGGTAAAAGGGCAGAGAAGCAGAAGTCTGTATTCTGTGGAAATAGAAATTCATGTTCCTGTAGAAGCTGTATACCTGCTGAGAAGCAGAAGTCCATGTTCCTGTAGAAGCTGAAATCCATGTTTCTGAGAAAGGAGATATTAAATCAGTTGGCGTAGAAGTAGAAGCCACATTCATGTAGAAGAATAATTCAATATATATGTATATGTATCTATCTATCTGTCTATCTAATAAGGAGATTATCAATACCTGTACATGCTAATAAAGAAACATGTCAAACATTGTCGATGTTCAATATTGATGATCTCAGCTTATACTCGTATAACGATATTTGGTATATCTCTATTATAAGCTTGCTACGTTGTTTCCTTTCAATATATGTATACAGCTGGCAGCCGACAAGAAGAGCGCTGGCAGAAGAGGTGTGACGTACTGCTAGGCGACTCCACTCTTTCGCGTGGGGGAGGTGCTCTTCCGCCAGATGTCTTCTTGTCAGCTTCCCTGTTAAACTTTGTGCGCGGGAGTGGGCTGTCTTGGAAGGTCGTGCTTCGGAATGGGAAGTTGTTGCTCTGTTGAGTTTGAAACTGAGGTTATTAAAGGAAACGTGGTAATTATCACCATATATAGCAGATGTAAGCATCGTATTTTCACTGAGAAATGTATGTGATTAATCGATGCATTTACAAATTGTAAATAGAAAAAGCAGATCTTTGTGCAGGATTAGTGAGCATAGTGAGTTACGACAACAGGGGTCCTGGGTTCGAATCGCTGGAAAGGCATGGATATTATTTTCGTTTGTCTCATCACCCATTTCATTATATCATCAAAACCATCATCATCGTCGCGATTAGCCCAAGAGACAGGAAAGCTATGTAGAATAGAAAATAACAAATAGAACTGAGAAATAATAATTGGTTAATTTACCACATTTAAGGCAAAGGTTGCGCCAGTTCGTCATCCTCTTCGGCTTCACAACTTATTGTGCCCTCCGAGTCTAAGGAAATGTCACTGTCTGCACCTGCAAAAGAAATAATCGATCTCGCCACCTCGTTCTCCACCAATCCATCCATTTTCCAATATTCCTTTTCCAGTTTTTCTACGTGTTCACAATACCCTTTCCAGTCGTCTTGATTGCAATATTCAATGCTCTTAACCGTATGTTCCTGCAGTTGGGATACTGATAGCGAACTGGTCACATTTTGATCCTGTACATATTTTTTTTACTTTGGATCATGCTAATTCTATGACGATCAGGTGGCACGCATACAGTGGTAGACGAAGCACTGTATGGCCATATTGCTCTAAAGTTCTGTCCACACGGAAAGTTTTTTTTTTCCTGTGGTTTGTTAGCCTATATTAAACTGTACAGTTCTACTTTACTCTTATTTTCATCAAACGGAATATTGTGTGATGATAGCCAAGCTGTCATGTCAGATTTCAGGCTACATCCTGAGGGAACCTTATCTATCTGTACGGTGTGATAAGGGGCATAGTCTATGACGACAACAGACCGATTCGGTAAATTTGGGATTAGTCTCTCTGTCAGCCACTTTTCAAAATTAGTGCAGTTCATTTGTCCGTGGCAGTCACCTGTGGAGTAACCTGCTTTGTATATGAGGCTCACATTGGGAATGAACCCGTCACTGCACCCTGCATGCATGACGATAAGCCTATGTGCTGAAGTTGCATTATTTACTACACCAAAAATATCACTGGACTGCCAACATTTGTTTGATATTATGTTATTATCCACAGCTGTTTCATCTACATATACAACTGGCTGATTCTCCTGGCGAAAATGTTTTATAGCCCGTAAATATTTACTTCGCCATGACACAATATCAGGTCTTTACATCAAGACCTTCCTCTTGTTCTTACACCTCTTCCACTGAAATCCGACCTTTTTCATCAAACGTCACAAAGAATCCAACTTCCCAGGAAAATTATCTTTTGTTGAACAGCTGACAAAATTTTATGGCCTCTCGGTACATTTTTGTTGCAATAAATATCGCAAATTAAGTTTCTGATTACGCTAATGTCAAAATCATGAAAGCAGACATATCTATGTGGTGGCCTTTTTCTGTTCTTTCCGGGGGACATGAGTTTCCTCATCAGCGACCGAGCGTTCCTCTCCCGCAACTCCTTTCAAATCCGCCTGATCTGACAACCCTGTTGCTACAGACGCGTGCTTTGTGCTCTGCGTAATTGGCACCAAATACTGTTTCTCTCTCGATTCCCGATCACAGAAATCAATGACTTTGCTCACAATTTCACGCCCTTCACTGTGCACAGTGGCACCTCTCTTCCTCACACATTCGCCATAAAACACCAAAATAAAGAAAAAGCAAAAAAAAAATAACTTCCACGCGGTTCTCACGGATAATGACTCGCCAAGACTTCCTTCTCCCCGACCACCTATAAATTCTGCAAATGAACCTGACCCTCTCTTTCCATCTGTGCCCTGTCTCCCTTCATTCAGCGATTTTCTCCTCGGCTGTCGGCTGTACATATATATACACCCTGAGGTATCTCATGCTGTGCTGATGTCCTAAGCCAAGCAGGTTAGATCGTTTTGCAATATTAATATAAATATCTGCTTGCTAAAGTTAAGCCTGTAAAAATAAGCATTACGTTACTGGTCGAAAATTTCGGCATCTCCACTAGCACCACCTGCCACACTACTCCCGATCTCTCGGCCTCGCAAGGAATTGGAGGCACAATCTATGCAAATATGTATATACCATAACACATTTTGATATTATAATTTCAAGTTAATTGAACATTTATTATTTGTGCTTAAAACGAGTAAAATATATTATACTAGCTGATTGCCCAGGTATTTATTTATACCAATCTTCTATTAGACAGGAAAATAATGAATTCTAACTATAGTGTAAAATGAACTTGGAGTTGAACGGCATTGGGAGTGTCACTATTCATCTTAGTGGTCCCGAAAACTATGGATTCCACACTAATCTCAGTTGTTTTACACTAGAGGTGCCAATGGTGTTTTACACACTCAGTATTTCATTTCAGATTGTAATTCATGTGTGTACCAAGTTTGGTCATTGTGAATGTCACCTATTAGCTTAGGGATTCCGAAAACTATGGATTCGACACTAATCTAGGTCATTTTTGACACTTTATTTTTCACCCCCTCTCACCCTATCCCGATAGGGGAACTTGGAGTTGAACGGCATTTGGAGTGTCACTATTCATCTTAGCGACCCCGAAAACTATTTGTTCCACTCTACTTACGGTCATTTTCGATCATTTTTACATGTCACCCCCTCCAACCCCCACCCCTAGGGGTGCTACGGGTGTCTTACCCCCACAGTATTTCTTTCAAGATTGAAAGTGATACACGTACCAAGTTTGGTTGAAATCGCTCCAGGCGTTCGAGATTTATGCCGGAACAAACTCACACACATACATCCATTTTTATATATTAGAAGATTAGTGCAGTGAATTTCACGTTTATTGTTAGTGTAACTTATAAAATTCGTTCATATCATTCTTCGAGTCAGTCCATTTATCACACTAGATTTGATATTTTTTTGAAGAACAGCAAACACTCATACATGCGAGTAGATACAAAGATATACATGCCACTAAATAAGTAGAAGAATAATAGGTTGATGAGTTTATTTTGGAGCGGCACAGCATGTTAACTGATATGAGTAGTATGTGTTATCAATCAATAAAGACAATTTATTACTTTCTGGAAGACTGGACATGTATATATATATATGTATGGATATACAACCTTGGTGACAATGAAGTTCGACCAGAAAGGAATACGTGATTAAATGCACAGAGGCATAGGCAGTGGAATGGGTGACCCACAGAAGTGACGCATGTGTGTAAGAGGAGGCGTGTGAGCAGGCAAGAATCGTGATCCCAGCATGTTGCACCCAAGGTCACGTAAAGAACGAAAACGGGGAACTATACGCGTGACATTGAACTTCGACCAGGCACCAGACCCATACGGAAAATTCCAGATAGTGGCGCATTCGATGGAAGCATGACGTCACGGACACGATAAGGGTGTCCGCCGTATATAAGCGTGTGCTGTGCACCGAGGAACCGAAGTGCATCATCACCATGGCCAGGGGCAAACCTATTGACAACACCGTGAGAAGGGTGGTGGAGTTGCAACGGGATGGACTCAGTGAACGGGAAATAGGGCGCCAACTGAACTTACCCAAGTCAACCGTCCACTGCATCATCAAACACCACCAAAAAAAGGGTACTACAGAGCCAGGTAAGGCCCCCGCTCGAAAACGCCTGCTGAGCGTGCGTGAACTACGGATATTTAGGCGCTATATCCAGACCAACAATCATGTTTCTGTGGCCGAATTACAACTGTGGACTCGAGAACGCTTTCACATTGAAGTGTCAACCAGAACTATTCGCCGTTACCTACAGCGATGCGGTTACCGAGATTACAAGGCGAAACGTAAACTCTTCCTTTCCATGTTGAACAAAGGCAATCGACTACGGTGGGCACGAATGTACCGGGGATGGACATTTCGGCAGTGGAACAGGGTTTTGTGGACGGATGAATCCATTTTCAATGTTGTGTATGGGAAAATATGGAAAACAGTCATTTGTCGGAAGGAAGAACAGAATGAAGTAAAATGTTATGCACGTCGGGTACAGAAACCTGCGTCAGTGATGGTATGTGGATGCATGACGGCATCTGGTGTTGGTCCACTACACGTCTGTGAGGGCATTGTGAATGCACACGCCTATACACGCATACTGGAGCGGCATCTTCCCACAGTGCGAAGGCACCTGTTCCACAGGCGGCGTCTCATCTTTCAACACGACAATGCCAGGCCTCATACAGCATGGCTGACAAGAGAATGGTTGACTCGCCATCACGTGTGAACTCTGCCATGGCCACAATCGAGTCCCGACCTCTCGCCCATTGAGAATGTGTGGCGTGTTCTTAAGTGACGTGTGCAACAGAGGGGACCCATGACAGTGGCTGCTCTTATCGCCTGCCTGCAGGAGAAATGGCACCGCATCGATGTGGAATACCTTGAACGACTCATCCGCAGCATGCCCCGACACATTGCCACAGTTATTCGCCGACGGGGCGGCGTCACACCATGGTAAACAGGATCCCCTCTAACAGTGGTCGAACTTCAATGGCACGTGTAGATGGACGAAAATGTTTCATTTTGTGTGGACACCATACATTGCTGCGTTGCAGCGGAAATTTATGTTTTCCTTTGTTCCATGTAGCCTGCTGAATAAAATATGTTCAGCATATGCATGTGTTCTCCTTCTTTCACAACGCACTCCTATATTTGTGACTGGTCGAACTTCATTGTCACTAAGGTTGTACTTAATGATACAAATATATTTTTGTATTTCTTTTGGTTAAAGAAATAGATATAGTGGTATATGTATTCCATATAGCATGCATGATGTCAAGTATATGTACAGAAAGTCATATTACTACTGAGAATAATTACCAATGTGTTGTCACTATGGATCATACTGAATTCTCTCCTTAGAATATTTAGTTATATGATGATTTACGTCAGAAGAAGACTTACTTCAATGGATCAACAGCTGTCAATTGCCAAGTTTTTGCTTATAGCAAGCAATATGATGACAGAGAAACAAAGGAAAAAAACTTGCATATTTTCATTTTCTTGGTGCGTAATTTTTCTTCATTTTTAATTAACATTCTTCAGAAATACAAATCAAGAAAAAAGTGTTAATGAAAATTCTAAGTGTATTATGTGTACAAATTACATCTAGTATATAAAAATAAGAATCAAGTAGTCGAGGAAAATGTGCTAACTGTAACATATGCACATACGTATAAAACAAAATTTAATATTGAAATTTTAAGAAAATTGAACAATTATTATTGATGTTAAAAACTAATAAAATTTATTATAGTAGTGCAGTGAATCTCATTTTTTTTAGTGTATCTCATTAAGAAATCTTTCATATCATTCTTCCAGTCATCATCAATAAAATTCATTCATATTATACTTACAGTCTAAAAACTACGTAATGTTAATATATCACACTAGATTTGTTAATTTCTTTGATAAGAGCATACACATATACCTGCAAGTAGATGCAAATATTTATGTTAATAAATAAGTAGAAGAAGAATAATAGGATTATGAGTTTCATCTAGAGTGATCCAGCATACTAACTGATATAGGTACAGGTTCAATCAAGAATGACAATGTATTACTTGGTGGAAGGATGGATATGTAGGTGTACACATGGATATATGGTATACACTGCAGCGTGCAACATGGAAATGGTGATGACTAGAGCCCGGAAGTTTGGCAAAATGCCTCTTTTTATCTACTGCATATATTGATAAAATTTTTCCGGATATACGTTTTTTATGTTGTTTCAAATGTTTTAGAAGCCTTTTCATTTTGCCTATTTTGCCTATTTGGGACCCCACTGCCTATTTTTAATTATAATGCCTTTTTTTTGCCTTTTTCAATGAAATTTGAACATTTTTTTTAAAATTATATGTAAATAAATTATTTTTCTCCCAAAAAACGTTGTTGGCATTTATTTTTCCTCCGTTTATTATGTGAATAATTTTCGCCTTATTTAAGTAATATTGAACTCACGTATGTTTCAACATTGCTGAAGGAGAAAAGTGTGTTTAAAAAAAATAGTATTTCATGGTGAGTTAAGATATTGCCTTTCCGTTAACATGTCCTTGTGAATGATTGACTGCTGAAAACCTGTTGCAGAACACATGCACAATTACGTCATCACGTCCAGTGTCCGTGTCAGGAGGTTATTGACAAGAAACAGCACTAATGCCCAAGGGGCTTTGCATGAATTCCAAAATCAAGTTCTCTATCTTTAGTTTAGTTCTGCACTTTGGAAGGAAAGGATCGTGTAGTTGTCATTATGCCGAAATTTTGTGTGCTATTAAGTGGTAAGTTACATGGTTATGTGCATGAATTTGGTGAAAGCACATTTTTGACAGATGGTACTATTCTTCTCTGCAAGATATGTGAAAAAACATTCAACCATGAGAAAAAATACTTTATATCTCAGCATGTGTCAACAGCAAAACATAAATCTGCAGTTGCCAAAAAGGATGGACAGAAGAAGATATCCCTCATTTCAACAGTGGGCATTTCATCCAACAGGCAATCTCAGTTTTCTCTTGAACTGTGCAAAGCTTTCATGGAAGCAGGGATACCTTTCTGGAAAGTGGAAAACAAGTCACTGAGGAAATTCCTGTAGAAATACACTAAAGAAACAGTGCCGTCGGAATCTATGCTGCGGAAAACAAATTTAAGCATCTGCTACGAAGAAGCTCTGCAAAGAATTCGTGCTGAAGTTGGTGGAAAGAAGGTTTGGATTTAAACAGATGAAAGTACTGACGCTATGGGACGCTGAATAGCCAATGTCATCATATGAACTATGGAACCAACATGCGGAGAATCCTCGTCATTTCTTCTCACGTCAGAACAACTAGAGAGAGCCAATGGTTTGTCAATAGCTCAGTTATTCTCAAATTCCCTACTACTGCTCTGGCCAGATGGTGTACATCATGATGACATGTTACTTTTTATCAATGATGTAGCTCCCTATATAAAGAAGGCTGCCATAGCATTGAAAATTCTCTTCCCGAACATGCTTCATATCACATGTGTAGCCCACGCAATGCACAGAATCGCCGAAAAAGTTAGAGTGTTGCACCCAGAAGTGAACAGGTTGATTTCGAACACAAAGAAGATATTTCTGAAATCTCCCTCTCGAACCCGAACATTTCAGGAAGTTGCACCTGAGCTTAGTTTACCTCCGCAACCAGTCTTGACGAGATCGGGAACCTGGATATCAGCAGCTATATATTATGCTAACCACCTTGAAAATATCAGTGAGGTGATCGATGCTCTTCCAGAAAATGAAGCGGCTTCAATTCGTGAAGTGAAAAAACTCCTGTGCTATTCAGAACTGAAGAATGAACTGTCGTTTATTTTTGCACATTATGGTGCATTGCGAGACAATTACAAAGCTAGAAAAAAGAGGTGAGACTCTTGTAGCATCCATGAAAATCTTCGAGGAATCTATGCAGCAGATGATGGAAGTGTCAGGAGAAAAGGGGTCAGCTGTTGTGGAAAAGTGCAAATGGGTAGTGAGTGCAAATGATGACTTGAAACAATTGAAAACAATTTGTGATATTCTAAAAGGTGAAAATGCTGTTATCGAAATGAGTGCAGCTACATTTGCTTGTTTTATGTATGCTTCATTAACATTTTGCAAAAATTATAGATAAAAGTAAGTGACTTTCAAATGTGCCTTTTTCAGTTTATTTTGCCTTTTTTCACATTTTTAGTGCCTATTTTCCACATTATAAATGCCTTTTTGCCTGCCTATTTTAACAAAAATAATTGCCTGAACTTCAGGGCTCTAGTGATGACTAATCGTTATCAGGTCAAGAGGGAACCACATTGACGCCACCCGCTTGGTCGGTGGCCAACTTGATGTCCGCCATCTTGAATTCAACTTCAGAATTTTAAATTGGATGTGGGTGATATGATATATCAAATCAGGTTAGAATTTCATGAGAAATGAAATGGTGAAGGTTTTTTCGATGTATCTTTAACCAGTAAAAAGTTATGACTGAATTCTTGTACCAATTTGCTCCTTTTCGAGGTGTTAGAAAAATGCCTTAAAATTATTTAGTCAATCGGTAAGGCATCGAGATCAAAGTGACGTCTAGGGAGAGAAGTTTACATGCCATTGCACACGATTTTAATCGGATACATCCGTGAAGAGCTGCACATTATGAATGGTTGTCGCGAACAATTTACAGTGTGATGCTTCCATTGAATTAAAAGTCCTTCACAGCGACAAGGCGATTGGTCATCACCATTTCTACATTGCACGCTGCAGTGTTGTACCGAGGGTGTTGCAAGACTTTTTGAGCCACCCTGTACTTAATTACACTTGTGGTTAATTGCAAGAAGGGGATGAGTCATGATACGATGAAACTGATAAATGGATACTCCCAAAAGCACATGCCAGGAGGATTCGAACCCGGGATCCCTGTAGCTGTAGTAATGTACTAACCACCTCACAATCGGAGAAGGTGGGGGAGGGTGCGGCTGACCCCAAAATTTGAGGTGTTAGTATCTCGGATTTCCTCTTGTGCACAAAGAAAATTTTTGCATGCACCTTCGTGCACAAATGACACACTGGTGTTTGGCACCATTTTGGTGAAAATCGGAGAAGATGGAGGGGATAGCATTTGGACAGCCCCTCAAGATGACTGGCTAATTTTGGTGTTTTCCTTTTGTGCACAAACAAATTTTTTGCATGCACATGTGCACGAATGATGCACTAACGTTTGGCATCATTTTGGTGAAAATCGGAGCAGGTGGGGGGCTGTCTAAATATACTTTAAATTATGATGTGTTGGGAATGTTTGTAGTATTGCACTCACTAATATCTATATTTATAAAAAATCATTTAGTATTAATACGATGATTAAAAGCCATCCCCGGACTGCAACATCCAACAAAAATTGCATGCATAGACAAGAGCTTTAGACTGCAAATATGCTGCTGGAATTTTATTACTCTTCTGGCTCAATTCACCTTATTTAATGTAGCAGTGCTTACGAAGGTTTTCTTTCATCATCCTGATGTAGAAATTAGAATTATTTTTTAGTTCAAAGCAGTAGGTTTTTACAGAATTAGGAAAACAAGACACTAGAATATATATAGTATGTTTGTGTAGTAAGTGTGCTGTCTAGTATGTTTGTTTTGTCTTGCGTAGTAGTTGTGGTGTGTAGTTTGTTTATGTTTATATTGTGTAGTAGTAGTAGTAGTGTGATTGTGTTTATATTGTGTTATAGTTGTGATGTGTGTGTGTGTATGTGTGTGTCTTGTTTAGTAGTTGTGCTGTCTAATATGTTTGTGTTTGTCTTTGTCTTGTGTAGTAATTGTGCTGTCTAATGTGTTTGTGTTTGTCTTGTGTAGTAGTTCCTCCATTCATATTGGGGGTTAGGCGTAGAGCTGACAACTCTGCACTGTAAAAAAATAATGTCAAGAAACAGCAATATAAGGCCATGGATGTTCCCAAGGTAAAATATTCCGGAGGTAAAATAGTCCCCCGTTCGGATCTCCAGGTGGGGACTGCTTTGGGAGGTCCCTGGACTAAGGATAAGATCTACGTTAGGAATAAAGATATTAAAATAGGCACCTGGAATGTTCTGAGCCTTTACCGGCCTGGGGCATTTCAGTGTACAGTTAATGAGATAGTGAAGTATAAATTAGATGTAGTAGCTGTCCAGGAAGTTAGGTGGCCAGGAGAAGGGAATTGTAAAACTAAAAATTATACTTTTTTCTATGGTGGTACTGAAAATCATAATTTTGGAACAGGCTTTTTCATAAATAATAGAATTATCTCGGCTCTTAAGACAGTAGAATTTATTAATGATAGGATATCATATGCAGTTTTACAGGGTAGGTGGTGTAAAATTATTTTAATAAACATACATGCACCAACGGAAGATAAAGATGATAATACTAAAGATGATTTTTATACAGAGTTAGAACAGGTCTTTGATACATTTTCTCAGTATGATATGAAAATTCTGTTAGGTGACTGTAATGCACAGATTGGCAAAGAAGAGACATTTAAACCCACGATTGGTAAAGAAAGTCTTCATGAATTAAGTATTGATAATGATATTAGATTGATTACTTTTGCAACCTCAAAGAATTTAATTGTGAAAAGTAACACTTTTAAACATAAAGATATCCATAAACATACATGGTCTTCTCCAGATGGTAAAACGCATAATCAGATAGATCATATCCTCATTGATAAGAGAAGGCATACTAGTATAATTGACGTTTGTACACATAGAGGTGCTGACTGTGCCAGTGACCATTATTTAGTAATTGCTAAATTAAGAGAAAGACTCTCAGTGATAAATCATAAGCAACAAAATCTAAAAGTTCTAAAATTTGATACAGGAAAGTTTACTGATGAAAGAATTAAGAAAGATTACCAAATTAAACTGTCAAATAGATTTGATGTTTTGCAGGATTTAAATGATGATGAAAATATAAATGAAACAGACGTAAATAAGAATTGGGAGCACATACGTAATGCAATAGAATCAGCAGCTAAAGAAAGTATAGGATACCATAAACAGAGAAAAAGTAAGCCATGGTTTGATAATGAATGTCATAATCTAATAGAAATAAGAAATCAGGCTAGACTTAGGTGGTTAAATAACTCTGATGACACAAATCTAAACAATTATAATAGAATAAAGCGAGAAGTTAACCGCACGTTTAGAAGTAATAAAAAGAGATTACTTGAAAAGCAAAATTAACGAAATTGAAACAAACAGCAAAAATAAAAATATCAGAGATTTATATAAATGTGTAAATGAATTTAGAAAGGGGTGGCAACCTAAAGTAAACTTGATAAAAGATAAAGATGGTGATTTTCTAGCTGACCCAAGCGATATTCTAAATAGATGGAAGAACTACTTTAATGACCTCTTAAATGTCCATGTAGGATATAAATCAGAAGTGAATGAAGTACACACAGCAGAACCTTAAGTTCCAGAACCTAACTTGACTAAAGTTAAAGATGCTATTAAAAGGCTAAAGAATAACAAAGCACCTGGCATTGATTTAATACCAGCTGAGTTAATTAAATATGGTGGAAATTCATTAATATGTCAAATTCATAAACTCATTAGTTTAATATGGAATAAAGAAGAAATCCCTCAACAGCGGAAAGAATTCATAATTGTTCCTGTGTTTAAAAAGGGTGATAAAATGAACTGTAATAATTACCGTGGAATTTCTCTACTCTCAATAACATATAAAATATTATCTAACATTCTTTTAACAAGACTAACCCCATATGCTAATGAAATTATAGGTGATTATCAATGTGGATTTAAGCGTAACAGATCAACTACAGATCAACTTTTTCACATCAGACAGACACTTGAAAAGAAGTGGGAATATAATCAAAATGTCCATCAGCTATTCATTGATTTCATAAAAGCATATGATTCGGTCAAAAGAGATAAATTATATAATATATTAGTAGAGTTTGGAATACCTAAGAAGCTTGTTAGTATGATAACAATATGCACCAGTGAAACAGAAAGTAAAATTTGTGTGGGTATTAATATGTCTGACAAATTTACAATTCATGATGGGTTAAAACAAGGAGATGCATTATCTCCATTGCTCTCTAATTTTGCCTTAGAATATGCTGTTAGGAAGGTAAAAGAAACTAAAGAAGGACTAAAATTAAATGGTGTGACTCAATTGTTTTCATATGCAGATGATGTAGACTTACTGGGGGATGATGTGAATACAATTAAGAATAATGCTAAAATATTTTTCAAAACTGCTAAAGAGATAGGTTTGGAAGTTAACAAAGAGAAAACTAAATATATGCTTACAGGCCAAAACCAAGTGTTAGGTAATAATCAAAATCTAATTATTGATAACAACTCGTTTGAACCAATTTCCAAATTCAAATATTTAGGAGTAATATTAACAAATGCAAATTATATTAAAGAAGAAAAAAAAAGTAGGCTTAATTCAGGAAATGCATGTTACTTCTCTCTTCATAAACTTTTGTCTTCTAGTTTAATATCTAAGAAACTAAAAGTTAAAATATACAAAACAGTAATTTTGCCTGTAGTATTACATGGAAGTGAAACTTGGTCCCTTACATTGAAAGAGGAACATAAATTGAGAGTATTTGAAAATAAGATCCTTAGGAAAATCTTTGGACCTAAAAGGGATGAGGAGACAGGTGAGTGGAGAAGGTTACATAATTTAGAACTACATAATTTGTATTCATGTCCAGATATTATTAAAATGATTAAATCAAGAAGACTTAGGTGGGCAGGCCATGTGGCACGAATGGGAGAGGAAAGAGGAGTTTACAGGATTCTTGTTGGGAAACCTGATGGTAAGAGACCTGTAGGAAGGCCAAGACGAAGATGGAGGGACAACGTTGAGATGGACCTAAAGGAAATCGGTAGGGATGGGAAAGAGTATATAGATCTTCCTCAAGATAGGGACAGATGGAAGGCCTGTGTTGCTGCAGCCATGAACCTTTGGGTTTAAGAAGGCTAGGGAGTTAGTTAGTTAGTTGGGAATGTTTGATTTATATGTGTTGTAAATGTTTGTTCAATATGTGTTGTAAATGGTATTCCAAAGTCATTTGTGTGATTTATAATCCATGGATATTTATTGTATAATGATCAATTTTAGGGTTCTCTGCCTTGAAATTGTTCATGACTGATTGATTGAATAGAAGTTTTTTGTGCATCAGCACGAAGGCTATTATGAACCTGTAACAGAATAGGGGCTAGCCCCTTACCTTAACTAAAATAAAAGTAATCTAACATCACTGTAATGTCTGAGAACTAAATGTTCTTACTTTGGATAAAAGCTGGGGCTGTAAAGGGGCACTCGGCACACATAAGGACAACACACACAGCCGTTCGAGAATCATACTGGCCATAGGTTCAGATGCCAGAGACTCATTAGTCTGCAAATTGCAGTTTAAGATGTACTACAGTACGTGGCAGCGAGGTTCACAATTGGGTGTATGTTGAATAATGAAGCATTTTATATTATCTAAGTATTGTTTCTATTTGTTGCTCCATCTTTGTGCATTCAGTAGGTCTGCTTGTAAATTGAGTGCATCATTTGGATCTTTTTTCCTTGTACAACCTAAGGATACGCATCCTGCATGAAGTTAAATTACATATTGTGCTTATCTGTATTTCATCTGCCACTTTTGACCAATCACGATTAGAATGCATGATGGTTGCATGAAATTGATGAATGAACTCGCATCAAACACATCCATTCCAAAGCTGCTACTTGAACGAGGTAATCTTTGTTGGCAAGATCAAAAGTGTTTGTTTTGTACGTAATGAAATATACTATTTTTGGTCTCCAATTGTGACTTTCGTATATGCCACTGATAATGATTTTTGCCTATTCCTGGCTGTTGTCATTAGTATGGTATCCCTGTTGAAAATTTCTATTGTTTTCAGTAGACAGAATCTACTGTTATCAACTGTACTCTACTGTGTGCCTCGGAAATATACTGAAACTCAATGGTTTCCTACATGTACAGTAGAAGAAATACAAGTGAAATATTCTCTTCAGTATTACATGTAATATTTCAGACAGTGTATCTAACTCAGCATATTGGCTGTATATATAACATTTCATTTCTCCTGATTTACAATTTGTTTAAATATATCGACACAGTAGATGTTTCAAAACACCTATAGATCTACTGAAAACAGTATACAAAATTTCAGCAGGAATGTGTGTATATGATATGCCATTCATGATGATGGTGTAGCTGTTTGTTCTACATGTTCCTCTGTTCCAGGATATTGTTCATATATTTTTTCAACGTTATTGTAAGTTGTGTTTTTACATACGTCTCATTTGAAACACTCGTGGACTTTTTGCCTAATCTCTCCAGAAGTGTGTTATCCACTAGTTGCAATGAGTTAATATATTCACCATCACTAAAAAGGTATGATCACCAATTTTGGATCTCTTAATAGAATTATCATTTTATGTTTCCTCTCTGCCATTATTTGGTTATCACTAACATGGGCATGAATGTGGAAATTCATGACAGAACACTCACAACCACAAGTCCTATAGAGGATTACACTGGCTGTAAATCTAGAAGCCAGAGACTCTTAGGTCCAGGGTGTACTATGTCGAGGAGATTGATTGGTTTATTTTGTTTTGATTTTTTGCCACTTTTGGCTAATTGCGAAGATGAGGATAAATGGTAAAATTGATGAAGGGATACTTGCAAGGAACATCCAGGTCCAGTCTGGGATTCGAACGTAGGATCCCTTGCATTGTAGTGCCCTGTGCTAACCACAGAGATCAGCACATGGAAGAGAGGTTGACGTTTTAATGCTTACAGGAAAGTGGCCCTTAAAACGCAAACAGGGATGCATCTACAAGGTGGCTACAAACAAGCAGAAATACAATTCCCTGACTTTTCCAGGTTTTCCAGGACAAAATTTACATTTTTTCCCTGACAATTACAAACTAAACGAAATCGAAGTTTTTGCAAATAGAAATAATAAACTCACACAGATCCACGTATGGTTTTGTTAAGTACCAATATTAGCTTCTATGAAATTTACTTAATTTCTCTATTCTCTATGATTTGAATTCAAACTGCAAAGTAGTGAATTTGGAAAATTATTAGAATTCACAAACTAGGGAGGGATTACGGAATTTTGTCATATGCAGTAAGTTTAAAATAAAACACTTGATTATTTTTAAAGTTACGACTAAATGAGATAAGAGTGAAGAGCGATTGATTAAGAAATACAATTTGTAATTTATCAGTCTCCTTAGCTATACATTCTCCGTATTATATGTTGATATTTCCACTGAGATTTGGAACCCTCTGCTTGCAAGAACCATGAGTGCGGACAAATTTTTCAATGCACAAAGCTACTTCTGTCTTCTCTGTAAAGCAAACAACTTAACTCTTGCATAGAAGTGAAACAATTGAATCGAACAAAATAAAGTGTCATATTTCCTTACATTATCAATGGGATTTCTGCTTCAGTACAATATATCCAAGTGAAGTACTGTGAAACACACAATATGCAGTTATACCATTAATACTGACGAAAAGGGTATGTAGGTATTAGAAATTGAACGCAAGGAATTTATAGAATTGCATTGTATAGGTACCTCATTTAGCTAACCACACATTAAAACAAGAACACACTAATAAAAAAGGTTCAGAAAGTTCATATACGAGGGGCATCCTGAGAAAAGCTCCTCCAAAGGTGCCTATACGCAGCACTAGTGGTCGGAGAGCTACACACACACATGCAGGCAGGAAGAAGTGGCATGTAGCTGTAATCTGGTACAGTTGCAATGCAGCCGCTTTAGGACAGTTCTAGGTTAAAGATTGCAGCTCTCATACAGTCTCCCACCGACTGCGATATAGCCTAGATTGCACGCTCAGAATTTGGCACAGAGCCACCAGCAATCGTATCAGGTGGGCAGACCGGAAGTCGTGAGTGATAGTAAGGTCAGACGATGGTGCAGACAATTCACGGAAGGCCAATCGAATGTGCACAACCCCATACAGCTGAGTACCCACGGGTACTTTGCATCACTTCGGGTGAGAGATCTTGGACAACTCCCTGTACAGCCCTGGCCTTGAATGTACCAACTTTCATCTCTTTGTTTAACTGAAGAGGTTTCTGGCAGGGCAAGGATTTGACAGCTACACTGCGGTAGAGATAGTTCCAGTCTTTGCTGTCAGACACATATACCATGGGCATACAAAATTTAGTGCCATGCTACGACAAATGCCAGAACAACAGTGGTGATTATGCCGAAAATTAGGTTAGGACTCACTGTTACTAATGCAATAAATTACAACTGATATTCTTGTTTTATTTATGCCTAATTGGTAGGGAACTTGATATTTTGTTATTTTTTTAAAATTGGTGAATTTTCTCATTTTTTTATTTTTTACTACAAGGTGTTATTTTCCCCAAAATTCAAATTTTCATGTTAGCCCATTTTCTGGCAAATATCTGAAATTATACCTTCATGGTGTTTTTAAACTACTGTTTCAAAGTAAGTCAAATGGCTTACGCCTCTTCGTGAGAGTTTGATATCTTGAAAGTTTTTTCGGGAAAGTTATTTTTCATACCCCTTTTTTAATTTTAAGGTAAGGATTTTAGATAATGGAATTTTCCCCATATATACTGAAGGGTGCATAATGACCATAAGTGGCGACGCACCCAAAAAATTAAAATCAATCAATCTCACGTGACAGATACAGATATATTATGGCACCAAAAATTGGCATTATCTTTTTTGACTTGTTAAGTTTAAAAAATTGTGGGAAATACATGATTTAATGTGGCTGTCGGAATTATTCCATGTACGTATAACTCTATAGTTTACTCTTGAGTAAAATGTTGGAAACCTTGCATGTTCTATGTACACAAACATGGTCTAGAAAAGACAAGAATGTTGAATTTCATTGAATTTTTCGTTGATTTAGGACATTTCTTTAAAAAAAATCGCTAAAAATGCCAACAATTCGCATTTTATGCCAAATTCATATTATTTCCAACGGGCGAAAAATGTGTCCAGACATCATCACTGCACATTCCTAAACATAACTTCGCAGCAATTACCACTTTTCGAAAAAAAATCAATGTCCCTACTAATTGGAAATAACTTTCTGGCCACCCCTCGTATAAATCAGTAGATGGAAAGTGAAAATTTAGCAGGGCTGGCAGAGAAAAGTCAATTCTTGAAGAAAGTGATTTGCTTTTATGTTTGAATGATTCGAGTAAATATGATATTAAATATTTACGTATCTATTATTAGTATTTTATTTCATAATATTGGACATTAACCTTACTCAGTGAGAGATTAATGACCATTTCTCATGAGTTTAAACAGACAGGAATTTACAGTGTTGCAGTAAATTTGAGGTTGGGAGCATGCACTTGCCAATTTTTATAACGTTCACTAATACAGTTTTATGTTTCACTTTTTCGTGATAGTATTCAATATATATTCCATTTGGTTGGATTCTTCTTGATATCTAAGAATAGTGCAATGTCATTGTAAATGTATGTTAACTTGTGCGAAACCAGTAATACGTCAGGATGATAAAAGAAAGCCTTAGTAAGCACTGCTACATTTAATAAGGTGAAGTGAGCCAGAAGAGTAATAAACTTCCAGCATCATATTGCAGTCTAAAGCTCTTCTTGTTTAAGGATTCGATTTTTGTTGGATGTTGCAGTCCATGCAATTTCTGTCGCATGTTGTAGTGAGATACTTTGTCGGGTGGCGATATTCGAGTAAAATCGTATGTATCAATGGAACCTATTTGTTTCCATGTTCCTTCCGTTTGCCCAACAAAATGCCTTACTACGACGTCCGACAACTATCGGACGGCGCCACCCGCTCTTATCCCCTCCATCTGTTGACAAGTCCCCTTAATACTCCCATATGGACAAGAAAAAAAATGACAATTCAATGCATTTTCCGCGTAATATTTAGAGGCTTAACATTTACTCCCCCGATGATACCATATGGTACTAGGGACGTTCAATATATAAGTTTCCCTGTGCTATAAAATATTGTATAAAGCAACGCCATTAAAAAGAAGCACATGGTTGACAAGAGCCATCCTTCGTCTACAAGGAACAACAATCAATTCGCTATCAGACGTGAAGGCGCATGCGCTCAAGGGCGAAAAGTAAATGCTTGTTCGGAAAACGCGGGCTCGCGTCATAAGGAGTTCAGAAGCATGGATGCTAAGAGCGTTCTGCTTATTGACTTTTTGGAACGAGGAAGAATAATTAATGCTAACCGTTATTGTCAACCATTGGATAAACTGAAAAATGCAATTCCGACACAAGCGACCAGGTCTCCTGTAAGCTGGTGTCATTCTTCTTGACGATAACGCTCGCCCCCACTCAGCAGTGCAAACGCAACACAAAATTGAAGAATTGAGGTGGAAACGGCTGCCCCGATTTAGTGCCGAGTGATTTCCATCTTTTTCCGGTGTTAAAGTCTGAATGGCAAGGTTACCGTTTCGAAAGAGATGGAGAAGTGAAGCGGAATGTGAGAATAGTGCTCAATAGCCAGAGCCCTGATTTTCTTGCAAAGGGTATGGACAAATTGGTGCAACGGTGGGACAAATGCCTGAATCTCTATGGGGATTATGTGGAGTAGTGAGGAAGGATCCTCCTACACATGTATGTATGTATAGTTTTCTCATGTATCTTAAAAATATTTTTTTACAGCATAGGGAAACTTATATATTGAACGACCCATGTATCGTGGTGCTGATTACGAAATGAATGTGCTTTTTGGACCTTCATACTCTTATGTTTGGGTGGAAACTCTGACACAGGTCTGGAGCAAGGCTGGGAAATTCATATTGATGACCAACCTCCCCCCTCTCTGCAACATATCCACGTCACATTTCCGAACAGAGTTTCACATTTTGGCTCATTATTCAACTTGTATGGCACCCAGGAACATGAAACATGTTTCAATCTCTTTGGAAACGTCAATTCTTTGAAGAGAATACTAAGGTTTGCGCCTTCTTCCCAAAATAGCGGCAGAAGAGGGGGCAAACTCCAGATTTTGTTTCTTTTTTCATCGAAATTCGGTGGTCGCGCCCCCAAACCCCCCTTCCTCGGTTCGGCATTCTGAATTATACATGGTTGCATGCTATGATGATTTAGATGAAAAACAAAACTTATCCGAAGTAGATTGCTCCTATAGTGCCTGAGTTATAACAATTTTACTCCAAAAATGCAAATTACCTATTTTTTTGTAAAAAAAATATTAAAAAATCACATTTTGGCTTATTATTCATCTTGTATGGCACCCAAGAACATGAAACATGTTACGTTCTCTTCAGAAACGTCCATTCTTTGAAAATAACACTTAAGTTCGCGCCTTCTTCCCAAATAGCAAGGAAGAGGGGGCAAACTCCAGATTCTTATGGTTTCTTCATTGAAATAAGGGGGCTGCGCCCCAAACCCCCTTTCCTCGGTTCAGCGTTCTAAATTGTACACGGGTGCATGCTCTGATGTTTTAGCTGCAAATTAAAACTTATCCGAAGTAGACTGCTCGCATAGTGCACGAGTTAAAACAATTTTCTGAGCAATATGCAAATTACCTATTTTTAGTAAAAAAAAACAACAGTGTTTCACATTTTGGCTTATGGCACCCAAGAACATGAAACATGTTTCATTCTCTTTGGAAACGTCCATTCTTTGAAGAGAATACTAAGGTTTGCGCCTTATCCCCAAAATAGCGGGAGAAGAGGGGGCAAGCTACAGATTTTTATGTTTTTTTCATTGAAATTCGGGGGTTGGGCTCCCCCAAACCCCCTTCCTCGGTCAGGCGTTCTGAATTGTACACGGTTGTATGCTGTGATGTTCTATCTGAAAAACAAAACTTATCTGAAGTAGATTGCTCCCATAGTGCCCGAGTTATAACAATTTACCTCTAAAAATTCAAATTACATATTTTTCGAAAAAAAAATCACATTCTGGCTTATTATTCAACTTGTATGGCACCCAAGAACATGAAACATGTTTCATTCTCTTAAGAAATGTCCATTCTTTGAAAAGAATACTAAAGTTAGCGCCTTCTTCCCAAAATAGTGGGAGAAGAGGGGGCAAACTTCAGATTTTTGTTTTTTCTATTGAAATTCGGGGGTCGCGCCTCCCAAACCCCCTCCTCGGTCCGGCGTTCTGAATTGTACACGGTTGCATGCGCTGATGTTTCTGCTGCAAATTAAAACTTATCCGAAGTAGATTGCTCCCACAGTCCCCGAGTTATAACAATTTTCTGTTCCCGTGCAGAGTTCCATAACGATATCTTTAAATTTAAAAAAAAAAAGTCAATGAAGACGAAATTCCCTGACATTTCCCTGACTATTTTTGATACCTCAAATTCCCTGACTTTTCCCGGTTTTCCAGGTTTTCCAGGTCTGTCGCCACCCTGATCTATGTATGTTCATATGATAATATCATGGAAGTTTTAAAATTATTAGTTAGCCATTCTTGAACGTATTATGTCACACATGGTTGAATTCATCCTCATGATAATTTTACATTTTATTACTAGGAGGCGGATTTATGCATACTAAAGACAGGCCCCAAAAAAAGAGAGTATTTAAAAATTTTTAACGTTCTGTATGCCGTGACTATTAAATGGACAAAGTAAGCTACCAAAATATAAATTTAGGGAGGTCCGGGATCTCAAAACTTCAGCAATAGCAACAGAAACGCACAAAACCGCTGATTAGAGGCTTTAACCGTGTGGTTCACAATACCTCAGGATTTAACAAGGAAGTAGTGGGAAATCGCGTGCAGGGCCCAAGTGTCACCCACCCTTGCTGACCTTCACAAAAAAATGCAATGTTCCTCGTAAAAGTACGTCAAAGTTCAGTTACCGTTTCACTACCTGGAAAAGATATTTTTAAATCAAGTAAACTTTCCAACTTGTGTCAAATGCAACAACAAGTATGCACATTTGTACGCATACGGAGAAAGTGTGTAATTTACATCTATTACAAAATGCTCTAACTTACTACTCTTAACTTACAGTTGGGAGGGGAGTTTATTACGAAAGTCAAATGAGGTACACATATATCTTCATTAATATTTAACAATTTCTATTCAGTTAGGTGTTTTTAACACATCTCAATATTTATGCATTTTTTTTTTTTTTGGTGTGTAACAATTTATAATGACCTAGTTGAAATAACATGTCCTTAGACAAAGCATGGCATATGCTTAATTTAACTAGTGCCACATCATTATTAAGAAAAAAAAATATTAACAACAAGAAAGTCTTCGATTTCAATTTATGCTATCCAGCTTTCATTTAGGACCATGTGAAACTTCAACATTGGTATAAATACATGCATATATTAATATGTTTCAAGACGCATCAACACGCCGTTTACTCTATCTTTTATGTAAGAATCGTAATAACATTTGATAAAATGTGAATTTTCTTTTTGGCCAGCAAAATTTACAACAATAATAATGATACGTACGTCCCGTGGTTAATTTTACGAGAACCTGCAATTTGTTTTAGAATCTTTGTTAAGTTTGTTCATTGTTACAATAACATTCTACACATGCTTCTGATATCTTTTACGTTAATTTCTTAATCTTTATCAAACAAAATAGTTGCTCGTGCAAGGAAGGAATTCGTGGGTGTGTTAACAGGCAAGGCTATTCTTGTATCACAACTTCGCGATTTCCACGTTGGGATAAGTACAGTTGCGTCAAATTATCATTGTATATTTATCACTTTTTAGAGCACTAAACGTTGACAAGAACTTGCGTGATTCTCAATTTGTTTTCTTTGGTTCATTCTCAGACACAGTGTAATTACGTGAACGAAATCATTGCTTGCACTTTTACCTTCCTTACGCGGCACAAATGCACGCAAAAAGTACAGAGAAAAAATTACGCGCGAGGTTTGCAATATTCTTTCTAATCACGATTGATTGGTAATTCAAAGTACATACGTTTGAAAACACTACTGTTCGTTTGTAACCGTCACTAACAACAAGATCAATACCGTACCTTGTAATGTGAAGTTAGTAGAATTCTGGTGACAGAACACACCGTTATCTCCTCGTCTAAAAATGTAAATACTGCCTTCATGCTGAATCATGGTAGAAACATCATGCAATCTGTCCTTGGTAATCTGGCATTGTCCTTGAAGAATACGTATCCTTGGGCACTGGTGTTTGTATCTTTGGATGATGAAATGATTAACTTGTCCCTTTTAATGCTTGCTCAATTGTACAGTCAAAAACACTGGTCAAAACTTTGTGTTCCTTTTAACTTACAAGACATGAGCAGGTTATGCATGTTCAAAAATGAATGGTATTGCGAGTGCCGAAAAAGGCAACTCCTTCACAATCACCACATGGGTATTATGGCTATAACCCGCATTACTGCTCACTAATGCTTGGGACATACTATTGTGTGTTGAAGAGCTGAGTCGAGAATGTCTGTCTGTTTCTGCTGACATTTCGAGGAAACGTCGAGCACAGCATCACAGGCCAGGTGGCATGATTAAGCCATGGAAAAGGTAGCGAAGTATGAACTGCCCTTTAGTGCGAATCAACTAATCAGTAAATACTTTGCGAACTTACAGCGGACAGCCCATATCAACATGTAGGTGTTGAGATTGTAGCATTTTATGTTATAATTTAGAATAATAAACTCAAAGTTAACAGAAAATGCTACAAATTGTAAAATATATCCTCAAAATTATGTCTTCATCTACTTCGCTCTCAACAGCACCTCTAAATGTAAATTTCTATTACTGGTATTTTAAGAATAGCTAAGGACTATTTACAGAATGAATTGGCGACCAGTTGCTTGCGATCATTTGATGTTTTTGCCTCAAAAAATGGAACCACCACTGCTATACATATTGTTGCCCATATGCATGGTAATTCAAAACAGACAATTTTTTTTCTTTTTGACTGTGCATAAATGATGGCCATTATCGTTTGATGCCATCTTACATTTTTGGCATTTTGAGACAGTTCTGATAAATGTGATAACTCAGAGAAATGATCAAGGGTAAGAAATGAAAGGGTCCTCGGTTGCCATAGTGTCTAAAAATTTTCAATGAGTGCCACAGTTCTTGTATTCAGTTCTATGTTTTTACTATTTCTAATTTGCTTATTGAAATTTCCAATACCTACGCTTCTTAAAAAAAAATAGAGAGTACAGTATGTGTTTTCTGTATTAGGTGTAACATTAAATCAGAATAAGAAACGTAAGGTAAACATAAATGTTTGCGCTGTTTCTAGTTAAATTTTAAAATCTGCAAGTATGTGGTATAGTATTTGTACCCAAAAAGGATGAAGAGATAGGTGACTGTAGAAGGTTACACAATTTAGAACTTCATAATTGGTATTCATCTCCAGATATTACAATAATTAAATCAAGTAGACTTATGTAGGCAGGCCATACTGCATAATCTGTCATATGTTAGAATGTATTCTTATTTATGCTGTTGTAACTTCTACTGTGCAAGAATCAATTACTTTCTATCCAACCTTGTATTAATTAATACATTTCATGGCTTCCCTTAGTTGGTTTCATGGCTTTCATAGCCCGAATGGGGAAAAAAAGTGGCTCCTGATAATAAAAGGCTGGCGCAAGAATCATTTTTTAGTTTTGTCTGCCCGTGAAAATGATAGAAAGTTGGTAAAAAACATTATTTCAGTACATTTCAAGCTACATTTTATGTCCCTTGCCTGTGAATTTCCAAATTGATGTTTTTGGTCTGGAATGACTCAGGCATTTAATTACATAATATCAAAGAGATCTTCTGAAATTTTAGGTGATTGGAAGCATTCAGATCCAGCAATATTGGAAAACTGGCTACTTCAGGTACTCTGCTTAATGCATGTCTTAACCTCTTCCGACAAAGCTCTGCCTTACACAATTTTCCACAATGGCATGAAGCCATGACAGATACATGTGTGTGAAAAGATTCAATAAAAATGAATGGTTATTCCCAGTTGAGGTTCTGTGATGAGTCATTGAATCTGAAAAAGGCTTAATACTATACCATTTTTTTAATTGTGTAAAAAAAATCCATGAAACTCACCAGAAGGGACTCAAAATATAAATGCACAAAGTGGAGTTGGCATGCAATAACTCTGGAATCAAAAGTGCATGAGCACCATACTTATTTATCAACAAAGGTAGGCAATTACAAAATTGAGGTACCAGTGCTTTTTGCTGAGAAGCCAGCATTTTTCTGTTTCAAATATGAGTTAACCATGAGTATCCAGTTACCCT